>NC_048417.1:891530-895241 GCF_013103735.1 Etheostoma cragini
TAGTATTTGTTTTGCTGTTGTATAGTATTGGTTTTGTTTTGCTGTTGTATAGTATTTGTTTTGCTGTTGTATAGTATTGGTTTTGTTTTGCTGTTGTATAGTATTTGTTTTGCTGTTCTTAATTTATGAATTCCCTGTGCGGCGTCCTTGAGTGCCAAGAAAGGCGTCTTTAAATAAAATGTATTATTATTATTATTATTATTACTTGGCCACTTTGATTACCAGATAACACCATTTGGTTTGACTAATTTACCTAAAGTATTCCAAAACCTGGTGAACGATGTACTTTGTGACTTACGGAACCGTTTTGTTTTTGTATACCAGCACAATATTTAGATTTTTTTCCAGAGATTCCGTGGAACATGTTTCCCACGTCCGCCAGGTTCTTCAGCGGCTGCTGGAGAACAGGCTTTATGTCAAGGCCAAGAAGTGTGAATTCACTCCAGTTCCGTGAGTTTTTTTGGGGCTACGTCATTGGGCGAGGGCAGATGCAGGCAGACCCAGCCAAGATCCATGCGATGGTAGAATGGCCTGTTCCGGGTTCCCGCAAAGAGTACAATAATTTTTGTGATTCGCAAGTTTCTACCGCAGGTTTGTTAGGGAATACAGTAAGTTCGCAGCCCATCTAACCAGACTAATCTCCACCAAATTCCCTTTCTCCTGGCTGTTAGAGGCCCAGATTGCCTTTGACGGTTTAAAGACCCTGTTCACGTCAGCCCCCATTCTAGTGCATCCAAATTTCAGCAGTTAATCGTTGAGGTTGACGAGTCGGACAGTGGGGTGGAACAGTTCTGGAATCCCACATATGTTTGATTTGGCTTGAAATCAGGGTCATAGGCACACCACCTTATTATCTTCAGATTACCGTGCAATTTATTTTCATGTTTAGCCTCCGACCAGATTTTTTAATTGTGATTTTATCCCAGGGCTTTCAATCTTGGGTCGACTTCTTTCTAAGTCTTTATTTCCCAGTATTGCCTGTATTGGTGGTTCTGACAAAAGAAGTACTTAAATGTCTGTCCACCTAGCATCGTAGTTTTTATACATAGGTTCATCAGGGGTTGATTTATGCCGAGTAGAAATTATTTCTAAGATAGCCGTACCCCCTCTTTAATATTTTTTATATTATACTTGTTGTCCTTATAGTGATCTGTATGAAAGTATGTCTCTGGCCTTGGAAGTCTGGGCTTGGGTATACTGATGCAACATAACACAAAAATGCATAATCAGTGTGGGACACACCGTCCCTCCCTGTGGACCCTGTGTGGACAGGTTGCTGGTCTCAGTGTGACAGCAAAACCGTATAAAGGTTCAGCTGCTGCCTCAATCTGTATGGCTCAGCCGGCTTCTTCCCCAGGTTTCTGATGGACCTTCTGTCTGACACTCATTTAATCTCACGTCCATTATGTTTCATTCAGATATATGTTGTTTTCACCTATTTATCATGTGAGCTGACTCTCCTCAGCATCATGGCCTATGATAGATTTCTTGCTATTTGCCAGCCTTTACACTATCACAGTAAAATGACATTTAAGATGGTAACACATCTTGTGATGTTTGCCGTGCTCTATCCTGTGTTTGGTGTGGGTTTCATGCTCTATCTTACTGTCCGTTTACCGCTGTGTGGCAATAAACTGAATAGTCAGTTCTGTTCAAACTGGCCTGTGGTTCAGCTCTGCTGAGTGGACACAACTCTGAACAACATAGCAGGTCAGTTTGTTTTGGTCACAACCGTCTTCACCCCTCTCTTCTTTGTCCTGTACACCTATCTCCGTATTCTGCTTGTTTGCAGGAGAAGCTCGTCTGAATTCAGAGGAAAGGCGTTCCAGACCTGCCTGCCTCACATCATCACATTCATCACCTATTCTCTCTCCGTCTTCTGTGAGCTGTCATTGACTCGATTTGAGGCTGATAAAATGAATCCTATCATCACAGTTGTTTTATCTTTAGATTATTTGATGATCCCCCCCATTAATAACCCTCTAGTTTACGGCCTGAGTCTGCCTCAAATCAAAGGAGTGATTGTTTTATATTTGAAGAAGAATCCTTCTGTGAAAGTTTAACAGCATTGCACTATTGTTAACAATGAAGCTGTAAGTCAAAACATGTGCTTCTGTAAATGTTTAATGTATCTGTCCATTGATTTTCTTCATCACATTTTCAAGGACTCAATGAAAAGATGTCCTCAACCTTAACTACAACAGTGATATTCCCATTGCACAAGTTTTATGCTTCAACTCATTTAACAAGGTTGAATTATATGTTTGAATCTCACGTTGGTTTCTACAATTTTAATACAATATTATGTTAATCAAAAATAAATGTGAAAGCACGTGTTCAATATATGTTAAATACACTATGTGATGCTTTTTCACGCGGACTGAACTGTCAATAAACATTGTGCTTATCAATCTTTTTAAATTGGTTCCTTTTTTGTTTTTTACTTCAAGGATCCCAAAACTGACAAAAATTAGGTTGTTTCCTTTAGACGTTTTTTATAGAAAGGCTATATAATCCATGAAGTAGATATTCACACATTTGTTTTTGTGTTACTTATGGATGTAATTATACTGACAATAATTACACTCCCTTTTTTCGGGGACTCAATGGAAGATTATAATGACATAGTATAGAGAATAGAAAGCCCTTATTGTCATTATACACAGTGCAGTACCTGTGCAATGAGATTGAAGCAAAACCTTTACAGTGTCAACATGAAATATAAAGCTATGAAATATAGGAATATAAAATCTAAAACTACAACGTATAGGTAGTGCAGAGAAAAAAGAGGGGCGGGGGGACCTGGTGCACAGTCCTGAGTCTATGGAGTGGAGTCAGTGCATGGTGGTTATGGCCTTAGGGAAGAAACTGTTCTTGAGTCTGTTAGTCCGTGCTCTGATGCACTTGTAGCCCCTTCCTGAGGGCAACAGATCAAACAGATCAGAGCCGGGGGGGGCTGTTCTTGGTGGTGAGGCGGCGGGCGGTGTAGATGTCCATCAGGGATCAGCCAATGATCTTTTGTGCTGACCTTCCCATGTACCCCGGACTGCAGACCCGCAGACACATTGAGGGGCGGGGTTAAACGTTGAGGGGCGGGGTCAAATGTTTAACTCCGCCCAGTCTCCAACCGTCCACTACCCAACCCTTTTAATACATCGTGGGACTAGAAACCTTAATGGATGTGGCAAAATGCAGCGATTTAAACATAATGAACTTAATCTTTGGTTTCTATCCATCCATCTTCATCGGCTTATCCGGTATCGGGTCGCGGGGGCAGCAGCTCCAGCAGGGGACCCCAAACTTCCCTTTCCCAAGCCACATCAACCAGCTCCGACTGGGGGATCCCGAGGCGTTCCCAGGCCAGGTTGGAGATTTAATCTCTCCACCTAGTCCTGGGTCTTCCCCGAGGCCTCCTCCCATAATGGTTTTAGTAATTATGAAATACAATATTGATACATTTCATAAAACATTAAATACTTCAATAATGCATTAAATGATAAAAAAGTAGAATATTTGAATGTGTATTTATCATAATCAATTGCAACCTGATACTTTAATGAAATATTGATGTTCAGGTCATCTTTTCCTGTTTTTGGCCATCTCCTCTTTAAAGCTACGTGATGATCAATGATTATGATATCCATGCATTATACAACACATGTAATATAATTATCATTGAGACAGTTGATGTTAAAATATAATGTGAAGCCT
>NC_048417.1:895341-915008 GCF_013103735.1 Etheostoma cragini
ATGTCCTTTGGAGTGTGTCGGAAAAGTGGTATGTTGCTGACATCCAAAACTGTCTAAACAGGAGGTAAAGTCTTTGGTAAGAGGCAGGTTTATATTGTCCATGTGGATATTGAAATCGCGCAGCAGTATTATATTTGGTGAGAGAGAGGATAAGTGGGTAAGGAAAGCAGCAAAGTCATTTAAAAAATCACTATTCGGTTTAGGGGGGCGGTAGACAGTAGCAATGATGGTTGGAGTGGGACCAGACAATTTGTAGACAGCAGATTCAAAGGAGCTGAAGACAGACTCAGACACCGGCGATACCTTCCACTTCTCGCGGTAGATTATCGCGAAACCTCCTCCCCTGCCAGAGCCACGGGGTTGACAGATGTAAACAAATCCACTAGGAGTGGATTCATTGAGTTCAGAAAAGATGTTGGGCTGTTGCCATGTCTCGGTTAAACAAGTAGGATGTTGAAAGTATTCTTCCATTCGTCTCCCTTCTTTATACGCACCAGATGGTAGTCGTTGTGACGATCCAGTTTGGAGAAGACCATGGCCTGCTGCTGGGGTTCAAATGTAGAGTAATTACAGAATATTTGCTTTTAACAGTTATGTTTTTGACGCCACGTAATCGATACAGGGACGAAGCGACTTATGTTTCTTAGAAACAAAAAATAAACTTGCACCAAAGGGAGATGAAGAGGGGCAGATCAAAACAGTCTTTAGGGAGTTACACATGTGTGTCTCCACGGCCTCCCTCTCAGGGCGAGAGAGGTTGTAGAGCCTGCTGGATGGAAATGGGGCTCAGAAATGGGGCATCGGGGAGCAGTTTGATTTTGCAATCCTAAGGTCTGTGAGGTGGGAGAGACAATGCTTGATCCTTCCTGAACACTCTTTTCAGATCCAAATATTCGGGGGGAACTCCAGTTAAATCGGGGGACTAAGAGACTCGTCGGGTGTGGCGCCCTCCGCTGGGGGTAAAGTGGATTGCTGGCAAGAGGAAGAGCAGTAAGAGCTCCAGCCCAGAATCTTGCCGGTGACCCAGTCATTATGAGGATTGTGAAGTTTGAGGCAAGGAAACCCTAAAAAAGGGGTCTGAGGGGCAGCAATAATATTAAATTAAGGGATGTAATCTCTTAATTTAAAAGCATTGCATTGTTGGAGCTAAACCCAGTCACACAAGTGTCAGGAAGCAGCAAAATGAGGACAGGAAAGTTGATATCCACCTTAAAGCCCGCGCCCTGCACACACACTCGTCCCATGAACGCCCACACTCCCTGGCTGACTTTAAGATGTACAGTGATGTCATAGACTGTCCAGACTAGGCATGATGCATTTTTTTTATACTTCTGTGCCAGTCATGGATTGTCTATAACGCCACACCATGTTCGAGCATAATGATGCTCGTAAATGTACGTGATACCAGAGCACTAAAGACTAAATGTTGATTTTCCTTAGGAGTGGGAGACCGATGTTGTGGTTCCCCTTTTCAAAAGGGGATATTAGAGAGGGTGTACTCCAAGGTGCTGGAAAAGACGCCTGCTTTTTTTTAACAAACAGGACAAGAGAAAAATGGTGAACAGAGCTCTGTCTGGTTAGCGCTGCACTTCTACAGGTGCACCACAGGGCTGCGCACTAGGACCCCTTCTGTTAATTTTATATACAAACACCTGTAAATATATATATATATATATATATTTTTTCTTTTTCTTTTTTTTTCGTGGTTAACGAGAAGACAACTCAAGGGTTAACCGGTGGGTTTGGTGTTTAGCGGAACCCCAGAAATCTGGGTTTGGAGCAACATGTGCTTTAACATGTAATGTGTGAGAAATAATTTTTTTTTAATCAACAGTTGAGACTAATCCACACCCACAATGTAAGCTTCAAAGCCCCCCCCAATATGTACGTAAGAGCTTTTTGTTGTGAGGATAACTTACAAAATGAATAAACTAAAACTCAACTGTTTTGATTCCAATAAGTTATCTTTAAACTTAACTTTAAACTAAACTAAATGTATATTTGGAAGTCATACTACAAATACAGATGTTAAATTAGTAATTGATGAAACAATCAAAAGAGTCTGAAATTACATTTCTGGGGTTTTACCTGAATACAAACTGTGCTGGAAGCCCCTCATTAAATATGTGTGCATGAATATGGCCAGTAGTATTAGTATACTGAATACAACTAGATACATATTAACCCAAAATACATTACAAATTTTGTACTGCACACTTTTTACCATGTGTGATATATTGTGTGGGAGTTTGGGGAAATATCTAGAAAAGTAACAAACTATTTGCACATTGCAAAAAAGAGCAATCAGGAAAATAAATCCCACACATGAGCACAATAATCATCTGTTTTTAATTTACATTTGTTGAAATTTATGGACACTCTTACATTTAAAACTGCACAATTTATGTTTAAAGTTAAAGTAAACAATTATCATGTAACACACGTGCAATGTTGAAGGAAAGAGCCGGGGGATATCATCTAAGAGGACTTTATAAACTACTGTTAAAAGCAAGTGAACAAGACTGAACAATTACATCAAAAAGAGTCATAATATCATTTAGATCAAAAAGTATTTATAGAAATTGTTACTGGACAAATACAGAAAAAAACACAGAAACGTAGGAATGGAAATGCAATTCAAAGATATTGTTGTATAGTGTTCTAAGTTATTGGGAGGTCTGATACTTTATATTGACATATGCATTTATAATGAAACTAAATAAATGGATAAATACATTTCACATATTCCAGAAGCATATTTTGTAGCTTAGCAGTACATAGTTTGCTAAATGTGCATTTTAAGTTTTACATTTTTGCCGCAGGAATCTTCTTAAATCTAACAATCACTCCTTTGATTTGAGGCAGACTCAGGCCGTAAACTAGAGGGTTATTAATGGGGGGGATCATCAAATACTGTAAAGATAAAATAACTGTGATGATAGGATTCTTTTTATCAGCCTCAAATCGAGTCAATGACAGCTCACAGAAGACAGAGAGAGAATAGGTGATGAATGTGATGATGTGAGGCAGGCAGGTCTGGAACGCCTTTCCTCTGAATTCAGACGAGCTTCTCCTGCAAACAAGCAGAATACGGAGATAGGTGTACAGGACAAAGAACAAGGGGATGAAGGTGGTTGTGACCACAAGATACTGACCTACTATGTTGTTCAGAGTTGTGTCCACACAGGAGAGCTGAACCACAGGCCAGTTGGAACAGAACAGCCTATTCAGTTTATTGCCACACAGCGGTAAACGGATATTAAGATAGAGCCCGAAACCCATAGCAAATACAGGGTAGAGCGCGGCAAAAATCACAAGATGTGTTACCATCTTAAATGTCATTTTACTGTGATAGTGTAAAGGCTGGCAAATAGCAACAAATCTATCATAGGCCATGATGCTGAGGAAAGTCATCTCACATGATAAATAAGTGTTGATAACATATATCTGGATAAAACATAATGGACGTGAGATTAAATGAGTGTCAGACAGAAGGTCCATCAGAAACCTGGGGAAGAAGCCGGCTGAGCCGTACAGAGAGTTAAAAGACAGACAGCTGATAAAAATATACATGGGCTGATGCAGAGACTTCTCCAGACACACTGTCAGAATAATGACAACGTTAGCAGAGACAATAGTCATGTAGAGCAACAGACACAGACTGAAGAACAGATATCTGAGGGGCCCGAAGTCTGCAAACAGAGTGAACTGAAAATACAAAGGATTCAGGCTGTTGTTGCTCTTCATGTCTGCACAACAGCAGAGCTGGAAGAAGAGAAGTGAGAACAATTGAGAAAAAGAAAGAGGGTAAAACAACAGATTGAGGTACAGTAAATAGGATTATAATAATTCAGCAAAATGTTCTAACCACATTACCACAACATTTGAGTTAGTTAAAAAAGACATGTTCAAAAACCAGATATGGGTGGAAAAAGGTTAGGGTTGCATGAACTAAATCAACACGCAGTCTCACATTTGTCAATAAATATGTCAGCGCAATGAAGAAAAGATTTTGTTGCAATTAGCCCGTCTAAAGAGTGTCATCTGAAAGCTGAGAAATCAGTACATATACCACACAACAGAATATACTGTATATAGCGTTTGTTTTATTCATGTGGTCTTTTTAGTTAATACATTCATGAAGATATTAAGAAAACAGTCTTTGCGTCAGTGTATGTGAACATTTAGTGTAAAACACAGCACCCTCCCTTGACTACAGCAGACTGAGGCAGCAGCTGAGCCTTTATACGCTTTTGCTGTCACACTGAGACCAGTAACCTGTCCACACAGGGTCCACAGGGAGGGACGGTGTGTCCCACACTGATTATTCATTTTTTGTGTTGTGTTGCATCAGTATACCAAAGCCCAGACTTCCAAGGCCAGAGATATACTTGCACACAGATAACTATAAGGACAACAAGTATAATATAAAAAAATATTGAAGAAGGGGTACGGCTGTACCACATCTTAGAAATTATTTCTACTCTGCACAAATCCAACCCAACTCTTAAAACCAGTTTACCATGTCTTATAGACATTTACAGATACGTACACAGATGAGCAGGAACCAGTGTGTCATGAAATATTGATGGCATACCAGGCAAAAAGTTAAAAAGGGTTTTATTTCACGGCTGTACAAGGGATTTATGAATAAACAAACAAAATCAACATTCTATGTGAGAACGAAATGGGAAAGGGAAAGTAACTTGAAAAGAACTGATGAGGAGTGGAATGGTTGCTGCACATCACAGAGAAAATGCACAAACTCACATTCATGGAGGGAATTTGGTTGAAAATGTTTGATCAGGTTTTTTATTACTTCAAAACAGAACCTTCCATGTCTTGGAGGAGACTAAGTGCTGGAGGCAGCGTGGAAGTGAAGATGCCAACCATTGTCATATATTCTGGGATTGTCCAGTATTAAAACACTATTGGATAGAGATACACAAACATATTGAAAATATTTTCAACATTTTAAAACCACTTGTGTAATGCCATTGACTCAGTGAAACTAAGTCCAGCACAAGGGAAACCCAACTCAACCTCAATTTCCACTAACTGTAGATCCACTGCGTGTTGCTCTGTACTCCGACGTCTGTCAACACCCACCAGGTCCAGGTTTGTAACAGAACGGCTGCGACTGACAGCTGAAGTTCCGAGGACCCACGAGATCTCGCGAAATCATGTGTGATTACGCAATATAACAAGATTTAGTTTCTATAAACAGAACCACAGAACCTCTGTTCCATTGAGGCCTGTCTCCGCCCATTATGACATTATTTTAAAGTGGAGTGCAGGAACATGTGATCCGCCGTGAGCACGGTGTATTGTATTTTGAAAACTAACCGGATGTTTTATTTTGTGTCTGTGTTCAACTTCCTGTCCCGCGTTAGTTGCCGTGTGCTGAATTACCGCGGAGCTCTCCGGCGTCCGAAGCTCTGCGTATCTGCTCCGGAGGGCTGGGGACGGCTGGAGCAGGGACTGAGTCAAGACTCTCAGCAGTCAGTGGAAAAACACACACTGACTTTAATGGAAACCTAATGACTCTGCCACCTTTCTGCAGTTGGTAGAAATTGCGGTCAGGAGGAAAAAAATGCCGGCGTCTCCATGGCAGGTGACAGTGTGCACAGATCCGCTGCGCCACACATGAATGAAATAATAAAATAGTTAATACTGTAACAGAAATATGTGCAGAATTAAGACAAATAGACAGAGTTCTACGGAACATAGGTGTAAAAAGTGGTTCTAATGTATTGGCTATACCAAGTCTCCTATACTTTTCCACATTCTGTAAAGCTCCTGCACTCGACCCAGTGTTTGTTGGCCCGGGTTGCGTTTATTTCTTACACATCGTTACTTACATACACATCATCCGCAGGATCAAATATGCATCACGTGAGTTTGCCCACCCAAAGCTGGATTTGTTCCTAGAGAGATGGATCCCTGTGTCCCGGATGTCCGTGCCTCAGCAACAGACTCGCAGAAACAAGTGTTGGACAGTGAGTGTGATATTCCATCTGTGGGAAATACAGATAACTAAAAGTAGTCTATTTTCTAAGTGGAGTTTTCATGTATTTGATGCCCCCATGTGTAACAGAAGTTAAGTAGGCTGCGAATTAAACAATTAATAGTGGAAGTTGACGTTTTATTTTGAATTGTTTGGTGAGTTTCCAACTTTTCAGATAGAGATTTTGCCACACTACAGAGCCAAACAGGACTCCAATTCTCACAACTGCTCAAGGTTTGCGTGACGGCGTGCACATTATCACGCCAAGAAGGTTTTTATACATCAAACCGTGAGCATGAAGACCGAAAGCTTTTGAGACGTGAGGCCCCTGGACCGTTCTGTGGAAAAAAACTAAATAGTTTTTAATGTTTTATTCACAGTGTTCATGTTTGTTTCCTCTGATTGGGAGAACAATTCAAAAAAGCCAAAAGTCATGTTCATCATTGTTGTCTTCTCTGTGTGATTAAAAAGCTTTACTCTTTTCTATTCTCTTTAACAATGTACACATTTAGGTGACATCCCTGCAGCATATGTATCCTGAGAGTCCAGAAAGTCCTGAAAACATTTCTAATATATAATAACTTGATTTTGCATCATGGGGTTGAGGTTACACAAGAGTTTTCATACAGGTAAATCAGGCCGAACCAAAGTTTGAGAAAAATGGATTAGACCTCAGAGGGAATCTGGTATTAATATGAATGGCAATGTGATGAGAGACACGCTCTGTTTTGTTGAATATATCAATTTAACCTAAAATTGCATATATTTCTATGTAAAAACAATCAAAACCAATCAAACTTATTACTTAGATTTAGTACAAGTGAAATTGGCCTCAAATTGTTTTTCAAAGGAAACCTGATCTCTTTATCAAATAAAAATATGTTTTAAATAATGGAAGTACACTGATCCGTAATTTCCTTGTTCAAGTTTACAATATTCTTTACTATGCATTCATCGTAAACATTTTTCAAAATACAGGTAAAACATCTTTCATTATCACATCATTAACATGTGTTTCAAGTGATAATACATCACGTACATTTGGCTCGACAGAACAACTTTTTGAGGTGTTTTGATATTTCTTTCATCTTTAGTCCGTACATGATTGGATTAAAGAGAGGGTGATACATTACTATTTGTAAAGACATTATTAAATTTACAGTTTTTGGAAAGTCAGTATCCAACTGAACTATAATCACATCGTATGCACACAGACAGGAAAAGTTCATCAGAACCAACAGGTGGGGTAGACAGGTCTGTGCAGCTTTTCTCCTGACTTCTCTACTACTTCGATAGGTAATAATAAATATCCTGGTGTATGTAAAGAGTATGAAAAGCACAGGGACAAGCGCAACATTAAGCAAAATTACCATATCATGTATGATTTGTGCTCCTGAGATCACACACTGAAGTTTATAAACTGTATTGTTACAAAAAACTCCTTTTAAAAGAAATCTACAAAGCTTTTTTTCAGCACTTAAACCAGCCGGTACAGCCACCTGAGAGGCCGGCAGAATCCAAGCCAAACCCAAGAAAACACTGACTGTTGGTTTTGTCATGATAGTGTGATATTGCAGAGGTTTACATATAGATACATATCTGTCATACGACATGGCTGCCAACAGTAAGAACTCTGAACCACCTAAAGAGTAAAATAAGTGAAATTGGAAGAGACAAGCTGAATAAGATATGGTCTGTTTTTCAGATAAAAAGTCAACCAAAAGCTTTGGGTAGACAGCAGTGCTGAAAAGAACAGAGTTCACTAACAAAGCTGCAATGAAAATATACATAGGCTCATGGAGGTTAGGGTGAACCCAGATAAGGTACACAATGGTTGAATTACTGCAGATTATTAGCAAATATACTATGAAGATAATAAAAAAATAAATGTATCTGTATTTGTTAACTTCCACATGACCACCAAGAGTTATATATGTTACATTTATCTCATCATCCATTGAGATTGTTGAACTGAATAAAACAGGAAGATATTATGCAAGGAAATAACATTTACAGAATAAACATGACCTTAAAACACACTTACATTGAGAGTGTGTTCATCTCCAGGATTGAACTGAAGTAAACTGTTTGAGTCTTTTTATCAGTTTGTTTCAGCCTCCATGGATCTCATTAAAACTCTTCACCAAGAACGACTAACTTACAAACAACTTGATCAAACTCTAGAGATCTGAACTTATGGGCAGAGAATCTCAGTGGTTGGGAAACTTGGAGGGCCCAATTTTAACGGGAAGCGCATGGTGCGTTTAGGGCGTGACCAAATCCCCCCTTGCCAGTTTGAAGGTGGAAAGAAGCTATTATGCTATCCTAATGGAAGATTTGCACCCTAATACTTTTATTTTTAATCTTCTGCATGTGTGTGTCCCTGTGAGTGTAACAAGCATATTGTGCGTCCCTGTGTGTGTAACAAGCATAGTGTGTGTCCCTGTGTGTATAACAAGCATAGTGTTCATCCCTGTGTGTGAAACAAGCATAGTGTTTGTCCCTGTATGTGAAACAAGCATTGTGTGCATCACTGTGTGTGAAACAAGCATAGTGTGCACGCTGTGCATAAGCCTGGGTGCATTGCAATAACGCGCTGTTAAAATGTAATGAAAAGCTGCGCTACTGACTTTAGACCAGGCTTTTGTTTCTGCTGCAGCAATACACCCAGAATTTTACAGTCGGGTCCAATATGCCTGATTTTGCTGGAGCTTTTGTAAAAAATTACAATTAAAGTTGCAATGTCTTTTTTATTTTTGTTGCAATGAAGTTGCAAAAGACAATAAAAATCGCAAAAAAATTGTTTTTTGTATAGTTGTTTAAAAATAAAAAGGAAACTTGTTTTAGGGTATAATGGTAAAACTACTCTAAGCTGAGTTTTCCTAGGACCTTACACAAAGGGGCTCAGGATGCTGTAGATGATGGCATAATATGAAAATGGCTGGTGGATTTATGACAAAAATAATAATTTATTTAATGAGTCAAATTTGTTGATCATTACATTGTTGGTTAGTTTGCTACCCTGGGCTGGGACACACATTCATGTGTTTTGATAACAAACTTATTGGACTTACAATAAGGAGCGTAGCTATCCTGAATTTAGTTTTCTGTGTGTCTTATCTCCGGACTTGGATGCTAAAATGTATACAGGTTGGCAGGAGAGTCTGAAATATTGTATATGTTTTTTTGTTAAATGTGAGATGTTTGAGTCACACACGTCTTGTCTTCATCTCAGAAACGAGGAAATGGCCACGTATGTATGACGTCAACCCATTCTCAAACCCACTTGGTCATTTGCTCTCAGAGTCACTTGCTGATACAAAGTCCGGCACGTGGGACTGCTGGGATTGGTTGAAGTCACAGAAATCTGGTCATTGGTCAAATTTGCAGAAAAGTTGCGAGTCGCACCAATGTCAAGGTGATTGGTTTGATTTGTGTGAATTGTTACATCACAAAAATCCTCGAGGGACTGTACAGTGTTGTTGTTTTTTTCCTTTGCAGAACAAAACACACACAAAAACACAGCCGTAGCAGACGCACATGTTTGTACTGTTTGATGGAAAAAAACATTAAAAGAGAAGTTGTCTACATCAGTGTTCAGGCAGACACACCTGGGATCGAAGTTGGAAACTGGACCTAGCTTTAAATACAGTCCTAATCCATACCTCAGTAACACTTTTGTTTGCTAATATGTACACACACAGTCTTCCTCTCATGCTCTCACCGAAGTCGCTGTAGCGTGGCCGAGACATGGTGAGTTCCAGCTCTTTCATCTTGTTTGCAAGTGATCATACATTTTCTAGGAAGAGACTCGGCAGTATTGGTATGCGTGAGTCTTGTGCTAGCCCAGCCCGTATGTACTTATTCTTTGCAGCCTCACTTCTGCCTTCTGTCCCTGCCTCACTATCTCAGTTGGGAAGTCATGGACTGACATATTCAATCTGTCACTAGCCCACACAGTTGTCCTTGCGTGCTTTAAAACCACCTCCATTGGGCCGGTGCCAAAACACTCCATTGCAACAAGCCTTAATGACAGCTGCACTCACCCCGTCTTAATGAAGTGCTTCAAGAGACTGGTTCTGGCAAATCTGAACACCTGCCTACCACCTTCACTGGAACCCTTTCAATTCACCTACAGTCAGCTGAGACTCTGGACAACTAGATGTTCTGGATGGCTGGAAGTCAAGTGAGGTTCTGGATGACTGGACGTCAGCGGAGGTTCTGGACATCAACGGAGGTGCTGGACGGCTGAAAGTCAATGTAGGTCTTTTGACGGCTGGAGATCAGCGGAGGTTCTGGACATCAGCAGAGGTTGTGGACATCAGTGGAGTTTCTGGATGTCAGCTGAGGTTCTGGACGGCTGAAAGTCAATGGAGGTTCTGGACGGTTGGACAGCAGCGGAGGTTCTGGACATCAGCGGAGGTTCTGGATGTCAGCGACGTTCTGGACATCAGTGGAGGTTCTGAACGGCTGGATGTCTGCAGAGGTTCTAAATGTCAGCGGAGGTTCTGTATGTCAGCGGAGGTTCTGGATATCAGTGCTGGTTCTGGATGGCTGGACGTCAGCAGAGGTTCTGGACATCAGTGGAGGTTGTAAACGGCTGGATGTCAGCGGAAGTTCTTGATGTCAGCGGAGGTTCTGGACTTCAGCGGAGGTTCTGGATATTAGTGCTGGTTCTGGATGGCTGGATGTCAGCGGAGGTTCTGGACTTCGGTGGAGGTTCTGGACGGCTGGACGACAGCTGAGGTTCTGGATGGCTGGACGTCAGCCGAGATTCTGGATAGCTGGACGTCAGCGAGGTTCTGGACATCAGCAAAGGTTCTGAACGGCTGTCCGTCAGCCGAGAGTCTGGATGGCTGGACGTCAGTGGAGTTTCTGGACATCGACAGAGGTTCTGAACGGCTGGCTGTCAGTGGAGGTTCTGGATGTCAGTGGAGGTTCTGGATTGCTGGTCATCAGCGGAGGTTCTGGACGTCAGCGGAGGTTCTGTACGGCTGGACGTCAGTGGGGGTTCTGGACATCAGCGGAGTTTCTGGACGTCAGCGGAGGTTCTGGACTTCAGTGGAGGTTCTGGACGGCTGGACGGCAGCCAAGACTCTAGATGGCTGGACGTCAGCAGAGGTTCTGGACATCAGCTGAGGTTCTGAACGGCTGGATGTCAGCGGAGGTTCTGGATGTCAGAGAAGGTTCTGGACGTCAGTGAAGGTTCTGGATATCAGTGGTGGTTCTGGATGGCTGGACATAAGCGGAGGTTCTGGAGTCAGTGGAGGTTCTGGACGGCTGGACGTCAAGTGAGGTTCTGGATGGCTGGACGTCAGCGGAGGTTCTGGACGTCAACGGAGGTGCTGGACTGCTGAAAGTCAATGTAGGTCTTTTGACGGCTGGAGATCAGCGGAGGTTGTGGACATCAGCTGAGGATCTGGATGTCAGCGGAGGGTCAGCGGAGGTTCTGGACATCAGTGGAGTTTCTGGATGTCAGCGGTGGTTCTGGACATCAGCGAAGGTTCTGGACATCAGCGGAGGATCTGGATGTCAGCGGAGGGTCAGCGGAGGTTCTGGACATCAGTGGAGGTTCAGGAAGTCAGTGGAGTTTCTGGACATCAGTGGAGGTTCTGGATGCTGGTTTGTCAGCAGAGGTTCTGGACGTCAGCAGAGGTTCTGTACGGCTGGATTTTCAGTGGAGGTTCTGGACATCAGCGGAGTTTCTAGACGTCAGAGGAGGTTCTGGATATCATTGCTGGTTCTGGATGGCTGGACGTCAGCGGAGGTTCTGGACTTCAGTGGAGGTTCTGGACGGCTGGATGTCAGCTGAGGTTCTGGATGTCAGCTGAGGTTCTGGACGTCAGTAGAGGTTCTGGATATCAGTGGTGGTTCTGGATGGCTGGACATCAGCGGAGGTTCTGGACATCAGCGGAGGTTCTGAATGGCTGGATGTCAGCTGAGGTTCTGGATGTCAGCAGAGGTTCTGGATGGCTGGACATCAGCGGAGGTTCTGGACATCAGCGGAGCTTCTGAATGGCTGGATGTCAGCTGAGGTTCTGGACATCACCGGAGGTTCTTAATGGCTGGATGTCAGCTGAGGTTCTGGATGTCAGCAGAGGTTCTGGATGGCTGGACGTAAGCGGAGGTTCCGGACTTTTATTGAAAAACCTAACATTTCCTTGTGATAAGAGACCTCTTCCACTAACCTAGGTAAACACTGGTCATAGCATTCAGCTCTTTATCGTGACTGTTCATTGTGTCATATGTCCGGCTGTTGTATCCTGAGTGTTTTTATCATACTGTACCAAACACAAATTTCATTCACCATCACCACATCTGGCACCATGAACAAGCAAATGCTAGCTGGACCCCTTTCTAAAATGCAGGAGGTGTTAAAAAAATCACATGGACCAAGATGTAAATCTCTGCCAATGGTAGCAGGGCTGTTTGTTTGATAATAGGTTCATAATGAACTATATCCAACATCTGGCTTGTTTTGACATCACTAGAATTTCATGTGTTCACATCAAGAGGGGAGTTTCTTACATTTTCTCGGCTAATGCCTAACATACAGAAGAATACTCACATCTTTTTACATATTTCACCTGATTATTTTTTGGGCATTTTTAGGCCTTTATTGACAGGCCAGCTGAAGGAATAAATGGGGGGGGGGGGGGTGACCTGCAGCAGAGGGACACAGGTCGGTGTCGCAGCAAACATCAACACATGGGCAACCTCTCCACCAACTGAGACATCCGGGAGCCGCGCCCCCCCCTCTCAAATTTAACGCGATCTGTCACAATGTCACTGAGTTTTTAGTCAAACTTAAAAGTTGCATTAATGTCAAGCAAGATTGATTTGACCGGGAATGAGCTTAATGAGCACCTTCCACCAACGCTAGCTCTCTAGCTCCGACTCTAGCAAGGCTCTCATGATTTAATTCTGATATTGAACATTTGTGGAATCTCTTGAAAAGTCATTTGGTGTAAGGTCGGCGTTAGAAATAGTGAAATGAGCATAAAGGAAGCTGGACCCCAACTCGTTTGATAAAGCCAGAGAGATTATTTTAAGGATTGAAGAATGAAGGGGTGACATAAAAAGGTCAAATAAACAATTTGCCAGTTTGGATGTCTATACTAGAAAATTGTAAAAGTACCTGAACTTTCTGGAGGGCTCCTAAGAAGCTTTATTCTGGGAAGAGACATATGATATGGGTTTATGGTTTTGTCATTTATTTACATGCTAATTTGGTTTATTGTCTATTGTTTTTTACCAAATGAAAAATGCCAGTAAACATTCATGAGTGGTATTAAAGTAAAACATTTCTCTCAACGAAAACAGTCACATTTTAGGGACTTTGTAATGGATTTATAAAGGCACGTGTAACTGTGATAGAAGGGACTTGAGGGGACTCAAACACATCTTCAGTAAAAAATGCTGAGGACATGACCCGATGCCTCAGGGGACGTTACGGCCCTGTGGTGGTTGGGTAAACAGGTCATTTGCAAAAACAATGGAAACCGACACAGTTTGGTTTCTATTTGCTCTTAAGTGCACACATAAAGACTTGATTTCTGCAAATTAACAAAAACAGAGATGTCAGTTTTTGCAAATAAACCTTTCATTCATATTGTGTGTGTGTGTGACATTGAAAGCCTTTTAGAGCAACAGATTCAGAATAAAACTACAGAATAAAAAATGATCTGTGAGGAAATGAATTGATCAGTTTTTACATAGCAGAGGCTAAGATTACTCTTTGCTGTGTCTCAGCCATACAAATTAATTCTTACATTGGTTGCCATAAAAAGATCATGAACTGTCACTTGTCCTCAGTATTGTTACAGGAAAAATGAAAAACTGATCAGTGTTGAAGCATCACTTAATTTTGGCCGGGCTGAAAAACGTCTTCAGGTGTTTAGAAATTTCTTTCATTTTTAGTCCGTACATGATTGGATTAAACAGAGGATGGTACAAAATGACTTGTAAAGTCATTATTAAATGCACAGTTTTAGGAAAATCTGGCTCCAGTCCAACTATAATCACATCGTATGCACACAAACAGGAAAAGTTGATCAAAACAATCAGATGGGGTAAACAGGTCTGAGCAGCTTTTCTCCTGACTTCTCTACTACTTCGATAGGTTATTATAAATATCCTGGTGTAAGTAAAGAGAATGAAAAGCACAGGGACAAGCGCAACATTAAGCATTATGATCATATCTCGTACAACTCGTGCTCCTGAGATCACACACTGAAGTTTATAAACTGTATTGTTACAAAAAATACCTTTTAAAATAAAGCTACAGAGTTTTTCCTTGGCACTTAAACCAGCCGGTACAGCAATCTGACAAGCAGGCACAATCCAAGCCAAACCCAAGAAAACACTGACTGTGTTTTTTGTCATGATAGTGTGATATTGCAGAGGTTTACATATAGATACATATCTGTCATACGACATGGCTGCCAACAGTAAGAACTCTGAACCACCTAAAGAGTAAAATAAGTGAAATTGGAAGAGACAAGCTGAATAAGATATGGTCTGTTTTTCAGATAAAAAGTCATTTAGAAGCTTTGGGTAGACAGCAGTGCTGAAAAGAACGGAGTTAACTGACAAAGCTGCAATGAAAACATACATAGGCTCATGGAGGTTAGGGTGAACCCAGATAATGTACACAATGGTAGAATTACTGCAGATTATTAGAATATATACAATGAACATACTAAAAAAATAAACATATCTGTATTTGTCCACTTCAACATACCCACCTAGAGTTATATATGTTACATTTATCTCATCATCCATTAAGATTGTCAAAAACTGAATGAAAAAATCAGACTGTACATAAGGAAATAACAGCAAAGAGCAGTCAAAAAATATACATGTTACCTTTATCGGTGTCTTCATTCATTTACCTGACCTTAAAACACACTTAGACAGAGAATTCACAAAGTGAACTGTTCAAGTTTGTGGACTCTTTTTTTATCAGTTCATGTCCCTCTCCATGGAGCTCATTAAAACTCCTCATCTCAGCGACTAACTTGTAAAGACCCGTGAACTCTAGAGGCCTGACATTGTAGGCAAAAGTGTTCTGTGGTTGGGGACGAGGCCCAAAGGCCAGAGGTGGATATTGTTGTTGCAAATCCTCGGACTAATTTGTCAAAGGTTAGGATGAGGATGTTTTTACAAGTTTCAGGAGACGCAGAGTGGAAAGGGGACGTTGAACTTATCTAAAAGTTACAACTAAAAGGAATAAAGAAACGTTTATTGATGCTTTCACATGTCAACACTACACTACAATGGAGATTTGTTTCACTTAATATTTTTGAACGTTAAAGTTACAGCTCAAAATGACAAATTTTGGCTGATTTCACCTTTTTTCACAATTTAAAATCACGTGTCAAACTCAAGGCCTGTGGGCCGAATCCTGTCCCTTGCAGATTATCATCTGGCTCGCATATGAATTTAGGTTCACAATACATTTAAGTCCATCTAGTTTTTTACACTTTTTCTGACGTACAGTGCCTTGCGAAAGTATTCGGCCCCCTTGAACTTTTCAACCTTTTGACACATTTAAGGCTTCAAACATAAAGATATGAAAAAAAAATTTTTTGTGAAGAATTACCAACAAGTGGGACACAATTGTGAAGTGGAACGAAATCTATTGGATATTTTAAACCTTTTTAGCAAATAAAAAACTGAAAAGTGGTGCGTGCACAATTATTCGGCCCCTTTACTTTCAGTTCAGCAAACTCACTCCAGAGGTTCAGCACGGATCTCTGAATGATCCAATGTTGTCCTAAATGACTGATGGTGATAAATAGAATCCACCTGTGTGTGATCAAGTCTCTGTATAAATGCACCTGCTCTGTGATAGTCTCAGGGTTCTGTTGAAAGCGCAGAGAGCATCATGAAGACCAAGGAACACACCAGGCAGGTCCGTAATACTGTTGTGGAGAAGCTTAAAGCCGGTTTTGGATACAAAAAAATTTCTCAAGTTTTAAACATCCCAAGGAGCACTGTGCAAGCGATCATTTTGAAATGGAAGGAGTATCAGACCACTGCAAATCTACCAAGACCTAGCCGTCCCTGTAAACTTTCAGCTCAGACAAGGAGAAGACTGATCAGAGATGCAGCCAAGAGGCCCATGATCACTCTGGATGAACTGCAGAGAACTACAGCTGAGGTGGAAGAGTCTGTCCATAGGACAACAATCAGTTGTACACTGCACAAATCTGGCCTTCATGGAAGAGTGGCAAGAAGAAAGCCATTTCTCAAAGCCATAAAAAGTCTTGTCTACAGTTTGCCACAAGCCACCTGGGAGACACACCAAACATGTGGAAGTAGGTGCTCTGGTCAGATGAAACCAAAATAAAACTTTTTGGCCACAATGCAAAAAGATATGTTTGCCGTAAAAGCAACACAGCTCATCACCCTGAACACACCATCCCCACTGTCAAACATGGTGGTGGCAGCATCATGGTCTGGGCCTGATTTTCTTCAGCAGGGACAGGGAAGATGGTTAAAATTTAGGGGAAGATGGATGCAGCCAAATACAGGAGCATTCTGGATGAAAACCTGTTGGAGTCTGCAAAAGACCTGAAACTGGGAGGGAGATTTATCTTTCAACAAGACAATGATCCCAAACATACAGCAAAATCTACAAAGGAATGGTTCACAAATAAATGTATCCAGGTGTTAGAACGGCCAGGTCAAAGTCCAGACCTGAATCCAATCGAGAATCTGTGGAAAGAACTGAAAACTGCTGTTCACAAATGCTCTCCATCCAACCTCACTGAGCTCGAGCTGTTTTGCAAGGAAGAATGGGCAAGAATTTCAGTCTCTTGATGTGCAAAACTGATAGAGACTTACCCCAAGAGACTTGCAGCTGTAATCGCAGCAACAGGTGGCTCTACAAAGTATTAACGCAAGGGGGCCGAAAAATTTTGCACGCACCACTTTTCAGTTTTTTATTTGCTAAAAAAATATAAAAAATATCCAATAGATTTCGTTCCACTTCACAATTGGGTCCCACTTGTTGGTGATTCTTCACAAAAAATAAAATTTGTATATCTTTATGTTTGAAGCCTGAAATGTGTCGAAAGGTTGAAAAGTTCAAGGGGACCAAATACTTTCGCAAGGCACTGTAGTTGTCATTTTTTGTTGACAATTTGTAAAGTTTTTGTAAATCAATGGCCATTTGTCTACCTGGAAGTGATTTTTGTCTTGGGGTGACGTTACTGTGATTCACTCTTTTAGCACTGAACCTACTGAAGTTTAACAATCTGATTGATTGGTTTCTTATGGCTTGATACATATCACACAGTGCCCTGCTATGCCATGTACTACTACAAAGAACTACTACAAACTACTATTTTTTGTGACTGTTATTGCCACTCTTCATTCCAACCCCAACGGGTTGTCAGACACCGCCTACCAAGATCCTGGGTCTGGGGCTGGATTTAGGTCTGGGTCTGTCCCAGGTTTCTTCTTAAAAGGAAGTTTTTCCTCGCCACTGTCACACTGTTGCTTGCTCTGTAGGAAACTACTAGAATTGTTGGGGCCTTGTAAATTATGGAGTGGGGTCTAGACCTACTCTATCTGTAAAGTGTCTTGAGATAACTCGTTATGAATTGATACTATAAATAAAATTGAATTGAATATACATAAATGGGTATCATCTGCAAAACAGTGAAGGTTTTTAAAGCTTTTCCTATTAATATTGCTAAGAGGAAGCATATATAAGTTGAATATATTGTTGGAATAGGTCTGAGCATAGAGCCCTGTGGAATACCATGGCTTACTATTTAAATTGTCATAGTTTCATGAACATCTGGCCAGTAGGAGAGAAACCAAGCCAGCCACATATCCTTTCAGCAGATGTATAAACAAATGAAAAATTGTATTTGCTTGCAAAGTTAATAATTTCCATTTTGTGATAACTGTGGTGAATTTCCCTATAGCATGTGTTTCTCTTGTCAGGGAGGGCTGGAGAAATATGGATCAAAATGCAGAGGTGGAAACTGAGGAGAGTTTAGATGATTTAATGAAAACTCAAAAATGCAGGCAAAAACCGGACATACAAAAATAGAGTACAAGTAAAATAGAATGCACGAGAAAGTGAAGACCAACCAGGAAGAGTAAAAAACTGGAGACAAAAACTAAATGATCTGACACAGGACTAGGGGAACACAAAGACTAAATACAGAGGGTAACGACGGAACGAGAGACAGGACACAAGGGCTGGGCAACAGGTGGAAGACATCAGGTAATCACAAGGGTGGGAAAAACCAAAAGATAAAAACAAGACCAGACAGAAAACCAGGCGGTCAAAATAAATCATGAAACAGAAATACCAAAATAAGACAAAACACTAAGACTCTCTGAACCCTAAATGCAGCTGCAGTTATAAACTGTCCCTGAAAGTAACCGGCATGTGGCCGAGCTGTGGCACATCTCTCCTGGTTGTCTTTGATATATACAACATTTAAGAACAGCAAACTGGCAACCAGAGGCCTGTACTATGAAGCGAGATTTGGGGGTTACCAAGGTAACTTTAGGTTTAACCCAGGTTTCAACGGGGGATGACTTGTTACCGGGTTAAATCGCGGTGATAAGTTATGCTGAACGCCTAACCTGGTCGGGAGCAGGTCATGTTGGAGATGATAATATGTAGTATAGTGCAGTATTGTGGAGTCTCAGCATCTTATCGGCAACCACTGAGGACGTGTTAAAGAGTTTTATTTTAGTTTATTGCCTGTGGTAGGAATGATTTCCTGTATATATGTATATATATATAGCATAGTGCAGTATTAGTATAGTATGATATATAGTATAGTGCAGTATTAGTTTAGTATAATATATAGTATACTGCAGTATTAATTCTTGAGCGCATAGTTCCCGTCCACGGAATATAAACTCGCCGTTTTTCGGAAGTGCTGACTTCTCTCATAAATTGTAAGCATTAAACCGTCATAAACATGCTCATGCCATACATCATTTGAAAGCTTAAAGTCTCCTGATTCCATCGAGACCACAAACGAAGCAATAAGGTGACTCACAACGGTGATAATCATGTTCTGAAGTAAAGAAACACAGAAAGATTTGAGTCTAATCGAGTGTGTGTTTCCTACCTGTCTCCTCGTGTCTTTAATCACAGCGGTGAAAGATCGCCAAAAACCTTAGTTTCCTACATCGAAAACACCCTAAGGTATTAGAATATCCAAGCCTTGTAATCCATAATTATCTGGTCCCTTCACAATCTTGTAGTTTCAGCCCAAGTTTTGACGTAGAGAAATCTAGATCATTTCTTGGTTTCTATCGTGTGTATCTTTTTCCGTGGGCGGGCTACAGCAAAACCAAAGACAATAGGCTCGTTCGAGATGAGCCAGATCTGCGCAGAATCCATCACCGGCGATCGGCGCCCGTTGCATGCCGGTTAGATTTGTGTCCGACTTGATCCCGACTTGCTCTGACGTCATGCACACGTGGGCAACGGGAATCTCAAGAGAGCAAGGCGGCCGCAGTTCTGAGACGCAGGCGGCGCAGTTGCTTTTCACCAACTGCAAGAGCCAGGCGGACCCAGAGCATGCTGGGAAACGGTGGCTTCTCAGCTGATTTAACACCTGATTGGTTTAAACCACGATGACGTTTTATATAAACTTTTGTAGTTTTTGAATCG
>NC_048417.1:915108-921388 GCF_013103735.1 Etheostoma cragini
GCTGCCGCCTGCTCTCGTCCACTTTACAGGCGAGGCGCAGTTCATCTCGAACGAGCCTAGCGTTACATTCTCTGGCTTATGCAGATTGCAATGAACGTTGTTCCCAGCCAATAGGATCAGTGTATCTCAAGATACCCCCAAGCTAAGCAAATGAAATCTCACACTCCCCATTGGGCCCACGTGGGAAAGATTGACAGTGTAGCCCACAAATTAAAAGATAAGGTCATAAAACTGGCATCCATGTGTAGCCAATAAGAAGACGAGTTGATTGATACCAAACATGGCCAACAAAAACTATTCCTGTGATCTCTTACAGCTGTCTGAAGGCAAAAATATGGACTTCTGATGGCGTTTCACCATTTCATAAAATTATGATTACTTATTTCTATAAATCTATGTATGTACTTCTTTCAGACATATCTGTGAGTGATGTGGATGTGTTTTTGTTCTTCAGAAGTTTTGTATTTAGCACTTTCTTGGCTTTTTTAGAAATAAGAAATAAGACAAACGCACAGACATATCTGTAGAAATACATTCATATAAAATCCATTTTATAAGTCATTTTTTTCTGGATTTTTTCTGTTCTAAGTTGAGACATGTGGCTAGAGTACTATTTTAGTATATAGCCCCTATAATATGCTTACAGTAGTGCTTTTTATTAATTTTACAGATGATTTACTTGGACGGAAATAGAAATTCTGTGTTCTAACCTCTGTAGCTCTGTGTCAGTAAGGCCTAGTGTCACACTTCCACTAGAAACAACAAGTTGGGAGTGTTACCTTCCCAATGAACTCAGGGTCATCCCAGAGGGCCAAAGCATGTGGAAACAGCAGCACCTTTTTAAGGGTAAAAATTTAGGCGAGAAAACCATATATTTTCAAGTGTTACTGAACAGGATTTATAGTATAATGTTTGCCGAACTTAGGGTTGGGACCCAAAATGGGTCGCAGACTCGTTTTATTGGGTCGCCAATTGGCAGAGAACAGACCAAATGCTCAGCATGACCTCAGCATGACCTCAGAATGACCTTAGAAGGGCAATTTCAAAAACCGATCCTAGAAAAGATCAGCTGGTTGATATCTTCAACCAGCCCCATACATCTCATTAAATTCAAGTCAGCCTTATTTAAAAAAATGTTGGTGTCTATACTGAGGGATGATCGGAGGGGATGAATGAATTGAGAAAGGGGGGAGACACAGAAAGGAGAATAGAGACCTTTTCTGGTTTTGTTTACTTTTATAATGGAATAAATATAATTCATATAAATTTAAATTAATGGTTTGTTCCATCTTTTGTTCACAGTTTCAAAAATGTAGATGTTACAATGATTCATGGTGTATTTTTGTAAATTTGGTTCCCGGGGAGACACCAAATTTCTCTTTTGGGTCTTGAGCTGAACTAGTTTGGGAACCACTGGTATTATATATAGTATAGTGCAGTATTAGTATATTATAATATATAGTATAGTATTAGTATAGTATAATATATAGTATAGTGCAGTATTAGCATAGTATATTATGAATGACTTCCTGTAGCGGTCTGTGCCACATTGAAGTTCCAACATTTAGAGATCAACAACACCGTTAACATTCCCAGATTGGTATCTTTATGTAAGATATATTTAAGCGGAGGGAATACGTAGTATTTACTGTAAGCTTCTTCCCTGGTGTCCTTGTACTTTCCCAAATACAAGATTTCCTTGGATTGTGGTTGCACCTGGATCCTGGCTGCGCCTGTTGCCGTGTTCCTGCTCAACGTCCACTGCAAGTTCAGTTATGATCATTTTAATTACCCACGATTCTTGTATTTTTACTGCTACATTAACTGCTACTGTTCATGTTGTTCCATACCCAATGCTATAATTATCATAAGTCATATTTCTACAAATATTATAGTTAAAAATGGTTGTTTCCCCCAAGCGGCCGTGGCAGATTGCCACCCACCTAGAGCCAGGTTCTGCTTCAGGTTTTTGCCTTTTCCACTGCCTCTAATATGTCTTTTCCACCAAGGCAGTTCTGTTGGTGGTTCGGAGTCAGTGCCAAATATCAAACCGGTTCTTTGCTTTTCCACACAAATAAACCTGTCTCTGGGCCAAGAAAACAGGCTCCAACTCAGCACCAACTTAGCACTGGTCTAGATATAAGAACCAGTTGTGTCAGGTGCTGGGGTGGGGGGGTGGTTATCATGACGTTTGAAAACAAAAAACTTCTGGCCGTCATTTTGTAAACACCGGTCAGCTGTTAACCATAAAGAGCTGTTAACGTTAGCTTCGGACATGGATTGAAGAGCAGGTCTAGACCGGACTCTGGGATTTTATTTATCCCCAGGTCTTTCCATAAAGAGCAGGTCTAGACCGGATTCTGGAATGTTATTTATCTCCCAGGTCTTTCCACAAAGAGCAGGTCTAGACCGGACTCTGGGATGTTATTTATCTCCCAGGTCTTTCCAAAAAGAGCAGGTCTAGACTGGACTCTGGGATGTTATTTATCTCCCAGGTCTTTCCTTAAAGAGCAGGTCTAGACTGGACTCTGGGATGTTATTTATCTCCCAGTTCTTTCATAAAGAGCAGGTCTAGACTGGACTCTGGGATGTTATTTATCTCCCAGGTCTTTCATAAAGAGCAGGTCTAGACCGGACTCTGGGATGTTGTTTACAGAAACCCAACAATTATCTATCTTTAATCTTACAGTATTTGAATTAAAACAAAGAAATAATCTCCTGTAACAACAATTAAATTTGTGTTGTCTTCAAAAACAATATATTTTAGTAAATTTGATACTTTCAAATTGCCGTTAAGTTAGAGGATAAACCGTTTTGGGGCTTAATACGGACCCTGTGGGACGCCTCAGGAATTGTTAATGCTCACCGACCATAGATGACCCATTTGTACATACTGACTCCAGTTTTCTACTAAGTTTTTCATCCAATCATGTTTCACGCCTCTGATGTGCTATCCTTCCATTTTTTTGTAAGAATATTTCATGATCAACTGTATGAAATGCTTTTTAAAGATTGTATTGTTTGTTGTTTTTTACTTGTCAATTATTTTGGAAGATTGTGCTGAGAAGTACATGACCTTATTTATCTGTCATTTTAATTATACAGCATACATGTATGCATGAATGGATGTTCAAACATATTTTATTTTAATGTTTTACATGTTCAAATAAACTACTACTACATGCAGCAAATGGTTGCAGGTCGCAGTCGAGCACGCGGCTGCTGAGACTGGTCTGGCAACCCACCAGGAAAAGTTTGTTTGCTGTTGGAGTTTGGTTTTTGGGGGGACGGCAGGACATCATAGTTAGTATTTTATAGTCTTTTATTGTTTAAATCTGATCTTAGAGGTGTTACTTGGTTTCCGTTAGGGTGAGTGTCTCCATAGTATTTACAGGCTGACCCTCATAACGAATTCCCAGCCCTGTTTAGGAAAACAAAGGAAAAACCCTGGGAGAGAAAATTCAAGATGAGATCCATACCTCCAAGGACGGCTGTGTGCTTTGAATGGGAAATAACAATAATATCAAAAAGTCCAAGAATATAAACACTTCCATAAATCCCTAATCAGTTCTGCAGTTCAGGATTTACCAAATAAATCTAAAGCGGTAAGAAACCTCCCAGTGGTGGTTTTCTTGTTAGTCACAAGGTAGCCTATAGTCTACAAATAGTGCTAATAAATAAAACATATCACAGGAAAATAATATGGTATCTTTTTTAATTGTTCTTTTTCCATTAGGAAAACACACATTACATGTATAACTCCATACATACTTTATTTTGCAGAATCAGACAAAATACAAGATCGACACAAAAATCACAATGACATACACTTGTCTTGGCTCTTGACAGAGGAATATATGGTACTGATAAAAATGTCCACAATGGTAACAACATTTAATTTGATTACAGAAACACATATAAAACTTCAGTTGTCATTTTGTGATTACTTGACAAGATCATTATTATTTTTATTGTCTCAACTGAAAAACCTCTTAAGGTGTTTATAAATTTCTTTCATTTTCAGTCCATATATGATCGGATTAAAGAGAGGATGATACAAAATCATTTGTAAAGACATGCTTAAGTAAACGGTTTTGGAAAAATTTGTTTCCAGTCGAGCTAGAAGAACATCATATGTACTCAAACAGGAAAAGTTAATCAGAACCAACAGGTGGGGTAGACAGGTCTGTGCAGCTTTTCTCCTGACTTCTCTACTACTTCGATAGGTTACTATAAATATCCTGGTGTATGTAAAGAGTATGAAGAGTACAGGGAGAGGTACAGCACTTACAAACACAATCAAGCCATATATATTCAGTACTGTTGAAGGAACACAGTGAAGTTTGTTGACTGTGCTGTTGCAGATTATTCCTTTCAAAATAAAGTAACAGAGTTTTTTATTAGCAATCAGCAATGGTCCCACTGAAAACTGACAAGCAGGTAGAATCCAAGCTAAAATCAGGAGAATATTAACAGTTGTTTTTCTCATGATAGTGTGATATTGCAGAGGTTTACAAATAGACACATATCTGTCATAGGCCATGACTGACAACAGGAAGAATTCTGAAATTGCTAGAGTGTAACACATAAACCACTGAAAGAGACAGGCTGAATAAGATATGATCTGTCGTTCAGATAAAAAATCAATCAAAAGCTTTGGATAGATAGCAGTGCTGTAAAGAACAGAGTTGATTAACAATGCTGCAATGAAAATGTACATAGGCTCATGGAGGGATTTGTTAATCACTATGACAAACACAATGATAGAATTACTGCAAATTATGAGGATATATGCTGTAAACATGATCACAAAATACAGATATCTGTATTTCTGCACGTCCACATGTCCATCAAAAGTTATATATGTTACATTAAAGTCATAATCCATTAAGATTGTCTGAAACAAAATGTTAATGAACAAAACAAGTAAATTACTAGAAGTGTCATATAACCTGATATTGTGTTATTCAGTCATCAGTACCTGACCTTGATACACACTGGTGTGGTCCGACAAACACAGAGTTGGATCTGTGACCTGTTTGAGGTTTTTTATCAGACTGCATCAGCCTCCATGGATCTCATTAATCTCTCCAAAGGAAAAGCTACTAATATGTAAACATCTTGATCCGACTCTGGAGGCCTGAACTCATACATGTTGTTGAACTTTGTTTGGTCAGATTACATCACTCTGTCATATTAAGAATTGCACTCTAAGGACATGTTTTGATCGAAGATTTTCAAATTGATGAGTTGAAATTTGCAACTACTACAACGCACCGCTCTGCGATGTTCTGAAACGAGCCGGTTTACATCACTAAGACAGGACGAGGACGACTTTTAGGCTTTTGGAGCTGGATAGCATTTGTTGCATCTAAATATTAATGTGGATACCGTTAGTGATGGTGAGATGCTTACAACAGCTGCATTCCTAGTGACAAAATGGAGAAAATGTTTTATTTCTTTAACTCACTGCTACGTTTTTACACCACTGGCTCTCTTAAGTCACTCTCTAGCTAGCATCACCATATACTGTTCTGTACACGCGGGGGCTCATTGTTGAAACAATTGACGTCCCTTACTTTCTAAAACCAGCCACTGGAGCCTGGACCAGCTCAGTTGCACTGACACCATGTTGCAAGTTGGTGAATAATGATGCTATACAAAGTGTACATTAAGATATGTGTATTGACATGCTGCACAACTGACACGCACAAAGGTAGCGCACAATCCTGCTGACTTCCTGTTACATGTTACATAACTGATTGCCCCACAGGGTCGAGCTGTTGCCTAAGCAATGCAACAGGATACCCTGTAACACACCATCAGCTCCAGTTGAGCTGAGATGGGCTGGTTCAGACCAGTCAGGTGAGGGGCCAGAAATACCCTATGAGTAAGCCAGGCAGAGAGGGAGTGACTCTGCCCGGAGGAAGCCCGGGGCCTCTGTTTGTAGCCAGGCTCAGACGGAGGGCTCGTCATTGAGTTCCTGGTGAGCGAGTTTGCAACGGAGCCCGACTGGTCACAGCCAGAAGAAGCTACGTGGCACCCTTCTCTCCATACCATGTGTCCACCACCTGGGGGAGGAACCGCTTGGTTCGGGTGCGCTGCCACCCATGACGGACCAAACCCGGGCGGCAGAGGCTGGCCCTGGGGATGGTGAACATCCCCTCTCTGTGGGGGAAGGAGCCCAAACTTGTGTGGGAGGTGGAGCGCTACCAGTTAGATCGGGTGGGGCTTACCTTTACGCATAGTCTCGGGTCTGGAACCATACTCCTGGATAGAG
>NC_048417.1:921488-930261 GCF_013103735.1 Etheostoma cragini
GGAGCGCTACCAGTTAGATCGGGTGGGGCTTACCTTTACGCATAGTCTCGGGTCTGGAACCATACTCCTGGATAGAGGTTGGACTCTGTCCTACTCCTGAGTTGCCCAGGGTGTAAGGCGCAGGGCGGGTGTGTGGATACACAAGGCCCGGGCTGAGCGCCGCTGCGTTGGAGTTTACCCCGATGGACGAGAGACTGCCTCCCTATGCCTGCGGGTGATGGGAGGGGGGGGAAACTCTGACTGTTTTTTGTGCAGATGCACCAAACAAGAGTTTGGAGTTGTTTACGTTTTTGGAAACCTTAAATGGAGTCCTGTACGGAGCTCCAGTAGGGGTCTCCATAGTTCTGGTGGGGGGTTGCAACACACATGTGGGCAATGATGGAGATACTTATAGAGGAGTGATTGGGAGGAACGGCCTCCCTGATTGGAACCAGAGTGGTTGTCTGTTGTTGTGCTAGTCTTAACAAACACCTTGTTTAAACATAAGGATGCCCATAAGTTTACATACCAGAGCACCCAAGGCCAAAGGTCAATGATTGATTTGATCAATCATTGACCCAGGCCCGAAGGCCTGCAGCCTCTGCCGTGAAAGAGGCAAAGCAGCGGATGTGGGAGGTGTTTGGAGAAGACATGGATAAGGACTTTCGGTCGGCACCAAGGTGCTTCTGAAAAACCGTTCGCAACCTCAGGAGAGGGAAGCGAGGAATCATCCAAGCTGTGAACAGTAAGGATGACTTCAACAGAGGAAGAAGGAAGAAACACTTTGAGGAACTCCTAAATCCAGCTGACACGTCCTTTGTGGTAAAGGCAGAGCCGGAGGATGATGGGGCATTGTCCTCTGTGGGAGTCAAACAACTCCACAGTGGTAAAGCCTCGGGGATTGATGCGATCCATCCAGAAATGCTAAAAGCTCTGGGCTTGGAGGGTCGGTCTTGGTTGACACGCCTCTTTAACATTGTGTGGAAGTCTGGAACAGTGCCAAATTAGTGGCAGACCGTGGTGGTGCTTACAGGGTTTGCCAATTACAGGGGTATCACACAGGGGTATCACACTTCTTAGCCTCCCTGGTAAAGTCTATTACAAGGTGCTGTAAAGTAGGGTTCGGCCGATAGTTGAACCTCTGATGGAAGAGGAACAATGCGGAGTCCGTCTTGGTCGTGCATCAACAAATCAGATCTTCAGTCTCGCAAGGATCCTGGAGGGAGCCTGAGAGTATTCCCAACCATTCTACATGTGTTATGTGGATCTGAAGAAGGCGCAAGACCGGGTCCCCCGGGAGACACTGTGGGAAGTGCTGCGGGAGTATGGAGTGAGGGGGTCCCTTTTCAGGGCCATCCAATATCTGTATGACCAAAGCGATAGCTTTGTCCGGGTTTTGGCATTGAGTTGGACTCGTTCCAGGTGAGGTTTGGCGTCCACCAGGGCTGTGCTTTGTCAACAATCCTGTTTGTAATATTTATGGACAGGATATCGAGGCGTAGTCGGGGTGGGGAGGGGTTGCAGTTCGGTGGGCTCGGGATCTCATCGCTGCTTTTTGCAGATGATTTGGTCTTGATGCTGTCATCGGTCTGTGACCTTCAGCACTCACTGGATCGGTTCGCAGCCGAGTGTGAAGCGGCTGGGATGAGGATCAGCACCTCTAAATCTGAGGCCATGGTTCTCAGCAGGAAATCGATGGAGTGCCTTCTTCAGGTAGGAAATGAGTTAATACTCCAAGTGAAGGAGTTTAAATACCTTGGGGTCTTTTTTGCGAGTGAGGGGACCATGGAACAGGAAATTTGTAGGAGAATCAGTGCAGCGGGTGCGGGACGAGGCCTCGGAGAAGACCCAGGACTAGGTGGAGAGATTATATCTCCAATCTGGCATGGAAACGCATTGTGATCCCCCAGTTGGAGCTCATTGATGTGGCTCGGGAAAGGGAAGATTGGGGTTCCCTGCTGGAGCTGCTGCCTTCGCGACCCGATACCGAATAAGTGGATAAAGATGGATGGATGGACAAGACAAAAAAAGATGGCAACATCAACTTAGAGCCGAGGGGCACGTGACAACATAAATGCTATTACGTTGTCCACCCCTTTAATATGCCTAATCTCAAGAGCGTAGGCCTAGAAAAACAACGACGACTTCATAAGTCTCTGATTAGGAGATTTAACTGAGTGTAAAAACGTCAGCGGATTGTATCAGTGTACACCACAAGCTGCCCCCCCCCTTAATGTAGACCTCAAAATGCTGCAAAGCCCAAACAAGCGCCAGCGCCTCTTTCTCTATCACTGAATAATTCAGCTTATAATGGTTGAATTTCCTCGAAAAGAAGCTAACCAGTCGCGCCAGTCTCTGACCATCCTCAGCAAAACCGCGCCAGTAGAGTTATACATTTGAATGCAGGAAGGGACCCGAGACCCGAAGGCAGAGGCGTTGGTAATTGAGAAATACAATCGCATTCTGTCCAGTGTCCCAGAGACCTGAAGGCCTGTAGTAGTAGAAAACAGTCGAATGCAGGATGGTTCCAAAAAGACCCAAATGCCGGTGTTTCAGTAGTGGAGGAATACAGTCGAATACAGGACGGGTCCATGAGACGCAAAGGCCGAGGCCGCGCTATAAATAATATACAGGATGGGTCCCACACACCCAAAGGCCGATGCTGTGGTAGTGGAAAATACAGTTGAATGCAGGACGCGTCCCAGAGACCTGATGGCCAATGCCGCGGCAATAGAGAAGTACAATCACATCCTGTCCCTGGTCCCAGAGACCTGAAGGCCTGTAGCAATAAAATAAAATTGAATGCAGGATGGGTCTCAGAGACCCGAAGGTCAAGGCTGAGGTATAAGTGAAATACAGTCCCAGAGACCCGGAGGCCGATGCCGCTATAGAAGAGAAATAAATACTATAGAACACGGGCCAGGTTCCCCGGGACCCAAAGGGCCAGGTCTGTGGTAGTAGACGTGACATGAAATGAAACAAGTGTGGGTCCCCGGGACCCGACGGCCAATGCAAAAAGTCAAATAAACTGCACAGGTCCCTTTGACCCGACGGACAACACCAGGGTCAAATCAGTTTGACAACAATAGACCAAAACTAAAATGGAGGAAAATGCAAAGAACTTCTGCAAGGTGAAAAAGCACAAAGACTTTGGGGAAGAAGTTAACCCTCTGAGACCGAGACACTCGCCTACGAGTGAAAAAGCACCTCTGATTCATAGTTTAATCTTTTTTAAACCATAAAAGCTATTGACTGACCACCGGTTGCGTTTAAATCCTGACGAGTTAGCGGTTACGGAGGTCTCTTTTGGGTCTTTCTAGCCTCTTCAGGTGATATTCAATTGAGCCTGGAACTTCCAGCCTCTTTCAGGGTTGTTGGGCTTTAAATCCACACTGTTACATCCAAGATTGATCCACTTTATGTGCATAATTCATCGCGTTTTGGCGCATTTCTGCCACTAGCTTGCTGCTCCGTCTTTCCTCTCTGTTGTTTATGGAAATTAAGGCCCCAGTATGCCCATATATGGGAGACAACGTCACCCTCTTGTATGGAAGGCCAGAAGGGACAAAAAGACCAATAGGCTATATAAAAGGCCAAGAAGCGCACTATTTAGACACGCATTGGCTTGTGTAGCATTGCTGTGGTTGTAATATCAATAAATATGACATTATTATGTTGATTATTGGCATAAGTAAATGTCATGAGAGCAAAAGCGTCTGGACTTTCTTTGAAAAAATACATGTATTTTGTCAACTGTATGAGTTATAATGATTATTTCTTCACAGTGTGATTCCCAAGACATATGAGAAGTGTTTTAGAGGTTTTACTTATCTGTCTGTGATATCAATACATATCTGGAAGATTCTTGTTCCGTTTCATTTATTTATTTGACTTTAAGGCCCTACAACCATTTTTAACATGCAAGTAACCTCACTGCAACCCAAATATTCTAATAACCCAGTTTGTCCTAAAAAATGATGCTCATATCTTAACTGCAGACCACAGGGTTGATGTTTTACAAGCTTTTTTATAAAATAAATCCAGACGGACAATAAACTGTAATACTGGCCTCAGGGCTCAGAGGGTTTAGTTAGTAACGTGTTAATTAGACATGAATACACACAGTTGAAGCGACAGAGGAAACAGTGTCTCATTGGAAGAGATGCTTGGTAGCTGAAGGCTCTGACTCCCATTGTACTTTTGGAGACTTTAGGAATCAAAAGTAACTTTAAGTCTTCTAGTAGAACGATAGGGTACTATGAGCTCTATAAGACTGTATGGGGACTGAGCATTAAGAGCTTTGTCGGTGGGAAAAAGGATTTTAAATTCAATTGTGGATTTTTACAGAGAGCCAGCTAACTGGAGAGTCCTAAGTGACTTAACTGGTGATAAGGAAATTACAACAGTCCAAATACATGGACTAGTGTTCAGCATCTTTTTGAGACAGGATGTCTTTTTGCAAGGTTACAGAGGTGAAATAATATCCTTAATCACTGACTTGAAACATGGTGTCACTGCAACTGAGCTGGTCCAGGCTCAAGAGGCTGGTTTTAGGAAGTAAGGGACGTCAATTGATTTAACAATGAGCGCCCACAAGTACAGAACTTTATTTGGTGATGCTAGCTAGAGAGTGACTTAAGAGAGCCAGCATCTCACCATTACTAATGGTCTGCACATGAATATTTAGATGCAACAAATGATCTCCAGCTGCAAAAGCCTTCAAAAGAGTCATTGCTACAAGGATGATACACTGCCTCGTCCTGTCTTAGTGGTGTAAACCGGCTCGTTGCAGAACATCGCAGACCGTTGCGTTGCAAGTAGTTGCAAATTTCTACTCATCACTTTGAAAATCTTTGATCCAAACAGGTCCTTAGAGTGCAATTCTTAATATGACAGAGTGATGTAGTCTGAGCAAACAAAGTTCAACAAAATGTATGAGTTCAGGCCTCCAGAGTCGGATGAAGTTGTTTACATGTTTGTAGCTTTTCCATTGGAGAGATTAATGAGATCCATGGAGGTGGATGCAGTGTGATAAAAACCTCAAACAGGTCACAGATCCAGTTCTGTGTTTGTCGGACCACACCAGTGTGTATCAAGGTCAGGTACTGATGACTGAATAAGACAATCTCAGGTTATATCAGACTTCTAGTAATATACCTGTTTTATTCATTAACATTTTGTTTTAGACAATCTTAATGGATAATGACTTTAATGAAACATATATAACTTTTGATGGGCATGTAGAAGTGCAGAAATACAGATATCTTTATTTTGTGATCATGTTTACAGCATATATTCTTGTAATTTGCAGCAATTCTATTATTGTGTTTGTCATAGGGATTAACAAATCCCTCCATGAGCCTATGTACATTTTCATTGCAGCTTTGTTAATCAACTCTGTTCTTTACAGCACTGCTATCTATCCAAAGCTTTTGATTGACTTTTTATCTGAACGACAGATCATATCTTATTCAGCCTGTCTCTTTCAATGGTTTATAAGTTACAGTCTAGGGGGTTCAGAATACTTCCTGTTGGCAGCCATGGCCTATGACAGATATGTTTCTATATGTAAACCTCTGCAATACTACACTATCATGAGAAAAACAACTGTAAATATTCTCCTGATCTTAGCTTGGCTTATGCCTGCTTGTCAGTTTTCAGTGGGACTGTTTCTGAGTGCTTATAAAAAACTCTGTTACTTTATCTTGAAAGGAATAATCTGCAACAGCACAGTTCACAAACTCCACTGTGTTCCTTCAACAGTCCACAATATATATGGATTGATTCTTTTTGTAGGATATGTACCTCTCCCTGTACTCTTTATACTCTTTACATACACCAGGATATTTATAGTAACCTATCAAAGTAGTAGAGAAGTCAGGAGAAAAGCTGCACAGACCTGTTTACCCCACCTGTTGGTTCTGATCAACTTTTCCTGTTTGAGTACATATGATGTTCTTCTAGCTCGACTGGAAACAATTTTTTCCCAAACTGTTTATTTAGTAATGTCTTTACAAATGATTTTGTGTCATCCTCTCTTTAATCCAATCATATATGGACTCAAAATGAAAGAAATTTATAAACACCTCAAGAAGTTTTTCAGTTGAGAAAAATTAAATTAATATATAGTGGATATATTTCATATTTTAGATATATCCACTGTTATACACTAATTACAACATAATAATAAAAGGATTATTGGAAAGGTATTTAAGGATATGTTTCTAATAGACTTAAATATAATGAAAAGCATTGCATTAAAGCATAAAATGACATTTTAACATACAACACCTTTTTTTTATTTTATCATGTAATCACAAAATGCAAACTGAAGTTTTCTGTTTGTTTGGGAAAATTAAAGGTTGTTACCATTGTGGACATTTTAATATGTATTTTCTGTTTCAAAAGCCTAGAACATGAGTGGAATTTGTATTTATTGTCTGATTCAGCAATATAAAGTACTTAAGAAGTTAAAAATGTTATGTGTGTTTTCCTAGTGGAAAAAGAACAATCAAGAAAGATACCATGTTATTTTTGCTGTGATATGTTTTATTTACAGCACTATTTATAGACTATAGGCTACCTTGTGACTAACAAGAAAACTAGCACTGGGAGGTTTCTAACCACCTTAGTTTCATTTGGTAAATCCTGAACTGCAGAACTGATTTTGGATTCATGGAACTGTTTATATTCTTGGACTTTTTGATATTATTGTTATTTCCCATCCAAAGCACACAGCCGTCCTTGGAGGTATGGATCTCCTCTTGAATTTACATGTACATATGAGTGAGTGGATCTAAGAAACTGTAGATTGTGGCTTTTCAGACTTGCTTGGATAGCACTGTTGTGTAGACCCAACAAAGAGTGGGATCAACGTTAAGATGTCCACCTTGCTCTTAAGAAAGATCAAGTGATATGGGTGGGAAATTTTTGTAAGGTTAACAAGCTATATAGACACCGTAGAATTTAGAAAAATAACAAGTAAGAGGAAATCAAACCATGAGGTGTCTCATGTATATGACATTTGGTGTAAAATTATCTGATATCACTGATATCAGATAAATCAGATAACCAATAGCGTCCCTATCTGATTGTGAATTTGTAGAAAGACACGGTTTGCATCAGGTAGATTTGTGGCAGTGAGTTTATTGTGTGACATTTATAAAATCATGACATCTTACACCAAGGTGGCAATTAGATATTTTCTGTGGCAATTTTGGTTAAATTACAAAGAATCTTGCAAGTTTGGATACAAATTTCTGTTAAATAATGAACGCAGTGACACAAAAAAGAAAATTGGAAAAAGAACTGCAAATTAAAGCAAGATTGTCAGGGGACTGACCCGTTTCCTGAAGACGATAGAAGAAGATTTGACATGTTGTAGCCGGCTGTTTCCAGTGGTTTCCGTGGTTGGCGCAGGCTGAGATCCTCACAGTCTTGTGCATTCCGGGTAATAGACCAGCACGCAGCTCCAGCACATGTATCTGCGGCAGCCGGCGCAGACAGCGTGCGTTTGGTGGTCCCTGTCCCTCGGACAGAGCTCACACCTCTTCCTTTTGCCGGCGCCTCTCGGCCCTGCGGCGTCTCCGGCCTCTCTTCGAGTTGTCTTCCGAGCTCAAGGCGCGTTTCGCCCTCATGGCTTCCGTTTGAGGGAGACGCTCCCGCCTCTCAATGAGCAGCGTGACGAGCGTCCTTCCCAGCTGCTCGAGGAACACCATCCTCATGTTGAGCTTGCCGCGCAGCCACTTCGGCCTGAGCTCCCGCCACACAACGAAGACATTGTAGGCAAACTCGTCGAGGATGTTGCAGAACACGCCGAGGGGCCAGCGCACAGCCTTTCTCCGGCAGCTGTGTGTGGCGATAAGCACGTGCTAAACTGAGGACCAAAAAGCCAACAATAACACGAAGAAGAAGAAGAAGACGAAGACGAAGAAAACCGACACAGCACCATCAACAACAAAAAAAGGGATATGCCTACGGTGTATGTGTATAATTTGTCAGTGGGGGGGTCCTGGCAAATGAACTCAGCTTTTTCTGCCAAATAGTCAAACGCAACCGAACCGGTTGCCGTGACCCTAAGGACAACACAAGGGTTAAGGTTAGACTAGTTGTGTTGTAGCATAAAGCATGTCTTCCCGTCAAAATTAAATCTTTTATTAAAAAACACTTTTATTGGTGCTTTTATCAATGGTTTTAACTTTTTCTTACATGTCCCATTTTTCAATGTTTGTCACTTTCTTGCTATTTTCAATACTATGTCACACTAACTTATTAACTTTAGTTTTACAGTTATTTATGGTCAACAAACCTCATTTACAAGAAATTTTACCTAATGTTTGAGTTAGAAAAGCAGAAATTAAGAATTAGTTAGCCTAAAATTAAAGGAATGGATGTTGATGGATAATCACATACTTGAATATGTCAACTTTTACTCAATACTATTTCAAAAACAATTCAATTTGTTTTCAAATGCTATAAAATGGAATGAGACGCCCCAAAATTAATGAAAGTAGAGATGTGCACTTGGCAAAGAGCGTTGGGTGGAATCAATGATGTTCATTTGGGGAATTAAAAAGAACAATGATCGTGGAAAACGGTCAATTTGACCCAAGGACAACATGAGGTTTAACATGGACGAAAATCAAAAACATTTTTTGAGTTATGTTGGCTGTGTTTTAAGTAGAAACTAGAACAATTCAGCTTTCAAATGGAGCCTTATACACTCACCGGCCACTTTATTAGGGACCCCATGCTAGTAACGGGTTGGACCCCCTTTTGCCTTCAGAACTGCCTC
>NC_048417.1:930361-946276 GCF_013103735.1 Etheostoma cragini
CGCCATGTGATTGGCTGCTTAGAAATTAAGTGTTAACGAGCAGTTGGACAGGTGTATCTAATAAAGTGGCCGGTGAGTACATGCATTCTGGCCTCACTGTTCATTATTTATTTTCCATTTGGCCATGGTAAACAGGTAAAAAGCAAATCTTATCTTCTACTACACTATCCCATTCAATATAATACATACACACAATACTGTAGTTTTGATATGCATTTGTATTTCTCTATGTAGCCTAGTCTATACTTGTACTATGTATACTATGTCTTTGTGCTGCTGCAACTACTGAAGCCCCCTGTAGATCTATAAGTGCCTAACTTGTCTTGTCCTATGCATGTTTTAAGGCCATTGATCATGTCATTACAGGTGTTGTACCAGTAAAGACCTGACCAATGGCTTTAAAACATGCATAGGATAAGAAAGGTTGTATTTTGCGGTGTTAAATCAAAAGCAAAGTGGGAAATTGTAATTGTGATTAACCTGTAACCCAGTTTTATCTTTGGGCTTTTGAGAAACTGCAGCAAATTCCTCAGTACTTATTCCATTGTTGAAGTGAGAGTCCAAAAAGTAGACAACAGTGTTTCAGAAATAAGTCTTTAAATGTTCAGAGTAATCACATCTCGGCATTATTACAAATCAACGACTGCAACCAAGTCTGTGTGAATATATCAATAACCTCTTAAGGTGTTTATAAATTTCTTTCATTTTCAGACCATACATGATTGGGTTAAAGAGAGGATGATATATTACTAGTTGTAAAGACATTGTTAAACGTACAGTATTGGAAAAATTTGTTTCCAGTCGAGGTAGAAGTACATCATATGTACTCAAACAGGAAAGGTTGATCAGAACCAACAGGTGGGGTAGACAGGTCTGTGCAGCTTTTCTCCTGACTTCTCTACTACTTTGATAGGTTACTATAAATATCCTGGTGTATGTAAAGAGTATGAAGAGTACAGGGAGCAGTACTGTAATTACTAAAACAATCAAGCCATATATATTCAGCACTGCTGAAGGAACACATTGAAGTTTGTTAACTGTGCTGTTGCAGATTATTCCTTTCAAAATAAAGTAACAGAGTTTTTTATTAGCAATCAGCAACGGTCCAACCGATATCTGACAAGCAGGTAGAAGCCAAGCTAAAATCAGGAAAATATAAACTGTTTTTTTTCTCATGATAGTGTGATATTGCAGTGGTTTACAAATAGACACATATCTGTCATAGGCCATGACTGACAACAGCAAGAACTCTGAACAGGCTAGAGTGTAATATATAAACCATTGAAAGAGACAGCCTGAATAAGATATGATCTGTCGTTTAGATAAAAAGTCAATCAAAAGCTTTGGATAGATAGCAGTGCTGAAAAGAACAGAGTTGATTAACAAAGCTGCAATGAAAATGTACATAGGCTCATGGAGGGATTTGTTAATCACTATGATGCACACAATGGTAGAATTACTGCAAATTACAAGAATATATGCTGTAAATATGATCACAAAATAGATAAATCTGTATTTCTGCACTTCCACATGTCCATCAAAAGTTATATATGTTACATTAAAGTCATTATCCATTAAGATTGTCTGAAACAAAATGTTAATGAACAAAACAGGTAAATTACTAGAAGTGTCATATAACCTGAGATTGTCTTATTCAGTCATCAGTACCTGACCTTGATACACACTGGTGTGGTCCGACAAACACAGAACTGGATCTGTGACCTGTTTGAGGTTTTTTATCAGACTGCATCCACCTCCATGGATCTCATTAATCTCTCCAATGGAAACGCTACTAATATGTAAACAACTTAATCCGACTCTGGAGGCCTGAACTCATAGATGTTGTTGAACTTTTTTTGCTCAGATTACATCACTCTGTCATATTAAGAATTGCACTCTAAGGACCTATTTGGATCGAAGATATTCAAAGTGATGAGTTGAAATTTGCACAACGCATCGGTCTGCGATGTTCTGAAACAAGTTGGTTTACACCCTTAAGACAGGACGAGGCAGTGTATCATCCTCATAGCAACAAGTCTTTGCACTTTTGTTCTCAACTTTTAGTTTTTTGTAGCTGGATAGCATTTGTTGCATCTAACTATTAATGTGGATACCGTTAGTGATGGTAAGATGCTTACAACAGCTGTATTTCTATTGACAAAGTGGAGAAAATGTTTTATTTCTCTAACTCACTGCGTTGTTTTTACACCACTGGTTCTCTCAATCATTAGCTCTCTAGCTAGCATCACCAAATACTGTTCTGTACTTGCGAGCGCTCAACGGTTGAAACAATTGACGTCCCTTACTTTCGAAAACCAGCCTCTGGAGCCTGGACCAGCTCAGTTGCACTGACAACATGTTGCAAGTTGGTGAATAATGATGCTATACAAAGTGTACATTAAGATATGTGTATTGTCATGCTGCACAACTGACACGCACAAAGGTAGCGCACAATACTGCTGACTTTCTGTTACATGTTACATAACTGATTAGCCCACAGGGTGGAGCTGTTGCTGGGTGTAAGCAATGCAACAGGATACCCTGTTACACACCATCAGCTTCAGTTGAGCTAAGACTGGCTGGTTCAGACCACCCAGGTGAGGGACCAGACAAAGAATGGCTCAAAAAACGTATGAGTAAGCGTGGCAGAGAGGGAGTGACTCTGCCCGGAGGAAGCCCGGAGCCCCTGTTTGTAGCCAGGCCCATACGGAGGGCTCGTCATTGAGTTCCTGGTGAGCAAGTTTGCCACGGAGCCCGGCTGGGCACAGCCAGAAGAAGCTACGTGGCACCCTTCTCTCCATCCCATGTGCCCACCACCTGAGGGAGGAACTGCTTGGTTTGGGTGCGTTGCCGCCCATGACGGACCAAACCCGGGCTGCAGAGGCTGGCCCTGGGGATGGTGAACATCCCCTCTCTGTGGGGGAAGGAGCCCAAACTTGTGTGGGAGTTGGAGCGCTACCAGTTAGATCGGGTGGGGCTTACCTTTACGCATAGTCTCGGGTCTGGAACCATACTCCTGGATAGAGGTTGGACTCTGTCCTACTCCGGAGTTGCCCAGAGTGTAAGGCGCAGGGCGGGTGTGTGGATACCCACAAGGCCGCTATACCTGCGGGGGGGGGGAACTATGCCCAGCCAGGAGTATGCCCAACCAGTCTACATGTGTTTTGTGGATCTGGAGAAGGCGCAGGACCAGTTCCCCCGGGAGACACTGTGGGAAGTGCTGCGGGAGTATGGGGTGAGGGGGTCCCTTTTCAGGGCCATCCAATATCTGCATGACCAAAGCGATAGCTTTGTCCGGGTTTCGGCAGTAAGTTGGGCTCGTTCCAGGTGAGGGTTGGCGTCCACCAGGGCTGTGCTTTGTCAACAATCCTGTTTGTAATATTTATGGACAGGATATCGAGGCGTAGTCGGGGTGGGGAGGGGTTGCAGTTCGGCGGGCTCGGGATCTCATCGCTGTTTTTTGCAGATGATGTTGTCCTGATGCTGTCATCGGTCTGTGACCTTCAGCACTCACTGGATCGGTTCGCAGCCGAGTGTGAAGCAGCTGGGATGAGGATAAAGACCTCTAAATCTGAGGCCAGGGTTCTCAGCAGGAAACCGATGGAATGCCTTCTTCAGGTAGGGAATGAGTTCTTACTCCAAGTGAAGGAGTTTAAATACCTTGGGGTCTTGATTGCGAGTGAGGGGACAATGGAGCAGGACATTTGTCGGAGAATCAGTGCAGCGGATGCAGGATTAAGTTCAGTTTATCGCACCGTTGTGACAAAACAGCCATACAGGACGGGTCCCAGAGACCCAAAGGCCGAGGCCGCGGTAGAAGTAAAATACAGGATGGGTCCCAGACACCCAAAGGCCGATGCTGTGGTAGTGGAAAAATACAGTCGAATGCAGGACGGGTCCCAGAGACCAGATGACCAATGCCGCAGCAATAGAGAAATACAATCGCATCCTGTCCTTGGTCCCAGAGACCTGAAGGCCTGTAGTAGTGAAATAAAGTCAAATGCAGGATGGGTCTCAGAGACCGGAAGGTCAAGGCTGCGGTAGAAGTGAAAGACAGTCCCAGAGACCTGAAGGCCGATGCCACGGTAGAAGAGAAATAAATACTATAGAATACGGGCCAGGTTCCCCGGGACCCAAAGTGCCAGGTCCGCGATAGAAGACGTGACATGAAATGAAACAAGCGTGGGTCCCCGGGACCCGTCGGCCAATGCAAAAAGTCAAATAAACTGCACGGGTCCCCTTGACCCGATGGACAACACCAGGGTTAGATTAGTTTGACAACAGTAGACCAAGACCAAAATGGAGGAAAATGCAGAGTAGAGAGTATTTTAAACCTGCAGCCATGATCAAGGTTCAACCACAGTAAAAGAAAGAACATCTGCAAGGTGAGAGTTAGTAATGTGCTAATTAGACATGAATGCACACAGATGACGTAAGAGAGGACATAGTGTCTCAATGGGAAAGAGATGCTTGGTAGCTGAAGGCTCTGACTCCCATTGTACTTTTGGAGACCTTAGGAATCAAAAGTATCTCTAAGTCTTCTAGTAGAACAATAGGGTACTACGAGCTCTATAAGACTTGATGGGGACTGAGCATTAAGAGCTTTGTCGGTGAAAAAATGATTTTAGATTCAATTATGGATTTTTACATAAGTCCACAAGTACAGAACTTTATTTGGTGATGCTAACTAAAGAGTGACTTAAGAGAGCCAGCATCTCACCATTACTAACGGTCTGCACATGAATATTTAGATGCAACAAATGATCTCCAGCTGCAAAAGCCTTCGAAAGAGTCATTGCTACAAGGATGATACACTGCCTCGTCCTGTCTTAGTGGTGTAAACCGGCTCGTTGCAGAACATCGCAGACCGTTGCGTTCAAATTTCAACTCATCACTTTGAAAATCTTTGATCCAAACATGTCCTTAGAGTGCAATTCTTAATATGACAGAGTGATGTAGTCTGAGCAAACAAAGTTCAACAACATGTATGAGTTCAGGCCTCCGGAGTCGGATCAAGATGTTTACATGTTAGTAGCTTTCCCATTGGAGAGATTAATGAGATCCATGGAGGTGGATGCAGTGTGATAAAAACCTCAAACAGGTCACAGATCCAGTTCTGTGTTTGTCGGACCACACCAGTGTGTATCAAGGTCAGGTACTGATGACTGAATAACACAATATCAGGTTATATCAGACTTCTAGTAATATATCTGTTTTATTCGTTAACATGTTGTTTTAGACAATCTTAATGGATAATGACTTTAATGAAACATATATAACTTTTGATGGACATGTAGAACTGCAAAAATACAGATATCTTTATTTTTTGATCATATTTACAGCATATATCCTCATAATTTGCAGTAATTCTATCATTGTGTGCATCATAGTGATTAACAAATCCCTCCATGAGCCTATGTACATTTTCATTGCAGCTTTGTTAATCAACTCTGTTCTTTTCAGCACTGCTATCTATCCAAAGCTTTTGATTGACTTTTTATCTGAACAACAGATCATATCTTATTCAGCCTGTCTCTTTCAGTGGTTCATATATTACACTCTAGGGGGTTCAGAATTCTTCCTGTTATCAGTCATGGCCTATGACAGATATGTTTCTATATGTAAACCTCTGCAATATCACACTATCATGAGAAAAACAACTGTTTATATTTTCCTGATTTTAGCTTGGTTTTTGCCTACTTGTCAGACGTCAGTGGGACTGTTACTGATTGCTTATAAAAAACTCTGTTACTTTATATTGAAAGGAATCATTTGCAACAGCACAGTTAACAAACTTTACTGTGTTCCTTCAGCAGTGCTAAATATATATGGATTGATTGTTGTAGTAGTTACAGTACCTCTCCCTGTACTTTTCATACTCTTTACATACACCAGGATATTTATAGTAACCTATGGAAGTAGTAGAGAAGTCAGGAGAAAAGCTGCACAGACCTGTTTACCCCACCTGTTGGTTCTGATCAACTTTTCCTGTTTGGGTACATATGATGTACTTCTACCTCGAATGGAAACCATTTTTTCCCAAACTGTTTATTTAAGCATGTCTTTACAAATGATTTTGTATCATCCTCTTTTTAATCCGATCATATATGGACTGAAAATGAAAGAAATTTATAAACACCTCAAGAGGTTGTTTAGTCGAGACAAATTAAACTAATATATAGTGGATATATTTCATATTTTACATAATCCACTGTTTTACACCAATTACAACATAATGATTAAAGGATTATTGAAAAGTATGTAATGATTTGTTTCTCACAGACTTAAATATAATGAAAAGCATTGCATTAAAGCAATAAATTACATTTTAACATACAACACCTTATTTTTTTTTATCTTATCATGTAATCACAAAATGCAGACTGCAGTTTTCTGTTTGTGTGGTAAAATTAAATGTTGTTACAATTGTGGACATTTGTATCTGTGTTTTCTGTATCAAAAGCCTAGAACATGAGTGGATCTTGCATTTAGTGTCCAATTCTGCAATATAAAGTACGTAAGGAGAAGTGTAATGTGTGTTTTTCTAGTGGAAAAATAAAAATAGAAAAAGATACCATGTTATTTTTGCTGTGATATGTTTTATTTATTAGCACTATTAGTAGACTACAGGCTACCTCGTGACTAACGATAAAACCAGCACTGGAAGGTTTCTAACCACCTTAGTTTCATTTGGTAAATCCTGAACTGCAGAACTGATTTTAGATTCATGGAACTGTTTATATTCTTGGACTTTTTTATATTATTGTTATTTCCCATCCAAAGCACACAGCCGTTCTTGGAGGTATGGATCTCCTCTTGAAATTCTTCTCCCACGGTTTTTCCTTTGTTGTCCTAAGCAAGGCTGGGAATTCGTTGTGACGGTCAGCCTGTACAAACTATGGAGACTCTCACCCTAACGGAAACCAAGAAACACCTTCAAGATCAGTTTAAGGCCCCTATGTGATCCAAAAAGTCCTTGAGAAGGAGGCAGAGTGTAGTGTATATAATTTAATGTTTTATGACTGCTTATAACATGTATGAGTGAGTGGATCCAAGCCCCCCTCTGCCCCCTTTGGTGTGTATTCTCATTTGGTAAGCCGTCATATAATGACCATGTGTTCCACAGTACAGACAAGAATTGTTAGCTTGATTCATAGCATTATTCTGATTTCCCATGCTATCATTATTCCCTCCATATCCATACTTTGTATTGTTGTATGGCTGCCGCATCACTCTGCTCTCGACTCTCAATCTAGTTCTTGTTTGAAAACCTGATACCTGTTCTGCCAGAGTTCAATTACAGCTTGGAGCCTAGTCTCTGAAGTTAGTAGGTTGATGGCCTCCAATGCCCCCATCATTTTTTATAATTCCGCTGGACTTGACAATAAATGACAATAAATCTGGAAAATCCAATTTCAACATAAATTAATCTTTTGTTCCCAAGCCATCAATTAACACTGATGCAAAAAAAGGAACCTGATCAGAAGTCTTAAACTACGCCTGTCCCTTCCAACATTTAAGAAACCAAATCGCAAACTCTGATCCATTTTCATTTGATCTCTTTTTGCAAGCGTTACATCTTGCCCTGCAATGGCATTTTTGGTTAAATACTTGTTTAGTTCTTTTAAATGTGTAGTCTGATGTGTTTTTGATATCCGTGGAAATTTGTCTGCCAGTGTAACTCCCCCTTCAACTGGCCCATCATTTTCAAAACTGAGGCTTGGGCATTTCTCCCTCCAAACTTCTAAGGAGACATTTGGCATTAAAGTTGCTAAGATACATCTAACATCTTTGCCTGAAATTGCAATAATACAAATATGCGAAGATCCACCAATTAATGAACCCACATGGATTACTTAAAGGACCTGATGCATCTTGAGTTATTCTCGAAATCTCAGCCAGAATCAGGGTAAATCTAAGACCTTGTCATCAAAATTAACAAAGAGGCGCCTTTCTCAACTTCTTCCATTCATACATTTCAGTTTATTGTCGTCTTTCAATTAAAATCAATTCAATTTTATTTATATAGCGCTAAATCACAACAACAGTTATCTCTTTGTGCTTTTCATAATGAGCAGCTCTGGACCGGATTCTGTTATGTGACTTACAGAAACCCAGCAGTTCACCAAGAGCAAGCACTATAACACAGAGGCAAGGAAAAACTTTCTTTAAGAGACAGAAACCTCGAGCAGAACCGTGGCCAGGGTGGGGGGGGGGGCATCTGCCTTGACCGGTTGGGGGTGAAAGAAAGAGAGAGAAAGAAAAAGATATAGAGAAAGACAGACAGACAGACAGACAGAAAAGAGACAGACAGAGAGAGAGACATGGAGAATTGTAGCAGAGGGTGTGGAGCAGGAACATAGAGGCAGCAGGTGACTCCAACCCCAGATCCAGAATCCACAGATCCAGAGCCAGAAACACCTGCAGGAAGCGATAGACTTTCAAATCAGGTCAGAGTTTTAGATCGCACTTATCAGCAACATTGTTCCATTCAGCGGTGATGTGAAATGAACCGTACCTGCTGCCGGCCAACTTGATCTTTCGACACGTCCCAGTCCCATTCTCCAATTTATCAGATAAATAGACACATAGCGTGTATGCATCTAGAGTGGGAGAAAACCTAGTGGCAAAGACATTAACCAGCTTTGTTTTCACCACTCTATTGTTGCTCTAAGTACCGGTTGTTGGCACGGTTACTTTAAGGGTCCCCGATTTTTTGCAATCTTCTTTCACAACTACGCTCCACTGTGAGGTCTGTAGTTGTGATTGTGGCAATGTTGCTGCATCCAGGAGCTCCTGTGGTTGACCCGAGCCCACCAGCCCCTTCAACCCCCAACGTGAGGTGCTGGAGATCTTGGTGTCTAGACCCAGTAGACAAAACTTCCCATCGGAAGACCTTGTTGACTCCCCCTGTTGATCAGGGCCTGCTAGTCTCGCCACCCCCTATCCTGCAGGTTTTGGCCGTCCCAGGGGTCGTAGTTCGATGTGCTGTACATCTCCAGCAATAACCTTGCAAGGGTCCCAGAGACCCCCGAAAGACAAGGCGAGGGTAGTACACCGTCGAAAAGAGGAAGTGTCCCGGGGGTTTACGTGAAACAAAACAATGAGGCGAGGGTAGTAGAAACGCAATCAAAACGGATGGGGACGACGCCAGGGAAACAGACAACAATACGATTGAATGAGGCATTGAATGAGACCCAAAGGGCTTAGTGGTTTTTTTGTTTTGTTTGTGTTGCAGTCTCCCATGAACAGGACCTTCACAACGAGCGCAACCCTCGGTTGGCGCGGGCTGAGATGCTCACAGTCTTGTGCATTCCGGGTAATAGACCTGCACGCAGCTCCAGCACATGTATCTGCGCAGACAGCGTGCGTTTGGTGGTCCCTGTCCCTCGGACAGAGCTCACACCTCTTCCTCTTGCAGGCGCCTCTCGGCCCTGCGGCGTCTCCGGCCTCTCTTCGAGTTGTCCATGGATCTCATTAATCTCTCCAAAGGAAAAGCTACTAACATGTAAACATCTTGATCCGACTCTGGAGGCCTAAACTTATAAATGTTGTTAAACTTTGTTCGCCCAGATTACATTACTCTGTGATCTTCAGGACACTCACATTCCCTCGACTCACCTGTCTACCTTCATGATGGCAAAGCTGGTCGACCTTCTAACCAAGTACGAAACCGTATTCTCCCACAACAGCGTGGACTGCGGAAGGCTGAAGGATTTGTTCATCGCGTCCATCTAAGTGATAGCAGACCCTTTAGGCTGCCGTATCGTCATCTGTCTCCCTCCCGCTATGATAAACTCCGGACTGCTTTGAATGAAAGGGAGGAGTAGGACATCATGAGAATATCTATGAGTGAGTACACATCGCAACTTGTTCTAGCTTGGAAGAAGATTGGTGATCTGTAAAGCAAAGCTTTGCACGGATTTTCACTGGTCGAATGCCTGCACTGTTAAAGATGAGCACCCCCTGCCTCCTCAGGCTGACGCTTTGGCTCCTCTTGGAGGGAATGCATTCTTTTCAACCGCGGATTTGACGTCTAGCTTCTGCAACGTGGAAGTTCATGAAGAGGACAAGAAGTTCAAAGCATTCCCCTCACCATTCAGGGTGTTTGAATACAACAGGCTTCCTCAGGGACTGTACAGGGAGATCCTACAAAAACAATCAGTCCATGTACTGTATGTTCAGCATTGTTGAAGTCACACAGTGAATTTTGTTATCTGTGCTGTTGCAAATTAATTATTTAGCACAAATTAACAGAAGTTTTCATTAGCAATCAGCAACGGTCCCACTGATATCTGACAAGCACGCAGAAACCAAGCAAAAATCAGAAGAATATAAGTTTTGTTTTTCTCATGACATACAGACACACATCTGTCACAGGCCATGACTGACAACAAGAATCAAGAAATCTGACCCCTCCTAGACTGTAACATATAAACCACTGAAAGAGACAATGTCAATCAAAAGCTTTGGACAGCTAGCATAGCATCAATTATATATGTATTTTTTGCTTTGTTTAATATCCATTAAGGTTGTCAAAAATGAAATGGTAATGAAAAAAAACAGGAATATTACTGGAAGTCTCACATAACCTGAGTTTTTCTTATTCAGTCTTCAGGGCCTTAACCTGGTCCAGAAAAACACAGAAATGTAATCTGTGATCTGTTTGAGTGTGATAAACCGACTGTTTCAACCTCAATGGATTGTTATTAAACTTTCCAAAAGAAAAGCTCCTAACATGTAAAAAACTTGATGAGACTGTGGAGGCCTGAAATCATAGACAGTACGTTGTTAAATATAACGGGTCCTAATTGGATGGACAGAGACATCTGGAAAAGTAAAAGGAGCATTCATATGGTCCTCTAACACCCAGAGTTTGGAAGAACTTTATATGACTTTAGGTTTCTTTTTAAATTCTTTTTTTTTTCCACAATGAAATTAGTATTATTGTTTAAAATACCAACCCTTGACATACAATTAATTACAAATAAGACACAAAAAACTAAAGAGAAAACTTACATGTATTGTATGTATGTACACCTATTGTTCAAGGCTGTTGATTTAAATGTCTTGGGATTTTATGAGAAGACAGCGAAACAAGTAGTACTAATTTAAATGTCAGTGATGGGGACAAAAGTCTATTATATTACGAAAACAACCTCAAAAAAACAATATGCGTTCTGTGATAACATGATAGACGGACAAAAACAATGTGCTGGAATCTTAGAGATCCGAGGAAAACAATTCACATCACACTGTTGGAGCTGATGCTTTTTAAGTTCAAGTCTATTTGAAACAAATACTTAAATTAAATGACTTCCTAGAATGTTTTGCATTTTTAAGTTGTAATTAATGTACACAGTTTAAACAATATGTTCTCCAATATATAAATATATATATATATATACATAAAGTTAAATGTGTCTTGACTTATTGTCTTAAGGTGTTTATGAAAGTCTTTCATTGTCAGTCCCTATATGTGCAAATTCAAACAGAGTACAGAAAGATAGACATGAGCGCACTTTCAAGAACAATCTCTTGAGGTGTTTATAAATTTCTTTCATTTTGATTCCATAAATGATTGGATTAAATAGAGGATGATAAATGACTAGTTGTAAAGACATTATTAAACGTACAGTTTTAGGGAAATCAGTTTCCAGTCGAGCTAGAAGTACATCATAGGACATGAGACAGGAAAAGTTTATCAGAACCAACAGGTGGGGTAAACAGGTCTGTGCAGCTTTTCTTCTGACTTCTCTACTACTTTGATAGGTTACTATAAATATCCTGGTGTACGTAAAGAGTATAAAGAGTACAGGGAGAGGTACAGATCCTACAAAAAGAATCAATCCGTATATATTCTGGACTGTTGAAGGAACACAGTGGAGTTTGTTAATTGTGCTGTTGCAGATTATTCCTTCCAAAATAAAGTAACAGAGTTTTTTATTAGCAATCAGCAATGGTCCCACTGAAAACTGACAAGCAGGTAGAAGCCAAGCTAAAATCAGGAGAATATTAACAGTTGTTTTTCTCATGATAGTGTGATATTGTAGAGGTTGACATATAGACACATATCTGTCATAGGCCATGACTGACAACAGGAAGTATTCTGAACCCCCTAGAGTGTAATATATAAACCATTGAAAGAGACAGGCTGAATAAGATATGATCTGCTGTTCAGATAAAAAGTCAATCAAAAGCTTTGGATAGATAGCATTGCTGAAAAGAACAGAGTTGATTAACAAAGCTGCAATGAAAATGTACATAGGCTCATGGAGGGATTTGTTAATCACTATGATGCACACAATGGTAGAATTACTGCAAATTACAAGAATATATGCTGTAAATATGATCAGAAAATAAAGATATCTGTATTTCTGCACTTCTACATGCCCATCAAAAGTTATATATGTTACATTTAAGTCATTATCCATTAGGATTGTCTGAAACAAAATGTTAATGAATAAAACAGATAAATTACTAGAAGTGTCATATAACCTGATATTGTGTTATTCAGTCATCAGTACCTGACCTTGATACACACTGGTGTGGTCCAACAAACACAGAACTGGATCTGTGACCTGTTTGAGGTTTTTATCAGACTGCATCAGCCTCCATGGATCTCATTAATCTCAACAAAGGAAAAGCTACTAACATGTAAACAACTTGATCTGACTCTGGAGGCCTGAACTCATACTTGTTGTTAAATTTTGTATGCTCAGATTACATCACGGCAAAGTCTGGGAAAACGGTCATCTGAGGCGCTGGGAGACTGTTAAGTGCAGATTCTGGGTGAGTGGTCAGCAAAGATTCAGGGAGAACGATCAGCTGAGACTCTTAGAAAAGACAAATTTCCCTCAGGGGACAATAAAGTTACCCTGATCTTGATCTTGAAGGCTGCCCAGCTTGGGGCCGTTGAACAGCATGGGTTCCAGTCCACAGGACAGCTCTGGTTCTGAAGTGAGGAACGGGGCATGGCGACAGCAGCCAGGATGTCTTTTTCAATGTCTTCGGCCTCCACTGGTCCCGGAGAATGTGGCCAGAGAAGTCCACACAAAACACAGCTTGTAGTCAAGGGAATCTGCTGAACAGGTAGCTGATGAGATGACAGACAGGAGGTCAGGGGAGTGGCTAGATGCTGCACGAGACTTTTCCCTTCCAACTGAATGTCTGCTTAGCTAACATTGCAAAATATGTTAGGAATGTATGTCCGCAAAGGCACTGCGCTAGGCTCAATGGAGACGGTAAGCGTACCTGACTCATTTCCGTTTCCTGTGCCTGTGTGTTGGTTGCGTGTTGGTAGCTCTGCTGCTCACTAAATACCAGTTCAGTTTGTTAGATTTGCTATTACAGTGGCTAACTGTCCGCTAAACACTTATTCTTATAGCAGTTCTGCCTAAGCACTCACATATCTTCTAATTTTTTTAGCGACTTTTGTTAAATAACAGCTGTTTTAAAGCTTGGTAGCTAACGCTACCGTACTTTAGCTTAGCTGCTAGCGACTTTAGCCTAGCAGTTAGTTATGTCGGCCCCCTCTCCTCCTTTCTCCTGCTCGATGTGTGAGATGTTTAGTTACTCCTCTGCATTCTTTAACGGCAATGGCGTGTGTAACAAGTGTAGTTTATTTTTGGACATGGAGGCGAGGCTTAGTGAGTTAGAAGTCCGTTTCCGCACCATGACAGATCAGTCGTTAGTTACTGTAGCTAACCCCCCCTTGGTAGTCGGCGCGGGCTGGCCTGAGTTAGCCTCTGGTAGCCATCTCCCGGCATCTGCTGGGCAGCCAGGTCACAGTGCCTGGGTGACTGTGCGAGGACGAGGAAGAGACAGTCGTAAGCTTTCCAAGGCGTCGGACCGCCACCAGCCTGTTAGCGTTTCTAACAGATTTTCCCCACTCAGCAACACACCCGCTGAGAAACCAACTCTGGTTATCGGTAGCTCTATTTTGAGAAACGTGAAGTTAGCGAAGCCGGCAGCCATAGTTAAGTGCATCCCGGGGGCTAGAGCGGGCGACGTTGAGTCTTATCTGAAACTGTTGGCTAAGGATAAACGTATATACAGCAAGATTGTTATCCACGTTGGCGTTAATGACTCCCGGTTACGGCAATCGGAGGTTACGAAGATTAATGTTGAATCGGTGTGTACATACGCAAAGTCAATGTCGGACACCGTAGTTTTCTCTGGACCACTGCCAAATCTCACCAGCGATGACATGTATAGCCGCATGTCGTCATTTTGCCGCTGGCTATCGAGGTGGTGTCCAGATAATGATGTGGGCTTTGTGGATCACTGGCAGTCTTTCTGGGGAAGACCTGGTCTGATTCGGAGAGACGGCATTCATCCCACTTGGGATGGAGCCGCTCTCATTTCTGGAAATCTTGACAGGTTTATTAGCGGACCTGATCCTTGACAGTCCATAGTTGGGACCAGGAGGCAGAGTCCCAGTGTAACACACTTCTCTGCTCCTTTATTCCAGGTGTTACCTAGTAAAAACCCCATGGTGACGGTGTCTGCCCCCCGACAATTGAAATTATTTAAATCAAAGGTAGACAGTAGAGGAACTGTGCATGAAAACCTCATAACAATTAAAACCACAAGTGCAATACTGCAAAAGAATAGGAGAATTAAATGTGGACTCTTAAACATCAGATCTCTCTCTTCTAAAGGTGTACTAGTAAATTAATTAATATCAGATTCTAATATTGATTTATTTTGTCTTACTGAAACCTGGCTGGGTGATGGAGAATATGTTAGTCTAAATGAATCCACCCCCCCCAGTCATATTAATACTCACATTCCTCGAGGCACAGGCCGAGGAGGTGGAGCTGCAGCCATCTTTGATTCTAGTCTACTAATCAGCTCTAAACCTAAACTAAATTATGACTCATTTGAAAGTCTTGTTCTTAGTCTTTCACACCCAAGTTGGAAATCAATGCAACCACTTCTATTTGTTATAGTGTACCGAGCACCTGGTCCAGACTCTGAATTCTTATCCGAATTTGCAGAGTTTCTGTAAAACTTAGTGCTAAAAACGGACAAAGTTATTATTGTAGAGGATTTTAATATGCATGTGGACGATGAGAGTGATAGCCTTAGTACTGTGTTTATCTCTCTTTTGGATTCTATTGGCTTCTCTCAAAGTGTTCATAAACCGACTCACCTTTTTAATCACACCCTCGATCTTGTTCTGGTGTATGGTGTTGAAATTGAACATTTAATAGTGTTCCCACAGAATCCCTTTTTATCTGACCACTGTTTGATAACTTTTGAGTTTATACCGCTGAACTACACGCCATTAGGCAAAACCCTCTATACAAGATGTCTATCAGATAGTGCTGTAGCTAAATTTAAGGATGCGATTCCGCATTTAATTCATTACCAAATCACAAAGTAACAGAGGACTCCTATGCTATTAGTCCCTCCCAAATCAATCATTTTGTTGATAGTGCAGCAGGCTCGCTACGAATGACTCTCGACTCTGTGGCCCCTCTAAAAAAGAAGATAATGAAACGAAGACGGTTAGCTCCATGGTATAACACTGAAACTCGCAAATTAAAGCAAATCTGGAGAAGATCTGGCGCTCCCCCAAACTGGAAAATTCTCGTTTAATCTGGCAAGATAGTCTTAAAACGTATAGGAAGGCCCTCCGTAATGCCAGAGGAGCGTACTACTCGTCATTAATAGAGGAAAATAGGAACAACCCCAGGTTTCTTTTCAGCACTGTAACCAGGCTAACGGAAGGTCACAGCTCTACTGAGCCAAGTATTCCCAGAGCTCTCAGTAGTAACGACTTTATGAGGTTCTTCAACGATAAAATTATAACTATTAGGAGCAAAATTTACCAAGACCTGCCTTTAACTGGCACTGACTTATCTCTAAACTCAGGAACCTTAGAAACAGCTGTAAAACCAGATATAT
>NC_048417.1:946376-954224 GCF_013103735.1 Etheostoma cragini
TAGCGCTGCATTTGATACCATTGACCATTATATCTTATTACAGAGATTGGAACATTTAATTGGCATTAAAGGAACTGCACTAAGCTGGTTTAAGTCTTATTTATCAGATCGGTCTCAGTTTGTTCACGTTAATGATGAATCCTCTGTGCACGCCAAGGTTAGTCATGGAGTCCCACAAGGATCTGTGCTTGGTCCAATCCTGTTCACTTTATATATGCTTGCTTTAGGCAGTATTATCAGGAACCACTCCATAAACTTTCATTGTTATGCAGATGATACTCAGTTAGATCTATCAATCAAGCCGGATGAAACTAATCAGTTAGCTAAACTTCAAATGTGCCTTCAGGATATTAAAACTTGGATGACCTGTAATTTTCTAATGTTAAACTCAGATAAAACTGAAGTTATTGCTCTCGGACCCAAGCACCTCCGTGACGCATTATCCAAAGATATAGTTACTCTGGATGGCATCACCCTGGCCCCCAGCACCACCCTGGTCTCCAGCACCACCCTGGTCTCCAGCACCACCCTGGCCTCCAGCACCACTGTGAGGAATCTTGGAGTCATATTTGATCAGGACGTCCTTTAATTCCCACTTAAAGCAAATTTCAAGGATCGCCCTTTTTTCACTTACGTAATATTGCAAAAATCAGGAATATCCTGTCTAAAAATGATGCAGAAAAACTAGTCCATGCATTTGTTACTTCCAGGTTGGATTACTGCAATTCTTTCTTATCAGGCTGATCGGAAAAGTCCATAAGGACAGCTGATCCAGAACGCTGCGGCACGTGTTCTGACGGGAACCAGGAAAAGAGATCACATTTCTCCTGTTTTAGCTTCTCTGCATTGGCTTCCTGTAAAATTTAGAATAGAATTTAAAATCCTTCTTCTCACCTACAAAGCTCTTCATGGTCAGGCTCCATCTTATCTTAAAGAGCTAGATAGCTGAACGCTAGAGCGTTCAGCTATCAGGCTCCTCTCCTGTGGAACCAGGTTCCAGTCTGGGTTCGGGAGGCAGACACCGTCTCCACGTTTAAGAGTAGGCTTAAGACTTTCCTTTTTGATAAAGCTTATGGTTAGGGCATAGAATTGAATATTGTTAGGGAGTGAGGAGTCGCAGCGTCCGCCTAACCCGGCCCACCTGCTTCTCTTCATAGTTGTCAGATTTATCTATCATGTAATCAAGAATATAATAAAACTAAAGGGAGACTTGGCATACAGCCCGATCCGGTTGGGGAGAGTTCTAGCCCGACCGGGCTGGAGCTCTCTTTACCTTGTCACTGTTGGTTTTGCTGTAACAATAGTTTTAGACAGCTGGGGACTTATTTTGATACACTGAGCTCCTCTCTCCTCTATCTTTCCATCTTTTCATTTATGTGCATCCATGTCCCAGAAATGCTTGTTACTAACCTAGCTCTGGGGAGTCATTCCCCGGAGTCCTTATGTTCTTTTATCCCCAGCATGTTCCCTTGGATCAGAGAGGCTCCAAAATCAGGGTAGCATCTGTCGTCTTGGTCCCACTCCATGTTCTGTGATGCCATGTTCTACTGCTACACTGCAGTGCCCTGCTATGTCCTGCTGTGCCTTGTAATGCCGCACAGCGTCCTGCTATGCCGCAAACTACTACAAAGAACTGCTACAGACTACTAATTTTGTCTATTTTTGTTATTGCCACTCTTCATTCTAACCCCAACCGGCCCGTCAGACACCGCCTACCAAGAGCCTGGGTCTGACCGAGGTTTCTGCCTAAAAGGAAGTTTTTCCTCGCCACTGTCGCACTGTTGCTTGTTCTGGAGGAGACTACTAGAACTGTTGGGTCCTTGTAAATTCTGGAGTGTGGTCTATCTGTATAGTGTCTTGAGATAACTCTTGTTATGAATTGATACTATAAATACAATTGAATTGAATTGAATTGAAAATACTGGAACAAAGTCATTTCAGTCTCCGGCTCTCCTCCAGGTAAAGAAACATCCTGACTTGGATGAGCAGGGAAAGGGGCAGGCTGGGTGATGGACAAAAAACCTGTAGTCAAAATGGTAGCAGGCCGAGCAACAGGCAGTTGCTCATGGGCGCTGAGGTAGGTCACGAATCTGAAGAGGAGCATTGGTGGAGCTAACAGACTCGGAAGAACATAATCCCTTAGAAGATGTAAAGAAATGAAGCGGTTAGCCCAGTCTGGATAGAGTCCCTAAACCAGGGCTTTTCTGACACATTATCTCGAGCAAACAACAAGATTCCCTCCCTTCAGCTAAATCAGGTCACAAACTAACTCATATAGTTCACCTGACGTAGACTTAGCCTCCTTCAGGTTGATAAACGCCATGAGTTGTCCTTGACTACATCCAGGTGGGGTACAAAATGGCTCACCCAAGGTCTCTTTTAAACTATTTCTGCTGTATTGCGATCCTTTTCAGGAATGGAGAACGCTGGCTTGGTTTAGAGTTAATGAGACTCTCCATGGTGTGGTTGAACTCTGACAGCTTCGTCTTGAACAAACACGCAATGCAAAAACAGTACATGGATCTGACACAGGACAAGGTGAACACAAAGACTACAGAAAATAGAAAGTAACAAGGTAATAAGAGTTAGGTGACACAAGAGCTGGGAAACAGGTGAAGACAACAGGTAATCACAAGAGTGGGAAATCAAAGGGGGTAAAACTAGACAAGACAACACAGAAAACCAGACTATCACAATAAAACAGGTCAGAACAAAGACAAGACCAAAGAATACGCACTCACAAGACATGGCAGAAAACCAGGCTACCAAATGAAGACAGGAAAACAGACTACCACAATAAGACAAGACACCAAAACCATAACAGACAAGGCTTCTTCACTATCTTCCTGTAGATGTACAGCGGTTGGCGTTAATTCTAGAGAGTGCTGGGATTGTCACTTGAAACCGCCATCTTCTGGAGAGTGCTGGAATCATCACTTAAAGACCAAGATGGTGTTGTATATCGCAAAACTGAATATAATACAAAAAGTAAGCACTATTTTAGAGTGGTTTTTTTCTGCCCACAATGCATTGCATTACATCACGTTGGGGTGAAAACAGAGCAGCATGCGTTGTCTTTGACACCGGTCTGGCCTAATATGGCTTTTGGTCTTTTAATATTAACTATTGTTTTACGAGGATTAGACAGCTAGCTAACTCTACGCCGCCGTGTTAGCATGTTAGCACAACAGCGTAGCCTGCCTTTGGTGTTTCCTATTTTTGCGTCCATGTTGTCCTTCTAAGCTTCCCTCCTACAAGATGGGTGGGTTTTTGTTGAACTACACACAAAGCTAACTGGCTATAGTTAGCCTGTACGTATGCTAGCGATATAGCAAACATTGTGTAGCCAGCCAGCAACTTTGGCAGTAGAGTTATGGTAAGCTAACCACAACAGCGTTGTCGCCCACAATCAACCTGCAGTGATGTTTGAAATGGAGACACAAATATCTTTTCTTTTCCCGGAGATCCTGAACATTATTTTCATTTATGACGTTTAAGACAAATGAAGAGTAGCCTGAGTGTGCGCGGCCTGGAGGGATGCGTCCTACCACAAGTCGGTGAGTGAAGTTGAGCTACATCTGTGGCCAGCAGTCTGCAGACCAGGGGAATAAAGTTCAGATTCTCAGTTTAAGACCAAGTCTGAGCTATATGATTCATTTAAAAACTGGACTGGTGTAAATGTTTCAACCTCACAGACAACGGACTCGGACAATCTTTAAAAAGAACTTTTGAAGAATACAACATTGTACAAATACCTATATTATATACCTCTTCCTCATCCAAGTCAGTCGCCGTAGTTTAGTGCCAGGCTGAGACTTTGCTTCCCAATGTCGCTAAATTGACTTAATAAACCCGTGAATACCAAAAATGACATTTCACACTATTTGGAGACCTTTCTAAAAATTATATACATATGTTGAATACTTTCTTCCCAAAAATCAACAGTGGTGGTTAAAACACTCTTTAACACCGTCATCTACTGGAGAGTTCTGGGATCTTCACTTGAGACATATAGTATAGTTTTTAGTTTTAGAATAGTTTTGACACGAGCGGCGAGGTACGCAACAGACACACACAAAAACAGACACACACACACACATTGTGTTTAGACATTGGAGAATTTTAGCGCCAAACATGACTAGTATTTGAGAGTGAGAGTGAGAATCGCTTGGAATAATATATGTGATGACATTGTCACATGCTAATTATTGATGCATTAATGTTGTAGCTGTTAAAGGTAGAGCTCATATCAAAGGTTTTAAATACTGCTGGGTAGTTTCATTTGAGAATATATTTAATTTATACTGTATTTTTCTTTTAAAGTTAGTTTTTTGGGCATTTCTGCCTTTAATCACCAGGATAACTAGGACTTGAAAGGGGAGAGAGAGAGAAAGACATGCAGGAAACCTGCAGCAGGTCGGATTTGAACCCTGAGCCTCTGGGCAAAGAACTAAACCTCTTTCATGTGGGAACCAGTATATTTATTTTTTCTGATTATATTTCCCATTCAATATATATCCTATGATATGACAGTGAGAGGGGATGGATCAGTGGGCTCCTTTAGTATTTCAGAAAGAGTATTAAAAACTGACTGCCATGGGGGGGGACCTGTAGCTCACCCAGTAGGCAGAGTCCTTTGTCCGAGTCTGACCTGCGGCCCTTTACTGCTTCCCCAGTCTCTCTCCCACCGTTCCTGTCCATCACTACAAATAAAGAGGAAAGACCCGAAATAATCTTAAAAAAAAGAGAAAACTGACAGCTGGAAATGATGGAGTCTTGGACGTGACCCACACATCTGAAATATTAATGTGTGGGTCTAACTCAAATGAACGTTAATTTAGGTCTTTCATCTCAGAAAGTCTGTTTTATTTCTTTAAATGTTACCCCACCCCCCACTCCCCTCCACCTTTTATGATTCATTTTTATATTACAATGGTCTTAATAAACCTTTGTAATGTAATAGGAGGTCAAAGTATTACAAAGTCCTCATTAAGTGAATCTACAAATTAAAGTTAGGATTATTTTTAGTGTGTGTGTTTGTGTGTGCGCCTCCAATTAGTATGATGCAATCTGTTCCAACAACACCAATATGGCGTCCACAGAAGCCCATGGCTGATGTAAGTTGGCTGTAATGAGTGTCATTAGCGTGGATGCACACCATGCCAGGCCTCGGGGGGGGGGGGGGGGGGGGGGGGGGGTTGGCTGCAGCCAGATAATTACCACCCAGTGGTCACAGGGTTCGGCCTTAGGGGACAACTGGGAAACAGCAGTTATCACAACCACAGCCAGCGCTGGGACTGGAAGGGCTTTAACAAGTAGCAAAGTTGGCTGAAGTCATTATCAGAGTAATCGTTCAGCAAGTCATCATTTCTTCTTCTTCTGAGAACAATTAAACACATCAGCTGATTACACTTAAACAACAACCTTCAATCTGCAAAAATAACATTGAAGCAACACTACGGAACCTCAGAAATGATAAATAACCAGTAGTTTTTCTCCTACCAATGGAAAGTTGAAATAATCACTGTTAAACTACGCCACACGCCATTGATGAGGTGTAACCAAACTTTTGGCTTATATATATATATATATATATATATATATATGACAATTTATATATATATGAATTCAATTCAATTCAATTCAATTTTATTTATAGTATCAATTCATAACAAGAGTTATCTCAAGACACTTTACAGATAGACCACACTCCATAATTTACAAGGACCCAACAGTTCTAGTAGTCTCCTCCAGAGCAAGCAACAGTGCAACACATGACAGTATTATCAGCATGAAGCTGAATCAAAACTATGAATGAACATATATGGAATTATTTAAAAAAAGGAAGAAGGAGTTCCCAGAATGCTCAGCACTTGTCGGCCCTTTTGCCTTCACTCTGCGGTCCAGCTCTCCAGGTGTCCAGGTGTGTTTGGGGTCATTGTCCTGTTAAAAAATAAATGGTGGCCCAACTAAATGCAAACCGGATGGGATGGCATGTCACTGCAGGATGATGTGGTTGCCATGCAATTTCCCAACATTGTCACCAAAGCCCCCCCACACCATCACACCTCCTCCTCCATGCTTCACGGAGGGAACCAGGCATGTAGAATCCATCCGGTCACCTTTTCTCTGTCGCACAAAGACACGGCGGTTGGAACCAAAGATCTCAAACTTGGACTCACCCGGTTCAATTAACAGATGAGATTTACTGCCCTTTAGGATTTTATTTTTTATTTTCAAACAAGACACGCACCCTGGTCTCCTGGGGGAAAGTCTTGCCAGGACTAAGACTATTCTAAATTGGAAAGAATATGTTATAGAGCACATGGTCAAGAAAAGCCTGCAACTTCAGGCCTCCAGAGTCTGATGAAGTTCTTCAACTATCCATCTCCATCTATATAACTATTGGTGGAGAGTTAAATGAGATCCTAGGGGGGGGCAAAGCCATTTCATAAAAACTTTCCACAGACTAAACAGTTGACTTTCTTAATTTTGGAAAAGAACCAACACCAGGTGATTTCCGAGGTCAGGTATCTATGAATGTGTGAGACACAACAGTACAGGTTGGATGCTGGTTTTATCATGTGAGTGAGAGCTCTTATTAGGAATTAATGCACGCTTGTGATAAAATTGCTTGTTTTATTACTCAACATCTAGACATTTAGTTTAAGACAACATTAATGGATGATCATGCAAATGTAACTTATATAACTCTGGATGGGCATGTGGAAGTTAACAAATACAGATATGTTTATTTTGTTATTATGTTCATAGCATATATTCTAATAATCTGCAGTAATTCTATTATTGTGTACCTTATCTGGTTTCACCAAAACCTCCATGAACCTATGTACATTTTCATTGCAGCTTTGTTAGTGAACTCTGTTCTGTACAGCACGAATATCTACCCAAAGCTTTTGGTTGACTTTTTATCTGAAAAACAGATCATATCTTATTCAGCTTGTCTCTTTCAATTTCAAATATTTTATACTTTAGGCTGTTCAGAGTTCTTGTTGTTGGCAGCCATGGCTTATGACAGATATGTGTCTATATGTAAACCTCTGCAATATCACACTATCATGACAAAAACCACAGTGAGTTTTTTCCTGTTGTTTGCTTGGTTTGTGCCTGCTTGTCATGTTTTAGTCCAAACTATATTAAGTTCTGAAGCAAAACTGTGTGACCTAACTCTAAAAGGAATATTTTGTAACAATTCAATTTACAAACTTCAATGTGTGACATCAAGAGTAATTACTATATTTGGTGTTGTTATTTTATTGGATCTCTCAATTCTGCCCATGCTTTTCATACTTTTTACATACACCAGGATATTTATAATAACCTATCGAAGTAGTAGAGAAGTCAGGAGAAAAGCTGCACAGACCTGTTTACCCCACCTGTTGGTTTTAATCAGTTTCTCTATTTTGACTGTTTATGATGTCAGCATAGCACGAGTAGATTCCAATTTTCCTAAATCTGCACGCTTAATAATGACTTTACAACTAATTTTGTATCATTCGTTGTTCAACCCACTCATATACGGGCTCAAAATGAAAGAAATTTTTAAACATCTCAAAAGATTGTTCTGTTCAGCCAAAATGATTTGATGTAATAACTCTGATTACTAATGTACAGGCACTTCTTCTGAAATAATCATGCTGAGATGTGAGTTGTTGAAAGGTTCAGTAAATACACAATACTTAGTATATACAAATTACTGAGTATATACACGATACTGTGTATTTACTGTTAAATAGACCTCTTGTTGTGAGAATAGCAAGGTGTCTTGATTTTGAACTTTATTGTGGTGACAAACTGTTCACGTAGAATTAAGACAGTTCTGAAGGC
>NC_048417.1:954324-956818 GCF_013103735.1 Etheostoma cragini
ACCAGCCTCAGAAATAGCAAATTAACAGCAGCTCAGATGAGAGACCAAATGAATACCACAAGGAGTTCTAGCTGCAGACACATCTTTAGAACAACTGCTAAGAGGAGACTGGACACATCAGGCTTTCATGGTCAAATAGCAGCTAGGAGACCACTGCTAAGGAGAGGCAACAAACACAAGAGATTTGTTTCGGCCAAGAAACACAAGGAATTGACATTAGACCAGTGGAAACCTGGGATTTTTGTCTGATGAGTCAGAGTTTGAGATCTGGGGTTCCAACCACCTTGTCTTTGTACGATGGAGAAAAGGTGACCGGATGCATTCAACATGCCTGGTTCCCACGTGAAGCATGGAGGAGAAGGTCCAATGGTGTGGGGGTGCTTTACTGGTTACAGTTTTGGGGATTTATTGGAAATTAAAGGTTCCCTGAATGCTCATCACCTGTCGGCCCTTTTGCCTTCACTCTGCGGTCCAGCTCTCCCCAAACCATCTGGATTGGGTTCAGGTCTGGGGACTTTGGAGGCGCAGCACTCCATAACTCTCCTTCTTGGTCACATAGCCCTTACACGGCCTGGAGGTGTGTTTGGGATCATTGTCCTGTTGAAAAAGAAATGATGGTCCAACTAAATGTAAAATGGATGGGACGGGATGCCACTGCAGGATGCTGTGGTATCCATGCTGTCAGTATGCCTTCAATTTTGAAACCAGGAAAAGCCCCACCTCACCATCACACGCATCCATGCTTCACGGAGGGAACCAGGCATGTAGAATCCACCGGTCACCTTTTCTCCATCGCACAAAGACACAGCGGTTGCGCGGTTGGAACCAAAGATCTCAAATTTAGACTCACCTAGTTCAGTTAACAGATGAGATTATTTCCATTATTTTTTATTTTCAAACAAGACACGCACCCCGGTCTCCTGGGGGAAAGTCTTGCCAGGACTAAGACTATTCTAAATTGGAAAGATTATGTACTGGAGCACACACTCAGAAAAAGCCTGCAACTTCAGGCCTCCAGAGTCTGATGAAGTTCTTCATATATTAGTAACTATCGGTGGAGAGTGTAATGAGCTCCTTGGGGGGGGCAAAGCCATTTCATAAAAACTTTCCACAGACTCAACAGTTAACTTTCTTAATTTTGGAAAAGAACCAACACCAGGTGATTTCCAAGGTCAGGTATCTATGAATGTGTAAGACACAACAGTACAGGTTGGATGTTGGTTTTATCATGTAAGTGAGAGCTCTTTTTAGGAATTAATGCACGCTTGTGATAAAATTGCTTGTTTTATTACTCAACATCTAGACATTTAGTTTAAGAAAACATTAATGGATGACGATGCAAATGTAACTTATATAACTCTGGATGGGCATGTAGAAGTCAACAAATACAGATATGTTTATTTTGTTATTATGTTCATAGCATATATTCTAATAATCTGCAGTAATTCTATTATTGTGTACCTTATCTGGTTTCACCAAAACCTCCATGAACCTATGTACATTTTCATTGCAGCTTTGTTAGTGAACTCTGTTCTGTACAGCACTAATATCTACCCAAAGCTTTTGGTTGACTTTTTATCTGAAAAGCAGATCATATCTTATTCAGCTTGTCTCTTTCAATTTCAAATATTTTACACTTTAGTTGGTTCAGAGTTCTTGTTGTTGTCAGCCATGGCCTATGACAGATATGTGTCTATATGTAAACCTCTGCAATATCACACTATCATGACAAAAAACACAGTGAGTGTTTTCCTGTTGTTTGCTTGGTTTGTGTCTGCTTGTCATGTTTTAGTCCAAACTATATTAAGTTCTGAAGCAAAACTGTGTGACTTAACTCTAAAAGGAATATTTTGTAACAATTCAATTTACAAACTTCAATGTGTGACATCAAGAGTAATTACTATATTTGGTGTTGTTATTTTATTGGATCTCTCAATTCTGCCCATGCTTTTCATACTTTTTACATACACCAGGATATTTATAATAACCTATCGAAGTAGTAGAGAAGTCAGGAGAAAAGCTGCACAGACCTGTTTACCCCACCTGTTGGTTTTAATCAGTTTCTCTATTTTGACTGTTTATGATGTCAGCATAGCACGAGTAGATTCCAATTTTCCTAAATCTGCACGCTTAATAATGACTTTACAACTAATTTTGTATCATTCGTTGTTCAACCCACTCATCTACGGGCTCAAAATGAAAGACATTTTTAAACATCTCAAAAGATTGTTCTGTTCAGCCAAAATGATTTGATGTAATAACTCTGATTACTAATGTACAGGCACTTCTTCTGAAATAATCATGCTGAGATGTGAGTTGTTGAAAGGTTCAGTAAATACACAATACTTAGTATATACAAATTACTGAGTATATACACAATACTGTGTATTTACTGTTAAATAGACTGCTTGTTGTAAGAATAGCAAGGTGTCTTGATTTTGAACTTTATTGTGGTGACAAACTGTTCACGTAGAATTAAGACAGTTCTGAAGGC
>NC_048417.1:956918-961624 GCF_013103735.1 Etheostoma cragini
ACAATCAGTAAGAATCCAACTACTAACATGGCCAAGACCAAAGAGCTGTCCAAAGACACTAGAGACTAAATTGTCCACATCTGCAAGGCTGGACAGGGCTACGGGACATGTCCAAGCAGCTTGGAGAAAAAAGGTCAACTGTTGGAGCAATCATTAGAAAATGGAAGAAGCTAAACATGACTGTCAATCTCCCTCGGACTGGGGCTCCATGCAAGATCTCACCTCGGGGGGTCTCAATGATCCTAAGAAAGGTGAGAAACCAGCCCAGAACTACACTGGAGGAGCTGGTCAATGACCTGAAAAGAGCTGGGACCACCGTTTCCAAATTTACAGTTGATAATACACTAAGACGTCATGGTTTGAAATCATTCATGGCATGGAAGGTTCCCCTGCTTAAACCAGCACATATCAAGGCCCGTCTTAAGTTTGCCAACGACCATCTGGAGGATCCAGAGGAGTCATGGGAGAAAGTCATGTGGTCAGATGAGACCAAAATTTGGTCATATTTCCTCTAACCGTGTTTGAAGGAAGAAGAATGATGAGGACCATCCCAAGAACACCATCCCTACTGTAAAGCATGGGTAGCATCATGCTTTGGGGGTGTTTTTCTGCACATGGGACAGGGCGACTGCACTGTTTTAAGGAGAGGCTGACCAGGACCATGTATTACAAGTAGGGCTGGGCAAGTTAACGCGTTATTATTGCGTTAACTAATTAATTCATCAACGCCGACAATTTGGATGGGCTTGAATGCCGCTGCAGGATGCTGTGGTAGCCATGCTGCTTCAGTATTTCTTCAATTTTGAATAATTCTCCAACATTGGGACCAACATAGCACCCCCACACCTCCCCCTCCATGCTTTACGGAGGGAACCAGGCATGTAGGATCTATTCGGTCACCTTTTCGCCATCGCATAAAGACACAGCGGTTGGAACCAAAGATCTCAAACTTGGACTCACCTGGTTCAATTAACAGATTACATTTACTTCTATGTAGTATTTTAGCTTTTATTTTCTATCAAGACACGCACCCCAGTCTCCTGGGTGGAAGCCTTCCCAGGACTAAGACTATTCTAAGTTGGAAAGATTATGTAATGGAGCACATGGTCAAGAAAAGCCTGCAACTTCAGGCCTCCAGAGTCTGATGAAGTTGTTCATGTACTAGTAACTGTTGGTGGAGAGTTTAATGAGATCCTTGGGGGGGCAAAGCAATTTCATAAAAACTTTCCACGGACTCAAACTTAATTTTGGAAAAGAACCAACACCAGGTGATTTCCAAGGTCAGGTATCTATGAATGTGTGAGACACAACAGTACAGGTTGGATGCTGGTTTTATCATGTGAGTGAGAGCTCTTATTAGGAATTAATGCACGCTTGTGATAAAATTGCTTGTGTTATTACTCAGCATCTAGACATTTAGTTTAAGACAACATTAATGGATGATCATGCAAATGTAACTTATATAACTCTGGATGGGCATGTGGAAGTAAACAAATACAGATATGTTTATTTTTGTATTATGTTCATAGCATATATTCTAATAATCTGCAGTAATTCTATTATTGTGTACCTTATCTGGTTTCACCAAAACCTCCATGAACCTATGTACATTTTCATTGCAGCTTTGTCAGTAAACTCTGTTCTATACAGCACGAATATCTACCCAAAGCTTTTGGTTGACTTTTTATCTGAAAAGCAGATCATATCTTATTCAGCCTGTCTCTTTCAATTTCAAATATTTTATACTTTAGGCTGTTCAGAGTTCTTACTGTTGTCAGCCATGGCCTATGACAGATATGTGTCTATATGTAAACCTCTGCAATATCACACTATCATGACAAAAAACACAGTGAGTATGTTCCTGTTCTTTGCTTGGTTTGTGCCTGCTTGTCATGTTTTAGTTCTATCAATATTAAGTTCTGAAGCAAAACTGTGTGACTTAACTCTAAAAGGAATATTTTGTAACAATTCAATTTACAATCTTCAATGTGTAACATCAAGAGTACTTACTATATTTGGTATTGTTATTTTATTAGATATCTTAATTCTGCCCATGCTTTTCATAGTTTTTACATACACCAGGATATTTATAATAACCTATCGAAGTAGTAGAGAAGTCAGGAGAAAAGCTGCACAGACCTGTTTACCCCACCTGTTGGTTTTAATCAGTATCTCCATTTTGAGTGTTTATGATGTCAGCATAGCACGAATAGAATCCAATGTTCCTATAATTGCACGCTTAATAATGATGTTACAAATAATTTTGTATCATCCTTTGTTCAACCCACTCATCTACGGGCTCAAAATGAAAGAAATTTCTAAACACCTCAAAAGCTTGTTCTGTTCAGCCAAAATGATTTGATGTAATAACTCTGATTACTAATGTACAGGCACTTCTCCTAAAATAATCATGCTGAGATGTGAGTTGTTGAAAGGTTCAGTAACTACACAATACTGTGTAAATTGTTGGAGCTAAATCCTTCTCCGGTCTCAGGGTTCAATCAATTAGTAGTCAGAATCTCAGATGTTGATGTGTGAATCCTTTTTATTACGTAGAATATTCTAGAGGCAAATACAGAGATCAAGCTAACACAGCTCTCCCCCCAATTTGTCTGGCTCTTTGGCTCTTGCACCCCTGGTCTTATTCAGTAAGGGTGGGGTCTCTAGGCCACAATGGTGTGATATGTTTGTGTGTTTGTTCGTTTTCTTTCAGTTTGAATGTAACTGAAAGTTTATGACCCTTTCAGGACGTGCAGAGCAATAAATAACATGACCTGCTGCCCTTTTAGTTGGGCTGTAAAGCAACCAGTCCCAGGACGCGGATACTAATCATCAATTCTGTTTCTGTTAAATTCCAACAGTATACACAATACTGTGTGTGTAAACAATACTATACACAATACTGTGTATATACACTGTATTCACTGTTAAAGAGACAGTTTGTTTAAAATAACGTAGACTGTTTTCTGTTTTTAACTTTACTTTCATAAATGTAATTAGTAGGGATGAGCCGATCAATTGGCTGAAACGAGTATCCGGTATGGATAAAGCACTTTTGCCGAGTACTAAAAATAAGTATTATACGAGTAATGCGAGTCAATATCTGTATTTGGATTGGATAAAACTCCTCACTGACTTTGTCTGCGTTCTGTGATAGGCTGGTCCCAGCGGCCCTCCCTACACACAAAGATTCTTTCTGTTGCTGTGTGCTAAACTAAACTTCTTTCATTTAATTTAATTTAATTTCTTAATTCAGGACAATGCACACTAATGAACAATTACAGCAGTACACGTTTCCATTAGGCAAGTTGGAGTTACAGTCAAAAAGACATAGGATAGTAACATTTAGTACAACACAAGAAGAAACAAAAAGAAAGGAAACGAAGAAAAAAACAAGAAGAAGACAATTCATTAATAGAAGTAGAAAATATAATCTTCATATGGGCACCAACATATTTACTTTTTCTGATTATATTCTGTCTTCAATATATATCTTGTGATATCACACCAAAACACAGCAGTGAGTGCATAAAAAAACTTGTCTGGGCCCACCCCCCCCCCACCAGAGGTCTGGGCTAAGCCCTGAATGTCCTCAGGGTGCTAATATCAAGCACCATCAAAATTCACAATCTCCTAGTTTCGGTGCAGGGTTCCCACCTGGAAGTAATGCAAAATAATATGAAGGTTACGGTTTAAATTGGTCTTGTACTGCCACACATGATGTTGATCATGTTCCCCTCAGCTGCAATAAGCAACAAGTAGGAAATCAACTTTATTAATAAAGCACCTTAATATAACCCCCTTGAGATGTATCATCTCGTTTTACATATACAGTACAGGCCAAAAGTTTGGACACATGTTCAAACTTATTTTCATGACTATTAACATTGTAGATTATCACTGAAGGCATCAAAACTATAAATGAACACGTGGAATTATTAACTTAACAAATAACTGTGAAATAACTGAAAACATGTCTTATAGTGTAGTTTGTTCCATGTACCCCCCGCACCCCCCACCCCCCTTTGCTTTTTTGATAGGGCTGCAAACCCTTGGTGTTCTCTCAATGAGCTTTATGAGGTAGTCACGTGAAATGGTTTCCCTTCACAGGTGGGCCTTGTCAGGATAATTAGTGGAATTTCTTGCCTTATTAATGGAGTTGGGACCATAAGTTGTGTTGAGCAGAAGTCAGGTTGATACCCAGTCGACAGCCTATTGGACAACTGTCAGAATTCATATTATGCCAAGAACCAATCAGCTAAGAGAAGAGAAATGAGTGGCCATCATTACTTTAAGAAATGGAGGTCAGTCAGGCCGGAAAATTGAAAAAACTTTGAATGGGTCCCCAAGTGCAGTCGCAAAAAACCATCAAGCGCTACAATGAAACTGGCTCGCATGAGGACCGTCCCAGGAAAGGAAGACCAAGAAACACCTCTGTTGCTGAGGATAAGTTCCTCTAAGTCACCAGCCTCAGAAATCACAAGTAAAGTACTGCTAAGATTAGAGACCAGATAAATACCACACAGAGTTCTAGCAGCAGACACATCTCTAGAACAACTGTTATGAGGAGACTGCGCGAATCAGGCTATTGGACAGCTGCTATTGCTAGCTACTATTGGACAGTATATATGAATATACAGTGGGTACGGAAAGTATTCAGACCCCTTTAAATTTTTCACTCTTTGTTTCATTGCAGCCTTTTTCCA
>NC_048417.1:961724-970629 GCF_013103735.1 Etheostoma cragini
ATATATATATATATATATATATATATATATATATATATATATATATATATATATATAAAATATATAAAATGATTTGATGTAATAACTCTGATTACTAATGTACAGGCACTTCTCCTAAAATAATCATGCTGAGATGTAAGTTGTTGAAAGGTACAGTAAATACACAATACTGAGTATATACACAATACTGAGTATATACAAAAAGTGCAAAGTGTCTTAATTTTTAACTTTTTAATGGTTAATATTTGTATGAATACAAAAATAAGAACTCTATTCTAAATTATCAAGTCAAGGTAAATGTAGTTTTTCTGTATTTTATTTACTTTCATAAATCTAATCAGCAAGCTAAGTTCTTTGAAGTAAGAATATTTTTTGTTCACCGCTGTACCTTTTTTACTTTCAACATGCCTTTCATTTTACAGATAATTGTAGTTGTTTTGAGTAACAATAATATTTGTTGTTCACCGCTCGATTTTAGTTCTTCTTCACAATGAAAATAAATAGATTCACACTGGAAATTTCTTCGTACATCTATTTAAGGTAGAAGAGTGCCTAAAAACCCTGGATGGGCAGGATGCATTAATGTTGCAGCTGTTAAAGGTAGAGCTCATTGTAATGGTTTTAAATACTGCTGGGTAGTTTCATCTAAGAAAATACATAATATATACTGTATTCTTCTTTTAAAGTTTATTCTTTGGGCACTTCTTTCTTTTATCACCAGGAAAGCTAGGACATTAAAGGGGAGAGAAAGGGGAACGACATGCAGGAAACCTGTCGCAGGTCGGATTTGAACCCTGGGCTTCTGTGGAGGACTAGACTTCTTTCATTTAATTTAATTTCTTGGTTCAGGACTATGCACACTGATGAACAAGTACAGCAGTACACGTTTCCATCTGCAGTCCATCAGGCAGGTTGGAGTTACAGTAAAAAAGACATAGGATAGTAACATTTAGTACAACACAAGAAAAAACAAAAGGAAAAGAAAAAAAAAATGAAAAACAATAATTTTTCATATGTTCATATGGGCGCCAATATATTTACTTTTTCTGATTATATTTTGTATTCCATATATATTTGTATTCCATACATGTGACACCAAAACACCGCTGTGAGTGCATAAAAAACTTGTCCGGGCAGGACCCCCCCCAACAGACGTTTGGGCTAAGTCCTGAATGTCCTCAGGGTGCTAATATCAAGCACCAGCACAAGTCACAATCTGCTAGTTTCAGTGCAGGGTTCCCAACTGGTAATAATGCAAAATAAAAGGAAGGTTACGAGTTTAAAGTGGTCTTATACTGCCACACATGATGGTGATCATGTTCTCTTCAGCTGCCATGAGCAACAAGTAGGAAATCAACTTTATTTATGAAGCACCTTAGTATAACCCCCTTAAGATGAATAATCTCGTTTTACATATAAAGCACAGGCCAAAAGTTTAGACACATCTTCGAACTTATTTTCTTGACTGTTAACATTGTAGATTATCACTGAAGGCATCAAAACTATGTATGAACACCTGTGGAATTTCATACGAGACAAAAAAAGTGTCAAATAACTGAAAACACGTCTTATATTCTAGTTTCTTCAAAGCACCCCCCCTTTGCTTTCTTGAGTGCACTGCAAACCCTTGGTGTTCTCTCAATGAGCTACATGAGGTAGTCAGCTGAAATGGTTTTCACTTCACAGGTGGACCTTGTCAGGTTTATTTAGTGGAATTTCTTGCCTTGTTAATGGAGTTGGGACCATCAGTTGTGTTGTGCAAAAGTCAGGTTGATACCCAGTCGACAACCTACTGGACAAATGGTAGAATTCATATTGTGGCAAGAACCAATAAGCTAAGTAAAGGGAAACAAGTGGCCGTCATTACTTTAAGAAATGAAGGGCAGTCAGTCCGGAAAATTAGGAAAACTTTGAATGTGTCCCAAAGTGCAGTTGCAAAAACCATCAAGCGCTACAACAAAACTGGCTCAAATGAGGACCACCCCAGCAAAGGAAGACCCAGAGTCCCCTCTGCTGCTGAGGACAGTTCATCTGAGTCACCAGCCTGAGAAATTGCAAGTTAACAGCAGCTTAGATTAGAGAGCAGATGAATACCACACAGAGTTCTAACAGCAGACATATCTTTAGAACAACTGATAAGAGGAGACTGAGAGAATCGGGCCTTCATGGTCAAATGGCAGCTAGGAAACCATGGCTAAGGAGAGGCAACAAGCAAAAGAGATTTGTTTGCGCCAAAAAACACAAGGAATGGACATTAGACCAGTGGAAATCTGGGCTCTGGGCTGATGAGTGCAAGATTAAGATCTTTGGTTCCAACCGCCGTGTCTTGTGCAACGGAAAAAAGGTGACCAGATGGATTCTACAAGCCTGGTTCCCGACGTGAAGCATGGAGGAGGAGGTGTGATTGTGTGTGGGGGCTTTGCTGGTGACACTGTTTTGGATTTATTCTAAATTGAAGGCATACTGAACCAGCATGGCTACCACAGCATCCTGCAGCGGCATGCCATCCCATCCGGTTTGCGTTTAGTTGGGCCGTCATTTATTTTTTCACAGGAAAATGACCCCAAACACACCTCCAAGCTGTGTAAGGGCTATTTGACCAAGAAGGAGAGTGATGGATTGGTGTGCCTTCACAGTCACCGGACCTGAACCCAATTGAGACGGTTTAGTGGGACCTGGACTGCAGAGTGGAGGCAGAAGGGCCAAGTGGTGAGCATTCTGGGAACTCCTTCAAGACTATTGGGAAACCATTTCAGGTGACTACCTCTTGGAGCTCATCAAGAGAATGCCAAGAATGTAATCAGAAGAAAGGGGGGGTGGGGGGGGGTTCTTTGAAGAAACTAGAATAAAAGACACGTTTTCAGTTATTTGTCACTTTTCTGTTTAGTACATAATTCCACATGTTTTCCTTCATAGTTTTGATGCCTTCAGTGATAATCTACAATGTAGTCATGAAAATAACGGGCGCAAATTAAATGAGAAGGTGTAACCAAACTTTTGATCTATACTGTGTGTATGTATCTATGACAGTGTTGATGCGTGTTGATGATCAGCATGAAGTTGAATCAAGACTACACTCTCAGAAAATGAAGTACATAATTGTACCTTTAGGGGTACAATGGCTTGTCACTGGGGCTGTACCCTCAAGGGTACAAAAACTGTACCCTTGAGGGTTGCTTGGGAACATATATGTACCTTTTGACCCTCAAAAAGGTACATATATATGTTCCTTGAGGTCCAACAATGAGCCCTATGGGGTACGTTAGTATAGATTGTACCTTGGGGGACAGAAATGGACCCCTACTGTACCCTTATTTCTGACAGTGTATGAAACAACACATCCGGTGACTGTGGAGGCGCAGCACTCCATCACTCTTCCTCTTGGTCAAATAGCCCTTCCACAGCCTGGAGGTGTGTTTGGGGTCATTGTCCTGATGGAAAATAAATGATGGTCCAACTAAACGCAAGCTGGAACGGATGTTGCTACAGGAAGCTGTGGTTGCCATGCTGGTTCAGTATTTCTTCAATTTTGAATAATTCTCCCATCATTGTCACCAACAAAGCAGCCCCACACCCCCACAACTCCACCTCAATGCTTCACAGAGGGAACCAGGCATGTAGAATCCATCCAGTCACCTTTTCTCCGTAACACAAAGACACGGCGGTTGGAACCAAAGATCTTAAACTTGGACTCACCTGGTTCAATTAACAGATGAGATTTATTTCCATTTACGATTTTAGCTTTAATTTTCAAACAAGACACGCACCCCAGTCTCCTGGAGGAAAGACTAAGACTATTCTAAGTTGGAAAGATTGTGTCATGGAGCACATGGTCAAGAAAAGCCTGCAACTTCAGGCCTCCAGAGTCTGATGAAGTTCTTTATGTATCAGTAACTATTGGTGGAGAGTGTAATGAGCTCCTTGGGGGGCAAAGCAATTTCATAAAAACTTTCCACAGACTCAAACAGTTCACTTTCTTAATTTTGTAAAAGAACAAACACCAGGTAATTTCCAAGGTCAGGTATCTATGAATGTGTGAGACACAACAGTACAGGTTGGATGTTGGGGTTGTCATGTAAGTTAGAGCTCTTATTAGGAATTAATGCACGCTTGTCATAAAATTGCTTGTTTTATTACTCAGCATCTAGACATTTAGTTTAAGACAACATTAATGGATGATCATGCAAATGTAACTTATATAACTCTGGATGGGCATGTTGAAGTAAACAAATACAGATATGTTTATTTTTTTATTATGTTCATAGCATATATTCTAATAATCTGCAGTAATTCTATTATTGTGTACCTTATCTGGTTTCACCAAAACCTCCATGAACCTATGTACATGTTCATTGCAGCTTTGTCAGTAAACTCTGTTCTATACAGCACGAATATCTACCCAAAGCTTTTGGTTGACTTTTTATGCGAAAAACAGATCATATCTTATTCAGCTTGTCTCTTTCAATTTCAAATATTTTATACTTTAGGCAGTTCAGAATTTTTACTGTTGTCAGCCATGGCCTATGACAGATATGTGTCTATATGTAAACCTCTGCAATATCACACTATCATGACAAAAAACACAGTGAGTATGTTCCTGTTGTTTGCTTGGTTTGTGCCTGCTTGTCATATTTTAGTTCAAACAATATTAAGTTCTGAAGCAAAACTGTGTGACCTAACTCTAAAAGGAATATTTTGTAACAATTCAATTTACAAACTTCAATGTGTAACATCAAGAGTAATTACTGTATTTGGTGTAGTCTGTTTATTAGATCTCTCAATTCTGCCCATGCTTTTCATAGTTTTTACATACACCAGGATGTTTATAATAACCTATCGAAGTAGTAGAGAAGTCAGGAGAAAAGCTGCACAGACCTGTTTACCCCACCTGTTGGTTTTAATCAGTATCTCCATTTTGTTTGCATATGATATCAGCATAGCACGAATAGAATCCAATTTTCCAAAAACTGCACGCTTAATAATGACGTTACAAATTATTTTGTATCATCCTTTGTTTAACCCACTTATATACGGGCTCAAAATGAAAGAAATTTCTAAACACCTCAAAAGATTGTTCTGTTCAGCCAAAATGATTTGATGTAATAACACTGATTACTAATGTACAGGCACTTCTCCTAAAATAATCATGCAGAGGTGTGAATTGTTGAAAGGTTGAGTAAATACACAATACTGAGAATATACACAATACTGAGTAAATACAATACTGAGTCTATACACAACACTGAGTATATACACAATACACAAGGTGTCTTGATTTTGACCTTTATAATGGCTAATAAATATTTGAATTTAAAAAAAATACATTCTACATAATCAAGTCAACATTACTGGGTTTTTTCTGTATTTTTTCCATAACAAACATCAAAGACATTTTGATTGTTGTACTGTGTATTTACTTTTAAAGAAACCTTTTACTGTGTGTTATGGGAACAGAAAGGTGTTGAACAGTGTATTGGCTAATGTCTGTAATTGCATTAAAAGAAATTTGATGCCATTCGATGTCATCGCAACTGGCATGTAGACGTTTTTCTGTATATGACTTTACTGTCATGAACATAATTAGCATACTAAGTCATTTTGAGTTACTTTGACATTTTGTTCTTCACGGCTTTTGTTTTTGGTCTTCAATGTAACACTTTCCAACTCAGGTGTAAATTCTTATTTTTCACTTCAAGCTATCACTTTACAAGTTATACTGATCTTTTGGAGGTGTTGGGTGGCTGTTTTCTTATTCACAATGAAAACAAGTTGATCCACACTCGTAATTTATTTTGTACTTAAAATGTAAATAAGGTATCAGAGTGCATAAAATGCCTCAAAGTAGAGCTTTTTTATTAAAAAACACATGATTGGGCAGGATCTCGCAGCAGAGGTCCAAAGTAAGCCCTAATAAACTTTTTTATTATCAGAGTCAAAATATACTAGTGTCACTGCTAACCTTAACGCAAAAAAGACTATGAAGCAGTCACAAGATTTATGTAAATTTTTCATTCCAATGTTCCCTTACTGCAGTGCTTCTCAATTATTTTCTGTTACTCCCCCCCTAGCAAGAAGAAAACTATTCGCGCCCCCCACTCCCCACCGTGTTGGATATATTCAGTACGTTTTCGCTGAAAAACCTCTAGCGGCTTATCGCCGCGATTGGGGTGTAAAGTGTTTAAGTGACGCGCTAATTTATTTGGCTTCATGCTGTCCGCTGCGAGCATTTTTAGACACAGCAAACACACAGGTCTTTCCTCTTCTACAACTGTAGTCACAGTGAAGCCAATCGCTAAATACGCTTCGTCATATTTCCTCGTCTTAGCTTTCAGGGGTCTTTCTTTTGTCTCATTATCTTTGTCTCTCTCCGCTTTTCTTTTCATCCCTATTAAAAACTTTTTCATGTTGGGGGTTGTTATTCAATTCAATTCAATTCAATTTTATTTATAGTATCAATTCATAACAAGAATTATCTCAAGACACTTTACAGATAGACCACACTCCATAATTTACAAGGACCCAACAGTTCTAGTAGTCTCCTCCAGAGCAAGCAACAGTGCGACAGTGGCGAGGAAAAACTTCCTTTTAGGCAGAAACCTCGGACAGACCCAGGCTCTTGGTAGGCGGTGTCTGACGACCGGTTGGGGTTAGAATGAAGAGTGGAAATAACAAAAATAGAAAGAAATAGTAGTTGGTAGCAGTTCTTTGTAGTAGTTCATGGCATGGCAGGACGCTGTGCAGCATTACAAGGCACAGCAGGACGTAGCAGGACGTAGCTGGGCACCGCAGAGTGTAGCAGTAGAACATGGCATCACAGAACGTGGAGCAGGACTAAGGCAACAGCTGCTACCCTGATTTTGGAGCCTCCCTGATCCAAGGGAACATGCTGGGGATAAAAGAACATAAGGACTCCGGGGAATGACTCCCCAGAGCTAGGTTAGTAACTAGCATTTCTGGGACATGGATGCACATACATGAAAAGATAGAAAGATAGAGGAGAGAAGAGCTCAGTGTATCAAAAGAAGTCCCCAGCTATCTAAAACTATTACAGCAAAACCAAGAGAGACATTTATTATATTCTTGATTATATGATAGATAAATCTGACAACTCTGACGAGAAGCAGGTGGGCCGGGAAAGGCGGACGCTGCAACTATGTTGCATAACAGTTATGTTGAATAACAGAGGCTATAGACAGTCGGAGCTTTCTGTTGACTCAACAGTCCCTTTTGGGGACGCGCCCCACTATTTGAGAAGCACTGCCTTACTGTAACACGTGTTCAATGTGATTTGAATGATAGTTTGGAATAAAGCCATTCACGAATCTAGGCTTACCCTTCGCAGCCACTGTGAAGGGTAAGCCTAGATTTCATTAACTTTGTGTTGAGTAAAGCCATCTTAATTGGGCTGGTTTGCAATATCTGATAATGGTTGTAGGTAGTCTGGACCCGGTTGCAACCATTTATTGTCTAACGAGGGCACATTTCTTAGGCCTGAACTTTGTGATGACGAAAAAACGTCTCCTTCCCAACAACTGAAATTATGGGTTAGATGACAATACTGTTGTGGAGTGGTCCTTGCTACTGAATACAACATCTTTTGGCAAGGTGGCCCAAAAAATGCATGCACATTCCCAGTAGATTAATTTGTAATTGGAACCAAATATGTCCAATGTACTTGTGCAGTGTTTTAGCATACCTTCTAACTCATGGATCTCTTACTAAAACTGGACTTTCTGGATCGCATTTCAAACATGCATTCACATCGCTAGCGATAGCAACTTGCCCCACACCAATTGACCTCCTTGCGCTGATTAAATGCTGAATATTAAACATTCTCCTTCTTTATCCACATTCCCACTCTCCTAATTGTCCACCAGAGGCCCGGATACGTTCTCATTTACCTCGTTCGTTCCTGATTTACTTGCTGAGCTGTTCACACTTCCCTTATCTGTCACTTATTTCTTTTTTTATGTATTTTTATTGAAAACCAGAGGTGCACAAATACAAATCCACAGAAAAGATTCAGGTTCCAGTTTTAGATTTGTGTTCATATCCTGTGATTTCCTATCACATCATATCTCCCCTTTTCCAGTGTAACAGCATACGTCTACGGGCAATGAGTGACGCAAAAGCAAGTGTTTATGGGAGAAACTGACCGATACAGGAGGAACCCCAAAGATAGCTGTCCAAGGGCTGTAGTCAAGGGTGATGTTTAGGGCTTTGTTTAATATGTTGAAAAAAGAGGACCACAACTCTACCAATTTGGTACAGAGGAGAAATGTATGAGTAAGATCGGCTGGCAATAAACTGCATTGGTCCCGAAGCTCTCCTTGCAGTATCAACACAGGAACTAACTTTCATTTATTTCTGTCACATCCCCAGCAGTCAGATTCACTGTGTTCATTTAGAAGGAATCACTGCACATGGGAAAGCACTTTTAATGACATTTTGAATATGTTTAGAGGCTAAAAACTTTAAAAACTCGTTTAAAACTTGCCCTGTTTGATCTTGTTGGGTGGTATTCTATTAGAAGGAGGATAACACGGTGTATGCATTACTGATTGGTTAGTTTCTGTCTTTACTGACAGACCTCCACATTTACAAACTACAGAGATAGGTGTAGGAATTGACTGGATTTCTCCTTTAACATTACACATTGATTACACATTCTCATATCTCAGCAGAGGAGAAAGGGGGCAAGAAAATGTAACCAAACCAAACCTGACTGTTTGTCAAAGTCGAGTGCCTCTAGAACAAAATAGTACACTGTGGATGTCTTACCTGCAGCAGGTTCAACAGAAGAGAGAAAAAATAAAAAGAAGCAATATACACTCACCGGCCACTTTATTAGGTACACCTGTCCAACTGCTCGTTAACACTTAATTTCTAAGCAGCCATTCACATG
>NC_048417.1:970729-987676 GCF_013103735.1 Etheostoma cragini
CAGGCTGGTGGTGGTGGTGTCATGGTGTGGGGAATATTTTCTTGGCACTCTTTAGGCCCCTTGGTACCAATTGAGCATTGTTGCAACGCCACAGCCTACCTGAGTATTGTTGCAGACCATGTCCATCCCTTTATTACCATAATGTACCCAACTTCTGATGGCTACTTTCAGCAGGATAATGCGCCATGTCATAAAGCTGGAATCATCACAGACTGGTTTCTTGAACATGACAATGAGTTCGCTGTACTCAAATGGCCTCCAAAGTCACCAGATCTCAATCCAATAGAGCATCTTTGGGATGTGGTGGAACGGGAGATTCGCATCATGGATGTGCAGCCGACAAATCTGCGGCAACTGTGTGATGCCATCATGTCAATATGGACCAAACTCCCTGAGGAATGCTTCCAGCACCTTGTTGAATCCATGCCACGAAGAATTGAGGCAGTTCTGAAGGCAAAAGGGGGTCCAACCCGTTACTAGCATGGGGTACCTAATAAAGTGGCCGGTGAGTGTATATACATTACAACACTGCTTAAATTACACGCGCGCATATGCAAACAATAATAGAGACATTTATGACAAATCAGATCCGACCGCTTGCTCGGACCCTTCCTTCATCAGTTGCAAAAGTGTTCCTGATAGCACAGTTCATCCTGCTCCAGGGTGTCAAAGCGATGATCCACGCCGTTAAGGTTGATACGAAGGCGGTTAAGGGAGACCATCCTGAACCATAAACCTTTATGTAAGAGCAGGGGCTTCACCTTGTTGAAAGCCACTGCTGCGCTCTAATTCTAATACAACTTAATGCCGTGACCCTGGTACTCAATTTTGCGGTGCTCCTTTGCCCACAGCAACAGTTTCTCTTTTTCCATGTAGTGGTGTAAGCACACTATGACAGGGCGGGATCCCTGGCGGTAAATGCATCGAAAATTTGTCTTTAATTCCCTCAGCAAGATGAACCACACGCAAGTTCTGATGCTTAGAACGGCCGATCAGGTTCTCCACCGAGGCCTGGAGCCTGCTATTGTCATCTGTCATGGTGGTCAGTAGGGATGAGCGAGTACAGCATTATCTGTATCCGTATCTGTACTCGGACCTAGCGGGGCCTAACCCGTAAGTGGGCAGATTTAAGCCGGGAGTGGGTCGGGTTGTCTTGAAATAGGCGGGGCTTTAACCGGTGTGTTATTTTTGGCATGCAATTGACGTGGGTTGATCAGAAATTGTTATATTTATTGCTGATTAGAAAACTATTTACATGACAGCATCAGCATTGAGCTTCAGATCAATGGTGTTGTAATGGTAACAAACAAACTATATACATAACAAGTATAGAAACAATAAATACAACAATGCGGTTGCAATTATTAAGTAAAATGTAACAAACAACAGTTTCCATACTCAATGTACTCAAATGTTTAACTTTTAATTTTTCTATGATCAGTGTGATAATTTCTTTTTTTTTGGTTCTTTTTCATTTTCACAACAGGTATGTGTGAGTGTGTGTGTCTGTGAGTAAGTAAGAGATACAGAGAGAGAGAGCGAGAGAGAAACAAAGAGAGAGAGAGAGAGGGGCGGGGGGGTTGGAATGTGTGTGTGTGTTTGTGTGTGTCTGTGTGTGTCTGTGAGTAAGAGATACACAGAGAGAAAGAGAGGGGGGCGGGGGGTTAGAATGTGTTTGTGTGGGTATCTTAATTTGTAATATTATTTATTTATACCGCGACTGCCTTTTATTTTTTAATAAAACACAGCAGGAAAGTTTCAGACACTCAAAAAACTGGTTAGAGCCAGCAGGCGGTTTAAAAACAAAACAAAACTCAGATGGCAGAGATGCAACGCGAGTCCCATTCTACCAAGCACTATGTCTAAACAAACCCCACGGTTACCAGAAGTCTCCTGGTTGCTAGCTACTAGTTTGAACCGAAGTATAAAACAAACCTGAAGCTGAAGAAACCCTTAATGTTAACGGAAAAGCCCCGCGGACCTGAAGTGGAAAGAGCTGTCCACTTCACCGTTTTCTGTGTGTGAGTGAGAGTGAGCAGCACACAGCAACAGAAGGAATCTGTGTGTGTAGGGAGGGGCGTTGGGACTAGACTATCACAGAATAGTGTAGGGGAGGGGCGCTGTGACTAGCACTGGGACTAGCCTATCACAGAACGCAGACACAGTAAGGAGTTTTATCCAATCCGAGTACAGACATTGACTCGCATTACTAGTATAATACTTGTACTCGGCAAAAGTGCTTTATCCGTACCGGGTACTCGTTTCAGCCGAGTACCCGGCTCATCCCTAGTGGTCAGCTTCAAGTTCCACCACTTCTTGCTCCAGGCTAGGGATTTTACCCGAGTGATTCGAGAGGCATTTCCATCTCAGAGATAGTAGAAGTGCAGTATGCTTGGCCACAGTGGTAGTGACAGCTCGGCAGCCGTGCTTTGCTGGGATTTTTCAAGTGTCTCCAAAGCTAGAGAGAGGAAGAAGTCGCCACCTTGCTTGTCTCAGCTGCAGCAGCAAAGGTGAGTGATGGCCAAATGAAGCTTCATGAACCAGTGTCTTTATTTTCTGCCCACTTGATGGCGCTCTCTGTGCAACAAAGTGTTGAGAATACAATGAATTGCAATGCCTTTAGGCCTTGGTCTTAAAACCAAGAGCCATCTAGTGGGCTCAGAAAATAAAGACACGTTTGTTTGGCCATCACTGCCGATTGGTTTGACTAACTCATATTAGAAGATGAATCAAAAACTCCTACAAAGAAAAAAATAGGGCTAAAAAAAGATCAAAGTAGAAGGCACACAAAGCAAGAATTTCCGAAATTATATAGGAGCCACCACCACACGTCTTTTCCACAAGATAGTTCAACCGGAAGCCGTCTCTTATTTCCAATAACTCAGATCCTTTGTTCCTATGCCAGTTTATATTAGATGTGTCTGGATTTATTTCATAAATTATAGTTTTGTTTGTTGTCTTTTATCATGGTGCATCTCCTTTTTGTTGTTGCCTAAGAGCCTGCTCATTAAACAATTGTGGGCTAGTCCAGGTGCACTAAGATAAAAATAAAGATAAGTGTGGTAACTATATACAGTGTGATATGCGGTGTCCTACCCAAAGCATTTGGTTGTCTTTTTATCTGAAAAACAGATGTATAAAAATGCAGTGTACCTCCTGACCTCCAAGCCTCCATGACAACAAATCCCATCACCAGCTTTCGGTCCCTAGAAGCATGGAGTACCTACTGGGCCCGCGTCAGCGCTCATGTCTGCAGGCCTCCAGAGTTTTATGATGTTGTTTATATTTTCAAAGTTTTAATGAGATCTTTGGAGAGCAAAGAAATCTGATAAAAACAGTTGACAGAGCCAAACAGTTCACTTTCTGAAATATGAAGGTCAACACATACTAAGTGCAGGTAACTATACATCAACAGTCCTTAACAGGTTTTGTGAAATCTTTTGTTGAATTCATGTATGTTACAAGATCTGCCTGGTTAGTTCACTAACAGAGATTTCATTTTAAATGATACGATATGGAGAGTGAATTTAATGTAACGTATATAACTCTTGGTGGGCATGTTGAAGTGGACAAATACAGATATGTTTATTTTTTGATCATGTTCACAGCATATATTCTAATAATCTGCAGTAATTCTATTATTGTGTACCTTATCTGGTTTCACAATAATCTCCATGAGCCTATGTACATTTTCATTGAAGCGTTGTTAGTGAACTCTGTTCTCTACAGCACTAATATCTACCCAAAGCTTTTGATTGACCTTTTATCTGAAAAACAGATCATATCTTATTCAGCCTGTCTCTTTCAATGTTTTCTATTTTACTCTTTAACTAGTTCAGAGTTCTTACTGTTGGCAGCCATGTCGTATGACAGATATGTGTCTATATGTAAACCTCTGCAATATCACACTATCATGAGAAAAACAACGGTCTGCATCTTTCTGGGTGTTGCTTGGTTTGCGCCTGCTTGTCAGATTGCAGTTCCAGTATCATTTGGGGCCTTTGCTAAACTCTGTAACTTTACTTTGAAAGGAATCTTTTGCAATAACTTAATTTACAAACTTCACTGTGTGACCTCAATAGGACTCACTGTGTACGGGTTGAGTATCTTTTTCAATGTTACAATTCTCCCTTTGGCTTTCATAATCTTTACATACACAAAGATATTCATTGTACTGTACCACAGTGGTAGAGAAGTGAGGATGAAAGCTGCACAGACCTGCATTCCTCATCTGTTGGTTTTAATCAGCTTTTCTTTTTGTTTACCTACGATATTGTTATTGTTAAACTGGAAATTGAGTTTCCAAAAACTATACATTTAATAATGACTTTACAAGTGATTTTGTATCATCCTCTGTTAAATCCAATCATTTACGGACTAAAAATGAAAGAGATTTACAAACACATCAAGAGGCTGTTATGTCCAACAAAACTGAACTAATGTACCAACAAATGATCTTTTCTGTCTTCTGTAATAATAATGTAGACGTGAGTTTTCTGTTTTTTTCAAAAAAAGTTAAAAGTTTCAGATACGCCAATCGCTTTTATGCCAAAGTCACGGCTGCCAACTACGTTGGACGTGTAACATTTACTTAACACGTACAAATGAAATGTGATGACATTAAAGGCCTGCAGCACTTTGTTATGAAAATGAGACACAGCCATCATTGCTCAAGAGGTTATCTACTCTGCTGTCATATTCATGTTTTTCCTCTGTCTTTTAACACTGACTATTTTATAACTTGTAAAAAACATAGAATTCAGACACCTGTTATTTACATACAATGCTTAGTTTTGGCCCAAGAAGAAAAAGAATGAAATGATTCAAATGTCAATTTAGTGGATGTCCACAGTGCTGCATGACAAGTGAGAATACTTAATACACCACTTGCACGCTTCCAAGCCGGAAGTCTCATGTGCACGGTGTCGGACGGCTGCGTGAATCATCATCTCACTGGTTACCCCGACGCACGCAGAGGTGTGAGGGCCCGCTTGCAGCTTTAAAGGAGCCCTGCCACACAAAACCGATTTTACTTGCATTTTGTGACAGCTGTGAGGACCATGTGTGTGTGTGTGTCATGCTGTGAATGTAAAAAATGAACTGCTACCTCCCCTGTCAGCTCGAGCCACTGTGGTGGGAGAAGCTGTACATACAAATCAAACTTTGTTTTATTGTCTTTCAAGCAGAAACAACACTTTCTCATGACATAAATAACTTTTTGTGGTTGTTGTTGTTTTTTTATGGACCGTGAGTCTAATAATAAAAGCTATCTATTTATAAAGTTGCAATGTGGAAGGATAATAATTATAACAGCTGGTTTCACTACACCAGCAAAAGAGCTCTCGAAACACACACCAAATGTCCTTAAGCATCCTTTATATACAGAATGAGCAGCACTTAAAGAGGGAAAAAATCAAAGGTCACAGACAGGTTGAAACTTTAAGAACAGGACATGCCTAAGCCAGCTTGTGTTTTATTATCTATGATGCTGTTACAGTTAAACTGGAGATTCCAGAATCTTAACATTTAATAATGACTTTACAAGTAATTTTGGATCAGCCTCTCTTGAATCTAATCATATACATTCTGTAATAATAATGTAGGGATAAGGTTTCTGTAATTATTGGAAATCCAGAAGAAATTTAAAAGAATGTTCGTAGTTGCTAGTAGAAAACAAAACCAATGTATCAACAAAGATAACTAATGTGCAGTGATTTCTTCTACAATAGTGATGTAGAGATGTGCTTTCTATGATTCTTGGAAGGGGTTTAATCCAAAAGAAACTTGTTTATGACTACTACACAATAAAAGGTGTCATCAGTTTCAACTGTTTGCTTAAAATAAATGGCCCAAAAAAAGAAGTGCAATTATTTATAGCTTATCTTTGTTGTTTTGCATACAGGTGTGTTATTGTTGCTTGAAGATAACTTTTCAACCCCCCCCGCCAACAGTAACCCCATCCATCTGAGGGCATCATTGTTTATAACAACAAACACTATTACAGATGTAATAATTATTTAATAATTTATACTTTATTACATTAATTACAAATTAGTTTCTGATGTTAGAACACACTACTACACACAGGGGGAGGGGCCAGATAAGCCGCTTGCTCCAGCTAGCAGGATCAGATCGTTCGCTCTCAATGAAAAAGTCAAGAAAATTGTACGGACTGGACATGGATTTCACATTTCTTCGCTTTGACGAAAAGCCTGTTCTCCAGAAGCTGCTGCAGCACTAACGAACGTGCTTGGTGTGTTAGACCGGTTCTTGGGAGAAGATCCCAGCGTCATCTAAATAAAAAAAAAACTATGAAAAAAATCACGGAGGATGTCATTTATGAGGGCTTGGGAAACGGTGTCAGGTTGAAGGTAATAACCAAATATTCATAGTGTCCCAGCGGGGTGTTAAATGCCCTTTTCCGTTCTTCCAGATCCGCATTAGATGGTTAGCATGTCAAAGATCTAACTTCATATTATAAATATGAGTTGGAGCGGGTATTTGTTTTTAACAGTGATGGAACTGAGCACCCTATACTCAATACAGGGGCGAAGGGATTTATATTTCTTAGTCATAAAGAAGAAACAAAGAATTATTGGAGAGGGGTGTGCATGTCAAGGCGACATCGCTGAGGTGCCTGATGGTGGTTTTCATTTTTGCAAAATTTTGGAGGGTGTTTTTTATACATTGTTGTATCACACTGCTCAATTTCCCTAGGAATGACATGCAGGCAATCGTCACAGGTCGGACTGGAATGCTTGACCTCTGCATTGATGTATGATTATGTGCGTCTTCTTTACCCACTAAGCCAACACGGCCACATTTGAATGCATTTTTCATACATATGAAATGCAACAAAGTGCTTCAGAGAAACCACACAAAGCAACAAGCAGCATGACTAATACACAAATAAGCATTTTCTTTAACCCTTGTAATGCATTCTTGTCAAAATTGAAAAACATCACTTTTATTGACGCTTTTTATTATTGTTTTTAACTTTTTATTACATTGTTGTCAATGTTTGTCCAAATTTGGACTTTTTCAACACTACGTAACATTAACTTAATAACTTTAGTTTTAAAGTTGTTCCTGAAATTTATGATCAATAAACTTCATTTATAGGAAATTATACCTGTTGTTTGAGTTAGAAAAGCAGAAATTAGGAATTATTGAGACTAAAATTAAAGGAATGGATGTTGAGGATAATCACAGACTGGAATATGTCAACTTTTACTCAATACTATTTCAAAAATACGTCTATTTGTTTTCAAATGCTATAAAATTGAATAAGACTCCCCAAAATTAATGAAAGTAGAGATTTGTACTTGGCAAAGAGCGTTGAGTGGAAACAATCATGTTATTTTGGGGAATTAAAAAGAGCATTGATATCGGAAAACGGGTCAATTTGACCCGAGGAAAACATGAGGGTAAAAAAACAGGATCTGAGAAAACACTATCATAAATATTATCAGTTTACATTGAGGAAGCACCACAAGTAGGATTAGGAATAGGGTTAAGGTTATTCCAGTCACCTGTTTTCAGTTTTGAGAAATGCGCTTTCCTGCATGTTTAGCTTTCAGATTTCTAACAATTCATTGTGATATAGCCTGATTCGTGAAGCCTTTGAATGTAAAAAGACAGAAATGAGTAGGCCTTTTCCTATGCTAAACATGGCTGTCAACAATAGCAAACTAGTAGAAGACTTATACCAGAATGAATGCTTGTTTAATGTGGTCTAGTCTGGGTTCTGGTCATATTAAGAGAAAATGGGATCTGAGATACACATTGAAGCATGTATATATCTGGAAGTGTTCATTTATTATCTGTCAAGCTGAATGGCATCACAGTTGTAACAGAATTAATTCTAATCCAAATGCTTAAAATAGTCCTGTTTGACAGAAATTACACCATATATTGGACTTTAATTGTAAAACATGAAGCTTTTTTTGCAAATAAAGCAAAGTGTTAAAAATGAAAAAAACACTGTATACGTCAATGTCACATTGCTGTGACATGGGTGTACCAAGGGACCTCCCTTAATACATTGTTTAAAAACGTGAAGGAAACACTGATGTAGTTTTTGGTTAATTATTTTTCAAAACTATTTGAATCCTCTTTGCCACTCATGGCACAAAATAACAGTTTGAAACACATGCTCTGGCTTTCAAGGCTACTGATTAAAAAATGTTGACATTTATACACTTTAACAACACACCCAGAAACAATGATGCCAATATGAACGTGATGACAGAGTTCTCTTTTTCTGCAGTTTATTGAAAAATAAAAATTTAAAAAAGAGTGACAATTAACTGGAAATGTCGGTTGATAAAGTGTAATCCTAAAAGAAAAGCCTTATCCTATCCTTATCCTTTGCAGGACTTTCCCGCCAATTGCTCAGCCATTAGCTACATTGTTGAAGCTCATGACACGCTTTATTATGCATTAGTGTTACAGAAACAAATCCTCACATTAAATACCTTTCCAGGATAAAAGGAATCACATCAATAATTATTATGATACAAAACACTGTACATTAGTCCATTTTGCAGAACAACCTCTTTAGCTGTTTATAAATTTCTTTCATTTTCAGTCCATATATGATTGGATTAAAGAGAGGATGATACAAAATAACCTGTAAGGACATTATTAAACGTACAGTTTTGTGGAAATCAACTTCCAGCCGAGGTAGAAGAACATCATAGGCACTCAAACAGGAAAAGTTGATCAGAACCAACAGGTGGGGTAAACAGGTCTGTGCAGCTTTTCTCCTGACTTCTCTACTACTTTGATAGGTTACTATAAATATCCTGGTGTATGTCAAAAGAATGAAGAGTACAGGGAGAGGTACAGCAAATACAAAAAGAGTCAAGCCATATATGTTCAGTACTGCTGACGGAAAACAGTGAAGTTTCTGAACTGTGCTGTTGCAAATTATTCCTTTCAAAATAAAGTAACAGAGTTTTTTATGAGCACCCAGTAATATTGCCACTGTAACTGGACAAGCAGGTAGAAGCCAAGCTAAAATCAGGAAAATATAAACAGTTGTTTTTCTCATGATAGTGTGATATTGCAGAGGTTTACATATAGACACATATCTGTCATAGGCCATGGCTGACAACAGGAAGAACTCTGAACAGGCTAGAGTGTAATATATAAACCATTGAAAGAGACAGCCTGAATAAGATATGATCTGTCGTTCAGATAAAAAGTCAATCAAAAGCTTCGGATAGATAGCATTGCTGAAAAGAACAGAGTTGATTAACAAAGCTGCAATGAAAATGTACATAGGCTCATGGAGGGATTTGTTAATCACTATGACAAACACAATGATAGAATTACTGCAAATTACGAGAATATATGCTGTAAATATGATCACAAAATAAAGATATCTGAATTTCTGCAGTTCCACATGCCCACCAAAAGTTATATAAGTTACATTAAAGTCATTGTCCATTAAGATTGTCTAAAAAAAAATGTTAATGAATAAAACAAGTAAATTACTAAATGTCTGATAGAACTTGAGACTGTCTTATTCAGTCATCAGTACCTGACCTTGATACACACTAGTGTGGTCCGACAAACACAGAACTGGATCTGTGACCTGTTTGAGTCTGTGGGCAGTTTTAATCAGACTGCTTCATCCTCCATGGATGACACGAACCTCTCTAAAGGAAGATCTTCTAACATGTAAACAACTTTAAACTCCTGAGACACTGAGACCAGTGTAAACATGACGCATGACTTCTAGAAGAAGTTGTGCATTCCCCTTCAATTAATTCTTTTAAGAATAAGTTGGATGCATCTTGCTCAAAAAGGTGTAATGTATGAAAGCTTGTCAGTAAGTTATGTAACTTATTTATGAACAGTCAGAAAATTCCAATTATGTAATGAATTCAATTCAATTCAATTCAATTTTATTTATAGTATCAATTCATAACAAGAGTTATCTCAAGACACTATACAGATAGACCACACTCCAGAATTTACAAGCACCCAACAGTTCTAGAAGTTTCCTCCAGAACAAGCAACAGTGTGACAGTGGCGAGGAAAAACTTCCTTTTAGGCAGAAACCTCGGTCAGACCCAGGCTCTTGGTAGGCGGTGTCAGACGGGCCGGTTGGGGTTAGAATTTTGAAGTAGTTCATGGCATAGCAGGACTCTGTGCGGCATTACAAGGCACAGCAGGACGTAGCAGGACGTAGCAGGACGTAGCAGGACATAGCAGGATGTAGCAGGACGTAGCAGGGCACTGCAGTGTAGCAGTTGAACATGGCATCACAGAACATGGAGCGGGACCATGACGACAGCTGCTACCCTGATTTTGGAGCCTCTCTGATCCAAGGGAACATTCTGGGGGAAAAGAACATAAGGACTCCGGGGAATGACTCCCCAGAGCTAGGTTAGTAACAAGCATTTCTGGGACATGGATGCACATAAATGAAAAGATGGAAAGATAGAGGAGAGAGGAACTCAGTGTATCAAAATAAGTCCCCAGCTGTCTAAAACTATTATTACACCAAAACCAAGAGAGACAAGGTAAAGAGAGCTCCAGCCCGGTCGGGCTAAAACCCCCCCCAACCGGATCGGGCTGTATGCCAAGTCTCCCTTTAGCTTTATTATATTCTTGATTATATGATAGATAAATCTGAAAACTATGTGACGAACTACTACTCCCTAACAATATTCGATTATATGCCCTAACTATAGGCTTTATCAAAAAGGAAAGTCTTAAGCCTACTCTTAAATGTGGAGACGGTGTCTGCCTCCCGGACCCAAACTGGAACCTGGTTCCACAGGAGAGGAGCCTGATAGCTGAACGCTCTAGCTCCCGTTGTACTTTTAGAGAATCTAGGAACCGCCAGTAACCCTGCATTCTGGGAGCGTAGTGCTCTTGTAGGGTTGTAAGGTACTATGAGCTCTTTAAGATAAGATGGAGCCTGACCATGAAGAGCTTTGTAGGTGAGAAGAAGGATTTTAAATTCTATTCTAAATTTTACAGGAAGCCAATGCAGAGAAGCTAAAACAGGAGAAACGTGATCTCTTTTCATGGTTCCCATCAGAATACGTTCCCGCAGCATTCTGGATCAGCTGAAGAGTCCTTATGGACTTTTCCGAGCAGCCTGATAACAAAGAATTAAAGTAATCCAACCTAGAAGTAACAAATGCATGGACTAGTTTTTCTGCATCATTTTTAGGCAGGATATTCCTGATTTTTGGTAGGTGAAAAAAGGCAATCCTTGAAATTTGCTTTAAGTGGGAATTAAAGGACATGTCCTGATCAAATATGACTCCAAGATTCTTCACAGTGGTGCTGGAGGCCAGGGTGATGCCATCCAGAGTAACTATATCTTTGGATAATGCGTCACGGAGGTGCTTGGGTCCGAGAGCAATAACTTCCGTTTTATCTGAGTTTAACATTAGAAAATTACAGGTCATCCAGGTTTTAATATCCAGAAGGCACACTTGAAGTTTAGCTAACTGATTAGTTTCATCTGGCTTGATTGATAGATATAACTGAGTATCATCTGCATAACAATGAAAGTTGATGGAGTGTTTCCTGATAATACTGCCTAAAGGAAGCATATATAAAGTGAACAGGATTGGACCGAGCACAGATCCTTGTGGGACTCCATGACTAACTTTGGCGTGCATGGAGGATTCATCGTTAAAATTAACAAACTGAGATCAATCAGATAAATAAGACTTAAACCAGCTTAGAGCAGTTCCTTTAATGCCAATTAAATGTTCCAATCTCTGTAATAAGATATAATGGTCAATGGTATCAAATGCAGCACTAAGATCTAATAACACCAGTACAGAGATAAGTCCTTTGTCTGATGCAATTAGGAGGTCATTAGTAATTTTCCCAAGTGCTGTCTCTGTGCTATGATGAACCCCTAATGAATGTGTTTATGTATGATGGGCCCCCGGAAGAATTCAGTGAAATGAACACGGCCCCTTACATTAAGGAAAAGGGCGTGGGTGGGGGGACAACAACGGGTTGGGTTTGGGAAAAGAAGAACTGGATGGTCGTCAGGGTAGTTTAGGAAAAGAACGATGGGACTGTTGGGTTTAGGAATCGTGATACATGGGACACAGTCCCCGGTCTCCTTGGTGAGTCTTGGGATGTCAAGTTCAACTTCAACTTTATTATTTGTCATTTTATATGTACAGAGTGTATACAGAACGAAATTGCGTTGCATACAGCTTATAAAATATTGCAATGATATTCCAGGTGAGATGGAATACATTTCCGGATTATTATACAAAAAGTTATACAGAAGTGCAGCAATGATCAAAGTGTAAAACAGTGCAGGAGATGAACAGTGTGCAAATTGTAGTGGTTTGGTTCAAAAAGGCATTTGTGCAAAAATGCCTTTTTTTCCTTTGTATGAGAGTAAAAAAGAAAGGAACTGAAATAGCTAAACGTTCAGCAGCATTTTAATGCCCGATGACGTGCAATCGGTGCACAGTTCAGTTTATGGATCAGAAGTTCAACAGTCTGATGGCAGTGGGGAAAAAGCTGTTGCAGAACTTGGTGGACCTGCAGCGGATGCTGCGGAACCTCTTTCCGTTTGACCCATCCACCCCCCAACCAACCTCCAAACGTAGATTGAGACATCATCTCATTGACTTTGTTTTGGCAGTGTTTTCCGTGCCACCAGCACGTAATGAGCTGGTAACAGTTTGTGGTCTTTTCACAGAATTCTGTGAGACCAGGCTGTCTGCCAACATGACACCATTGGTGTGTCTCAAATCGCACACTTCTGTCCTATATGAGTACATAGTACTCACACTCACATTGTCGAAGTGCGGTCAAATGCAGTGCACTTAGAATACCCGGAAGGTGCACTCAAAAAGTTGAGTGTGGAACAATGGACATTTTCCCCCGTTAACGGTCGCCAACTTAGCTACGTACCGGAAGGGGCGGGGCTAACAACCGTTTAAAAAATATCAATAAAGGAGGCAGAGGCGGCAATGGCAAAACCGATGGAGCAACACAAACGTAAGTTGAACAGCACATGGTATGACATATTGTGTTAAATGTTATACCGCTGTGCAGCTGGTGAGACGCAGGAGAACCACAAAGCACTGGAGATCTCTCAGCACCTATGTCACCTTAAGAACTCAGGAGGTGCCCACACGATGCCTTCCCAGGGAGCCAACCCCAGCCTGCAAGGAAAGATATCAAATTGCCCAAGATGAGCGACAACAAAGAGTGATACAAACAAGACCAAGATCTTGACAAAGTCCTGGAAGCAACACTAGTAGGGACGGCTGAGCAGAAAGTCAATACTCTTACAACAATAACCTACAATCTGGCAAGGGAGCATTTTGAAATTGAGGAGAAGAAAGTCAACATCAAGCCTGCATACCAGCCAAGTAGAAGAGAAAGGGAAATTTATCATCTGAGGGGAGAAATCAAGATTCTCACCTGCTAATGAAAGGGAAAGAATCAAGGATCTGACGAGTTAACTCGTCAAGATAGTAGTTAACTCCAAAGAGCAGAAAGCACTCGGAAGAAGAGGAAGGCTAGGGAGAACAAAAGATCCCAGTTCACCAAAGACCCTTTCCGATTCACCAGATCACTGCTGGGTGAAACAAAATCTGGAAGGCTGACCAGCCCAAGTGGAGATGTGGAGGCGTTTTGGAGGGAGACCCAAAATGACACTTCCAGAAACCAGGCCCTGGATGCCAACCCAAGCATCAACAGTGTAAAGACCCCAGAAAAAGAGCTCAACATCAGTGAACCATCCTGGAGTTTAAAGTTTGGCTCTATCAACACGGAGTGTTCCCAAGATTTTTGTTTCTGTTGACTATGTGTGAAGTCCCGATGACATGTGTTGAAGGAGTGGAAAGGAAGATCAATAAGTACCTTCGAAAGTGGTTGGGAATCCCTTCACTGCAGTAGGACTTTTCATAAGATCAGGGAAGCTTCAACTTCACATGTCATCCGTGGTAGAGGAATTCAAAGTTGCAAAGTGCAGAGTCGTAATGACATACACAGACTTCCAGGACAAACAAGTCAGACCTGCAGGTGTTATCACAAGATCAGGACGCAAGTGGGCAGCTGATTCATCTGTTGCACAGTTAGAGAGCATGTTGAAGCTGCATGATGTCATTGGAGTGCCATGCACGGTAAGAGAGGGTCTTGGAACCTCCCAGTTCCAACAATGGAGAAAAGCAGGAAACAGTGACAGAAGAGCCACGATTCAAGAGTAGTTACGAAAACTGGAAGAAGAAAGACTAAGGTCAAGGGCAGTGGAATTTGCGTCCCGAGGAGCTTGGAACAAGTGGGATCTTGCCGAGAGGAAGGTCACCTGGGCAGACTTATGGAGACTGGAGACATTCCACATCTCTTTTCTGCTGAGATCTGTGTATGACTCACTCCCAATCCAGAACAACTATCTGTTCGTGCCTTTTTGTGTCATGGTGGACCTTTTCCATACATGTTCTTTCAGTTCCTTTTATGGAATTCTCAGGGTTCCGCTTTTTTTCCTTATCAAGGAGGGCTTTGACAAACTTAAAGGGGTTTTATAGAACCGTGTTCTTGTGTGTTCCTTCTTCTTGCAGAGTTTCCTCAAGTTCTTTGGTTGCAAACTGACACTTGATGTCGCCCTGGAGTAGCATCAGAAGCCTTCTTCCACTGCTTTCTCAGCTGCCTTCTCTCTCTGACCAGCGTTTCGATCTCCTGCTGCCTCCTGGATTTGGTTGGTGCTGGTGCTAGTTTGACGTTTCTCCTTGTGTTTACTCCAAAGCGCTCCAGGCTATAGGCTATTATGTTTATATTTTATAGTCAATAATTGATAATAATCTACTGCACTGTTCAATCCCTGCACTGTTCACTTTTTCATTATTTTCATTACACACAATTGTCACCTTATCATGGTCATTGCATTTCTGTGAGTGATTTTTAATTTTTAATTTTTATTTAATTTTTATTCTATTATTCTTATTATTCTTATTCTTAGGTATGTGGGACATATGTGTTTGTGGTGTTATGGTTGTCTTGCTACTGTGTGCCTAAAATTTAGAGGATCTATTTAAACAAAAATATAAAGTGGAACCTGTATCTTTTCTGTGGAATTGTATTGTTGCATCTTTGGTTTTCAATAAAAATACATTAAAAAAAGAAATAAGTGACAGATAAGGGAAGTCTGAACCGCTCAGCAAGAAAATGAGGAACTCTGGCAAAAATATATACAGGCATCTAACCCTAACCCCATTATTACACAAGCTGGGAGGGCGAAGTTGTTGCATCATCACAAAGTTCAGGCCTAAGAAATGTGCCCTCATTAGAATGAATGGTAGCAACCTGGTCCAGATTACCTACAACCATTATCAGATTTTGCAAACCATCCCAACTAAAATGGCATTAGTCAACAGGAAGTCAAGTAAATCTAGGCTAGATTCATGAATGGCTTTCTTCCAAACTATCATTCAAATCACATTGAACATGTGTTAGAGTAAGTGAACATTGGAATGAAAAATGTACATAAATCTGGTAACTGCTTTGTACTCTTTATGCGTTAGGGTTAGAAATTACACTAGAATGTTTTGACTCTGATAAAAGTATTTGGGGCTTACCCTGGACTTCTGTTGCAGGATCCTGCCAAATCATGTGTTTGTTTTTTTAATAAAGAAGTTCTAATTTGAGGCTTTTATGCACTCTGATACCTTATTTACATTTCAAGTACACAATAAATTACAAGTGTGGATCAATTTATTTTCATTGTGAATAAGATAACAGCCACCCAACACCTCCAAAAGTTGAGTCTCAATTGTTAACCATTAAAATGTGGAACACCTTGCTATTACCATAACAAAAAGTAAAAATGTTTCTTTAAAAGTTAATACACAGTACACCAATAAAAATGTCTTTCATGTTTGTAATGGAAAAAATACACCAAAACTACATTTAAATTGACTTGATATTGTAGAATAGAGTTGTTCTCTTGTATTCATACAAATATTAGCCATTATAAAGGTCGAAATCAGTAAATACACAGTATTTTGTATATACTCAGTATTGTGTATTTACTGAACCTTTCAACATTTCACATCTCAGCATGGTTATTTCAGGAGAAGTGTCTGTACATTAGTTATCAGTGTTATTACTGTACATCAAATCATTTTGGCTGAACAGAACAATCTCTTGAGGTGTTTAGAAATTTCTTTCATTTTGAGCCCGTATATGAGTGGGTTAAACAAAGGATGATACAAAATGATTTGTAACGTCATTATTAAGCGTGCAGTTTTAGGAAAATTGGATTCTACTCGTGCTATGCTGAGATCATAAACAAACAAACAGTAGAAACTGATTAAAACCAACAGGTGGGGTAAACAGGTCTGTGCAGCTTTTCTCCTGACTTCTCTACTACTTCGATAGGTTATTATAAATATCCTGGTGTATGTAAAAAGTATGAAAAGCATGGGCAGAATTGAGAGATCTATTAAACCGACTACACCAAATATAGTAATTACTCTTGATGTTACACATTGAAGTTTGTAAATTGAATTGTTACAAAATATTCCTTTTAGAGTTAAGTCACACAGTTTTGCTTCAGAACTAAATATAGTTTGGACTAAAACATGACAAGCAGACACAAACCAAGCAAAGAACAGGAACATACTCACTGTGGTTTTTGTCATGATAGTGTGATATTGCAGAGGTTTACATATAGACACATATCTGTCATAAGCCATGGCTGAAAGCAGTAAGGATTCTGAACCGCCTAAAGTATAGAATATATAAAATTGAAAGAGACAGGCTGAATACGATATAGTCGGATTTTCAGATAAAAAGTCAACCAAAAGCTTTGGGTAGATATTAATGCTGTATAGAACAGAGTTCACTAACAAAGCTGCGATGAAAATGTACATAGGTTCATGGAGGTTTTGGTGAAACCAGATAAGGTACACAATAATAGAATTACTGCAGATTATT
>NC_048417.1:987776-990612 GCF_013103735.1 Etheostoma cragini
AAACACTTAAGTGTGACAAACATGCAAAGGAACAGGAAATGAGGAAGGGGACAAACACTTTTTCACACCACTGTAAATACGTTGGCAGCACTAGCTGATGTTCGCCGTCTCAGGGCACATTGTTGATGCAGAAACAGCTGCTAGTTTCATTGTAAAAATCTGCCAACTCTGCAAAACTTGTGAATCCTCCGTGCATCTATGGTCAAACTGGGGTAACTCTCCTACGTGCAGCTAACAAGGGATCCCATTGGATTAATGCGTCCAATTACATTTTCCATTTATCTGCCTCTATTTTCGTAAACGAACAGGACCTTAACCATGTTTTTCTATTTTCTCTAAATGGACACGAAATATAAGCAGTCTATTTCCTAAAATGCATAATGTGCTTGGAGACAATAAAGGAGGGTGCATGACAGTAAGCTGCGCCCACTAACAAACACACATAAACACACCGGTCACTGTCACCCCCCCCAAGCAATCCTGTACTTCAGTGGAGCCTGAAACTGATTGTCCTCCATGTGGTGGTAGTCAGACACTACAGGCCTGTCCCTCACAGGCTCAAATGCGTAATCCGTGCCATTAAAATGACTTTTTTCATGTGTATATTATGTGCTGCAGCCGATGCCTGTATACCTTCGCAGGTCCTACCATGCCAGTGACGTCATCAATATTATCAGCATTCTAATACAAACAAACGCAGTTTTTGTGTTGCTTAAAAAAAGCGATATTGATTTTTTTAATAATTTTTTTTAGTGTAATTCATTTGTAATTATCATAACCAACAAGTTATCAAAAGTTAGTTTTTCAGTTCAGTTCATCTTTAAGTGTGGTCTTGAAACATTATGCATCTGCAATAATACAACTTATATTGCTGAATGTCAATATTTAATTCATCACGGTACACAGAGCCAATGCTATGAATGTAAATGTCATCTCAGGTAAACAGGGTTCAGGTTTGCCGATTACATTTATGAAAGGAAAGTTAAATTCAGAAAACAGTCTACATGAGAACGTGTTACAGTGAAATTTAAAAAATTCAGCGGTGAACAAAAAATATTGTTACTTCAATGAACTTAGCTTGCTAAACACATTCATGACAGAAATACAGAAAAACTACATTTAAGTTGACTTGATAATGTAGAATAGAGTTGTTTTTTGTATTCATACAAATATTAGCCATTATAAAGTTCAAAATCCAAACACCTTGCTATTCCCATAACAAACCGTCTCTTTAACAGTATATACTCAGTATTGTGTACCTACACAGTATTGTGTATTTGTTGAACTTTTCAGCAACTCACATCTCAGCATGATTATTTCAGAAGAAGTGCCTGTACATTAGTAATCAGAGTTATTACATCAAATCATTTTGGCTGAACAGAACAATCTTTTGAGATGTTTAGAAATTTCTTTCATTTTGAGCCCGTAGATGAGTGGGTTAAACAAAGGATGATACAAAATTATTTGTAACGTCATTATTAAGCGTGCAGTTTTAGGAAAATTGGATTGCACTCGAGCTATAGTTATATCATATACAAGCAAAATAGAGAAACTGATTAAAACCAACAGGTGGGGTAAACAGGTATCTGCCACTTTTCTCCTGACTTCTCTACTACTTCGATAGGTTATTATAAATATCCTGGTGTATGTACAAAGTATGAAAAGCATGGGCAGAATTGAGAGATCTAATAAAATAACAATACCAAATACAGTAATTACTTTTGATGTTACACATTGAAGTTTGTAAATCGAATTGTTACAAAATATTCCTTTTAGAGTTAAGTCACACAGTTTTGCTTCAGAACTTAATATTGTTTGGACTAAAATATGACAAGCAGGCACAAACCAAGCAAAGAACAGGAAAATACTCACTGTGGTTTTTGTCATGATAGTGTGGTATTGCAGAGGTTTACATATAGACACATATCTGTCATAGGCCATGGCTGACAACAGTAAGAACTCTGAAAATCCTAAAGTGTAAAATATTTGAAATTGAAAGAGACAGGCTGAATAGGATATGATCTGTTTTTCAGATAAAAAGTCAACCAAAAGCTTTGGGTAGATACTAGTGCTGTAGAGTAGACAGTTTAGTGACAACGCTGCAATGAAAATGTACATAGGTTCATGGAGGTTTTGGTGAAACCAGATAAGGTACACAATAATAGAATTACTGCAGATTATTAGAATATATGCTATGAACATAATAACAAAATAAACATATCTGAACCTATCAACTTCTATATGCCCATCCAGAGTTATATAAGTTACATTTAACTCATCCATTAATGCTGAGATGTCATTATAAGTAGTAAGTAATAAAACAGACAGATTTTTCTACACAGCGTCTATGAATTAAACAGTGAAAAGATCTCTCACTTTCACTCTTTCTGGGTCTCTGACCATGATAGTCACTCGGTGTGTGTTTATCTCCAAAATTCCGAAAGTGAACTGTTTGACGCTGTGGAACTTTTTTATAAGATTACTTCACCCTCCAAGGATCTCATTAATCTTTTCACCAACATAGTCACTAATACACAAAGAACCTAATCAAGCTCTTGAGACCTGAAGTCGCAGCTGTACATATGTACAGATTTGAACCTGAACCAAGATCTTTTGCTAAGCTTTAGTAGAGTTTAACTGGCAGGTTAAGGAAAAGGTCGTGGGGGGGCTTACGCTTTAATGACACACGGGAAGAACGGGGCATTTGGGTTTAGGAGAAGAAGAGTGGGATGGTTGGGTTTAGGAGAAGAAGAACGGAACTGTTGGGTTTAGGAGAAGAAGAACGGGACTGTTGGGTTTAGGAGAAGAAGAAAGGGACTGTTGGGTTTAGGAGAAG
>NC_048417.1:990712-1004146 GCF_013103735.1 Etheostoma cragini
TGGGTTTAGGAGAAGAAGAACGGGACTGTTGGGTTTAGGAGAAGAAGAAAGGGACTGTTGGGTTTAGGAGAAGAAGAAAGGGACTGTTGGGTTTAGGAGAAGAAGAACGGGACTTGTCTCCCTCTCTGAATGTCTTCCATTGACTCCGCAGGACGTCCCACGGCTTGTCCTAACCTTTGTCGGCCCTTTCCTTCACAAATTCCTGATAAAGAAAAATTCAGAAAGTCTCTTGTCTCCTCGTCCGTCCACGTCCATCTGTCTTTGTCGTTGTCCATCTGAAACGCGGGACGGATGAAAACATTCCAGTTTTCTCCGAGTGCGATGATGATAGACAGACTTTCTCAGGTGGAAACATAGAGCATGTTAACCTCCTCCTATCAGACCATAGAGCATGTTAACCTCCTCCTATCAGACCATAGAGCATGTTAACCTCCTCCTATCAGACCATAGAGCATGTTAACCTCCTCCTAAAAGAACATAGAGCATGTTAACCTCCTCCTATCAGACCATAGAGCATGTTAACCTCCTCCTATCAGACCATAGAGCATGTTAACCCCCTCCTAAAAGAACATAGAGCATGTGAACCCCCTCCTAACAGACCATAGAGCATGTTAACCCCCTCCTAAAAGAACATAGAGCATGTTAACCCCCTCCTAACAGACCATAGAGCATGTTAACCCCCTCCTAACAGACCATAGAGCATGTTAACCCCCTCCTAAAAGAACATAGAGCATGTTAACCTCCTCCTATCAGACCATAGAGCATGTTAATCTCCTCCTATCCGACCATAGAGCATGTTAACCTCCTCCTATCAGACCATAGAGCATGTTAACCTCCTCCTATCAGACCATAGAGCATGTTGATCTCCTCCTATCCCACCATAGAGCATGTTAACCCCCTCCTATCAGACCATAGAGCATGTTGATCTCCTCCTATCCCACCATAGAGCATGTTGATCTCCTCCTATCCGACCATAGAGCATGTTAACCTCCTCCTATCAGACCATTGAGCAATTTAACCTCCTCCTATCAGTCAAATATCTCCCTGTTAGTTCTTTTTATCACAGAGTTACAGTCAATAAATGAGTTTTATGGTCAAAAGGAAACTTTATTAGCGGTTAGATTTTGTGTTTTTTCTTTAAAGGTTTGACTGCATGGTTATTCAGTAGACCACTTAATGTTCTCCGCAATCACAGACTTTCATATTTCATGCTTGTTTACATGGAAAGCAAAACAGGCTGTAATGGCATTTATCCCCGACCTGGCTGTAACTCCATGGATTTTAACTAAATGCACAAATATCTGTATTTATATAATATTCTATGAAGGTGAGACATGGAATAGCAGTTTTAGAAAGATGAAAATACAATTGGGCCCACCAGGTGTGTGTGTGTGTGTGTGGGGGGGGGGGGGTTGAGTTTTCCCATGTTATCCTATATCGACTGACGGGCTGCAGGGGTTATTTTGATGTCCAGTGGTCTAACCCCCGTAACAACCTAGTGAAACAACATTTTGCACAATAGAAACATGATATAAATGGATAAATTTATTGTTCTAGCTATTAAAATGGCTGAATCATTCATAGTGCATTATATTTCATTAACTGCTTCATACATGCTTCACGATGACGACAATGAGTTGTTAACAGACATTTACAAAGACGTACAGCCCTGCAACAATCTATCTAAATTAACACCTTCTGGAAGTACCATTCATGATATATAGTAAAATATTAAAACTGTGGGAAGTTTATATGACTTAAACTGTATGTTTCATTCGCCCCCATGGCGTTTCACTTTCATTCATCCCGTCCAGGAAGGACAGATGAAACATTACGCACGTCCCACTTTTTTCTGTTATAACTGCTGAATGGTTTTGTTCAAAGCTGAAAATGCAACTGTATTCGACAGATGACAGATGTAGGCTGCTACTGACAAAATATCAGCTTTCAGTGTTATACGACCGCTTTGTAAATTACCTTTAATTAAAAAGTGTTTCAACTGTCTTCTTCGTGTGTGGCGTAGTTTAACAGATTATTAAAATAAGCGAAATGACTCAGTAATGGTACTTTAATTCAACTTTTCATTGGCAGGAGAAAAAGGGTTTGCGATAATTGTTGTCTCTCAGTTGTCCCCTGAGGACAAACCCTGTGACCACCGGGTGGTAATTATCTGGCTGCAGCCCCCCCCCCCGAGGCCTGGCATAGTGTCCATTCACGCTAATGACACTCATTACCGTCTCCTTACATCAGCCGTGGGCTTCTGTGGACGCCATATTGGTGTTGTCGAACTAGATTGCTCATACTAATTGGAGGTACACAAACACACACACACACACACACACACACACATAATCCCAACTTTATTTTATAGATTCACTTTATGAGAACATTGTTATACTTTGACCTCCTGTAACATTACAAAGGTTTACTAAAATTATTATAATTTAAGAAGAACTCATAAAAGGTGGGGGGGAGTGTGGTGGGGGGGGTAACATTTAGAGAAAACCCCCAGAATTTCTGAGATTAAAGATGTAAAGTAACAGGCTTTCTAGAATTTGAGTTCTCCATCATTTCCAGCTGTCAGTTTTTCATTTTTTTAAAGATTATTACGGGTCTTTCCTCGTTAATTGTTGTAGTGATAGACAGGAACGGTGGGAGAGAGACAGGGGAAGCAGCAAAGGGGGGTAGGTCAGACTCGGAAGAAAGACAGCCTACTGGGTGAGCTACAGGTCCCCCAATATTTTCGTTGGGAATTAGAAAATAGTACCGGACACCCCCCTAAATTGAGTATCAATAGTGAAGTCATAGCTTGAAGTGAAAAATAAGGATTTTCACCGGAGTCCGAATGTGTTGCTGTGGAAGAACTAAAATCCAACGGTGAACAAAAAATATCATAGACAAAATCATTAACAAAATGACAACTTATGTTGCTGAATGTCAATATATAATCTATCACAGTACCCAGAGCCATTGCTATGAATGTAAATGTCATCTCAGGTAAACAGGGTTCAAGTTTGCTGTTTACATTTATTAAGTAAAGTTAATGTTAGAGTGAAAGTAAAAGAAAAAGAAAGTGGTGAACAACAAATATTGTTACTTTATAGAACTTAGCTTGCTAATTAAATTTATAACAGTAAAAAACACACAGAAAAAACTACATTTAAGTTGACTTGATAATGTAGAATATAGTTGTTATTTTTGTGTCTTTTCAAATATTAGCCATTATAAAGTTCAGAATCAAGACACCTTGCTATTCCCATAACAAACAGTGTCTTTAACAGTAAATACACAGTATTGTGCATATACTCAGTATTGTGTATATACACAGTGTTGTGTATTTACTGAACCTTTCAACAATTCACATCTCAGCATGGTTATTTCAGAAGAAGTGCCTGTACATTAGTTATCAGTGTTATTACTGTACATCAAATCATTTTGGCTGAACAGAACAATCTTTTGAGGTGTTTAGAAATTTCTTTCATTTTGAGCCCGTATATAAGTGGGTTTAACAAAGGATGATACAAAATAATTTGTAACGTCATTATTAAGCGTGCAGTTTTAGGAAAATTTGATTCTATTCGAGCTATCGTGACATCATAACCAAGCAAAATAGAGAAACTGATTAAAACCAACAGGTGGGGTAAACAGGTCTGTGCAGCTTTTCTCCTGACTTCTCTACTACTTCGATAGGTTATTATAAATATCCTGGTGTATGTAAAAACTATGAAAAGCATGGGCAGAATTGAGAGATCTATTAAACAGACTTTACCAAATATAGTAATAACTCTTGATGTTACACATTGAAGTTTGTAAATTGAATTGTTACAAAATATTCCTTTTAGAGTTAAGTCACACAGTTTTGCTTCATAACTAAATATTGCTAGGACTAAAACATGGCAAGCAGACACAAACCAAGCAAAGAAAAGAAAAATTCTCACTGTGGTTTTTGTCATGATAGTGTGATATTGCAGAGGTTTACATATAGACACATATCTGTCATAGGCCATGGCTGACAACAGTAAGGATTCTGAACCGCTTAAAGTATAAAATATATAAAATTGAAAGAGACAAGCTGAGTAAGATGTGGTCTGTTTTTCAGATAAAAAGTCAACCAAAAGCTTTGGGTAGATATTCATGCTGTAAATAAAAGAGTTTACTAACAAAGCTGAAATGAAAATGTACATAGGCTCATGGAGGTTTTGATGAAACCAGATAAGGTACACAATAATAGAATTACTGCAGATTATTAGAATAGATGCTATGAACATAATAAAAAAATAAACATATCTGTATTTGTTAACTTCCACATGCCCATCCAGCGTTAAATAGGTTACATTTAACTCATCCATTAATGCTGAGATGTTCAATAATATAACAGACAGATTTTATACACAGCGTCTATGAATTAAACAGTGAAAAGATCTCTCACTTTCACTCTTTCTGGGTCTCTGACCATGATAGTCACTCGGTGTGTGTTCATCTCCAAAATTTAGAAAGTGAACTGTTTGGCGCTGTGCAACTTTTTTATAAGATTACTTCATCCTCCAAGGATCTCATTAATCTTTTCACCAACATAGTCACCAATACACGAAGAACCTAATCAAACTCTTGAGACTTGAAGTCGCAGCGTTGTTTGACCTCTTTTCTTGAGCATGTGCTCCATTACGTAATCTTTCCATTTCAAAATATTGGTTGTTGTAGTCCTGTCAGGACTTTAACTCAGGAGACCAGTGGTTATTATCTAATATAAGTTTGTTATTTGTATAAGTAAATGCAGATTTTCTTACAGTACAATACAGTTAGTACAATATAGGGCCAAAGTTTGGTTAAACCTTCTCATTCAATGCATTTCCTTTATTTTAATGACTATGACTTTGTGTGTTCTCACTGAAGGCATCAAAAAGGTATTTAACAAAAAAGTGTTTAATAACTGAAAACGTCTTATATTCTAGTTTCTTCAAAGTAGCAACCCTTCACTCTGATTACTGCTGTACACACTCTTGGCATTCTCTTGCTGAGCTTGTAAAGGTAGTCACCTGAAATGGATTCCCAACAGTCTTGAAGGAGTTTCCAAAATGCTCAGCACTTGTCTGCCCTTTTGCCTTCACTCTGTGATCCAGCTCTCCCCAAACCATCTTGATTGGGTTCAGATCCGGTGGCTGTGGAGGCGCAGCACTCCATCACTCTCCTTCTTGGTCAAATAGCCCTTACACAGTCTGGAGGTGTCTTTAGGGTCATTGTCCTGTGGAAAAATAAATGATTGTCCAACTAAATGCAAAACGGATTCGATGGCATGCCGCCGCAGGATGCTGTGGTAGCCATGCTGGTTCAGTTTGCCATCAATTTTGAATGAATCCCCAACAGTCTCACCAGCAAAGCCCCCCCGCACCATCACACCTCTTCCTCCATGCTTCACAGAGGGAACCAGGCATGGTGAATCCATCCAGTCACCTTTTCTGAATCGCACAAAAACACGGCGGTTGGAATCTCTAAATGATGAAGAGTAAGGGCCCCAGGAGAGAGCCATGGGGCACACCTGAAGTGACTGAGGAGGGAATGGATTTACATGACTTGAGTTGAATGATCTGCGTGCGGCCAGAGAGGTAAGATGTGAACCAGTCTAACGGAGTGCGGGTGATGGCGATGGAAGATAGCCTATTGAGAACGGTGGTGTGACAGATGGTGTCAAAGGCTGCACCCAGGTTGAGGAGGATGAGGATGGTGAGGAGTCCAGAATCAGCTGCCACGAGGAGGTCGTTGGTGATTTTGACGAGTGCTGTTTCAGTGCTATGGAGGGGGCGAAAACCGGACTGGAACTGGTCATACAGGTCATTGTGGGATAGGTGAAAATGGAGTTGAGAGGCAATGTTTTTTTTCAAGAATTTTGGAGATGAAGGGTAGATTGAATATAGGATGGAAGTAGTTGAAGTTGGATGGGTCGGCACCAGGTTTTTTCAAAATAGGCGTGATGGCAGCGGTTTTGGAGGATGTAGGGACAGTGGTGATGGAGGAGTGGATGATAGCAGAGATGAGGTGGACCAGGGAAGGAATGCAGCTTTAACAACTTATGTGGGGAGGGGATCAAGGTGACAAGTAGATGGCTTGGATTTCCGGGTGAGTTCTGTGATTTATGAGATAGTGGGGGGGGGCTGGAAGAAAGGGAATGAGTGTGTGGATGGGTGAAAGTCGTCTGAGATGCTGAGGTGAGGGATTGATCCAAGATCCTGGTGGATGTTCTTGATTTTTTTTTGTGAAAAAGGACAAACCGAGTTGCAGAAGGAGTTAGTATACAAATGAGGGGGAGAAAGTCCTGGGGTTGGGTGACATTGTTAAGTAGGGAAAAATAGTGACTTGGAGTTTCCTTTGTTGCCGTAATTATTCTGGAGTAGCAGTGGGTTTTGGTGCTTTGAATGGAGTCCTTGTAATGTAAGATGTGGTTATTGTTCATCTCTTTGTGAATAGTGAGACAATTTTTTTTCTGTGGAGACGTTCAGGTTGCAGACCTTTGACTTTCATGAGACAAAGATTGGGGGTGAACCAAGGGGTGAAGTGTAGAAATGAGAGACCAGATCATCGGGGGTGGAGAGATTGTGAGGGTCAGGAAGGCAGGAGGAGTGGACTTGCAGGTAAAGGAAATACGTTTCAATGACGCAAAGGAAGAACAGGACGGTTGGCTTTAGGTGAAGAACAACGAGACAGTTGGGTTTGGAGAAAGTCCTGTGGGGTTTGACCCATCCACACCCCCCCAACCAACCTCACTATGTGGATTTCGGGCTTTTGTACCGTAGTCTCTGTTAGTGCTAAGTCACGTTACAACCCCTGGAAGCTGCCTCCCCCCACTGTTCAAACGTCCTTATTTTACAAGTTCGGAGTGAGAATGGGTTCATCAGATAGATAGATAGATAGATAGATAGATATACAAATAGATATTTATTGATCCCAATAAAATTGGAAATTATAGTGTTACAGGAGCAAAATCCGGAAAGTGACCCTGCAACCTCTGAGTCGAGGACTGAGCCTCTACACTTGGGTACGCGCTCCACCACTAGGCCATCCAGGCAGCCATGTCCTTTTTTATATTAAACAGTTAAAAGGGGAAAAGTCCGAAGGTAAATTTAACAGTTCAAGGTTTTTTTTACTGTTGCTTTGTTTTCCTGTTTCAATAAATGCAACGTGTGTTCAAAAGTCAACGAGTAGATTGGTGAGTAATAATCATTTCAGTATTGTAATTTCTGAAGTTTCACAGTTTTGCTTCAAAGTTATTTTTGCAGATTGAAGGTTGTTGTTTAAGTGTAATCAGCTGATGTGTTTAATTGTTCTCAGAAGAAGAAGAAATGATGACCTTTTGAAAGATTACTCTGATAATGACTTCAGCCAACTTTGCTACTTGTTAAAGCCCTTCCAGTCCCAGCGCTGGCTGTGGTTGTGATAACTGTTGTTTCCCAGTTGTCCCCTAAGGCCGAACCCTGTGACCACTGGGGGGTAATTATCTGGCTGCAGCCAGCCGCCCCCCCCAGAGGCCTGGCATAGTGTCCATTCACGCTAATGACACTCATTGCACCCTCCTTACATCTGCAGTGGGCTTCTGTGGACGCCATATTGGTGTTGTTGAAATAGATTGCATCATACACACACAGACACACACACACACACACACACACACACACACACACACACGCACACACTAAAAAACAATCCCAACTTTCCTTTATGGATTACCTTTCTGAGGACTTTGTTACCATGCTTTGATCTCCTATAACATTACAAAGGTTTCTAAAGACCATTGTAAATTTAAAAGGTGGAGGGGGTTTACATTTGGAGAAAACACCCAGAATTTCCGAGATTAAAGACCTAAATGGTGGGGTTCTCAGAGTTACGGCAGGCGGGGGCCCAAATTATTATTAAAATGTCTGAGAATATACATAAATGCGAGTCCAACATATTGTTAGCAGAGATAAATCGGCCTATTTGGGATTTGATTTTAATATACACAACACTGACAATCGGCTCATCAGCCTGTAAGGTAAGGTGGATACACTGTGGGGGGGGGGGGGTTCTCGGCCTAGAAACCGTTGGAGACCCCTGCATTAAACCATTGATTCGCTCCAGGGTTGGGATGGGCGTTCCCCCCGCCCCGGACCAACCGGACCATCGGACCAAATGCACGTGGGTTGGTGGGTTGGAAACATCCAAAGTTATCCAGTAACATGTCTACAATTTTTTCCATTTTTATCTATTCTTGACATTTTGAAGGAGACACAGTATTGTATTTACATATATTGTAATTGATTTTTCTCCTTTCAAGTAAATATATAAAGGGACCAGCTTTGTCTTAGAGGTGTTGGGAGGGGGGGTAGATGTTTGGTTGTTTACATTTTATTTTTTTACATCTTAACACTAAAAATCTTTAATCAACAGATATTAACTAAAAAGAAAAGTCCTAAATTTACAAGAAGCAAGCGTGGAAATCCTCTGAGATGCAAGTGGAAGACTCATGGAGGTCTAGACTTCTTTTTGGAGCGAGCAATGTCATCCCCTGCTGGACATCAGAGAGAATGCAGCTTTAAGGAGCTTCAGCAGTGGCTTCACTTTTTTTCCACGTCAGACTCAGAAACAAAAATCTGCCTTTGTTCTCATCAAAGTTTTGTGTCTGTACCTAAATCCTATCAATGGAACCTTACAACTACAAGATTCAAAAACAGTTTTGTCCAATCAACAATCACTCTGTTAAACAAACTGTAGAATTACTTGCACAAAAGGCACAAGCACTTTGGAGATGTACTGTTTTCTATTATTTTTATCCAGGTTTTACTGTCTGTTTTATGTTTTAATGTTTAGTGTGTTGCATGTTATGTGATTGCATGCAAAGTTTCAAGGATGCCGTGCCTCTTAGACTGTAAACCTACCCATGGGTACCAATAAAGTACCCTGAACCTGATACAGTGACTGGAAGAATAGTGCAACAGGCCAAATTGTGCCACAACCAACCAGACTCATTAACATACAACGCATGCGTCCTCAACCCAGTATTCCTACTTGCACACCTTGTAAAAATAATAGTCATATCTGTAGTGACTTAATATATCTAAATATGCCACTGAGGAAGAATGGCTGAACCTGTTTTGAACACGTTTTCTGGGATAAAAATGAACCCATGTCCAGTGCGCTGTAAAACCTGCAATTTGGTGAGCCATTTTTTCCAAGTTCTGTAAACACATGTCCATTGTAATGTTCTACTATGAGACAAGAGTAAAGTTCTAGCGTGGGCCCCTATCAGATGACTCCTCAAGCCCTGTGGCCTCGCTGTACGATCCACTGGTCTGATGTCATTTACAGCAGGGTGACGTTAAGCCTCCTCAGCAGCAATCACGCTGCATCGGGTCATCTTCCGTCTCCCGCTTTTCTTCGTCCTGGTTGAAGAGGTCTGTGAAGACCCCAAGAACTCTGGACTATGAACATTTAGAACGTTTAACGGGGTTTTACGGGAACTCTTACTTTTGTATTTCAATTTTGATTATGTTCATCTTCAGTATATATATATTTTTTTTATTCTTTATTTTTGAAACAATGGGTACAATACAATAGCCAGGTCTACATTACCTCAGGGTCACAGTTACACTCTGTGATCTAGACCAAAGTTTTCCATTCTCAACATTCATATTTTTTAAAACATAATAAGAATACAGTAGAACACAAAACAAGGGGTGCATCACTATGAGACAAATCTCTAATAAACATAATGTACATAAAATACAGTACAATGAAATCAACCTTTGATTACCATTATCTTGGCAACATTCAGGACCACATTCCTGCATGTTGTGTTTGATTAACATAGGACACCCATTTTGACCACAAGACTACAAATCTGCAAACAGAGAGAAAATGTTAGTCTTTCCATCAGGTAGATTTCATTACCACATTCTATCAATTTTTCCTGAATAGGGGGATCAGGTATGATCACTGTATGGTGACAGTTTTCTTACAAGCAATAATTTAAATTCTGAACAGATACATTGCATTGTCAGGTAAGAAGTCTGTGTTAGCCAAGATGAATTTGGTAAACTTGAAGGGTAGTTTCATGTTGAAAATATTTTCAATATCTTTGTGTATCTCTATCCATGAGTGTTTTAATACTGGACAATCCCACAATATATGACAATGGTTGGCATCTTCACTTCCACGCTGCCTCCAGCACTTAGTCTCCTCCCCGAGACCAGGAATTTTCTGTTTTGGAGTAATAAAAAACCTGATCAAACATTTTCAACCAAATTCCCTCCATGAATGTGAGTTTGTGCATTTCCACTGTGATGTGCAGCAACAATTCCACTCCTCATCAGTTCTTTTCAAGTTACTTTCCCTTTCCCATTTCGTTTTCACGTACAATGTTGATTTTGTTTGTTTGTTCATAAATCCCTTGTACAGCGTTGAGATAAAACCCTTTTTAACTTTTGCCTGGTATGCCATCAATATTTCATGACGCACTGGTTCCTGCTCATCTGTGTAAGTATCTGTAAATGTCTTTAAAAATCCTGTTTCTTCAGATTTTGAATGGTTTTAAGTTCTTTCCCTCTACCTTTATCTGTTAATGGTAAATGTGTTGTTATACCCGTAGACACCCAGTTCTGGAATGCAACATCACTTTGACTGGGCTTGAAATCAGGGTCATAGGCACACCACTTTATTATCTTCAGAATACCGTGCATTTATATTCATGTTTAGCCTCCGGCCAGATTTTTAATTGTGATTTTATCCAAGGGTTTTCAATTTTGGGTAGAGTCCTTTCTAAGTCTTTATTTCCCGGTGATGCCTGTAAAGGTGGTTCTGACAGAAGAAGTACTATAATGTCTTTCCACCTAGCATCGTAGTTTTTATTACATAGGTTCATCAGGGGTTGGATTTGTGCAGAGTAGAAATGATTTCTAAGATGTGGTACAGCCTTACCCCCTCTTCAATATTTTTTATATTACGCTTGTTGTCCTTATAGTTATCTGTGTGCAAGTATATCTCTGGCCTTGGAAGTCTGGGCTTGGGTATACTGATGCAACACAACACAAAAAATGAATAATCAGTGTGGGACACACCGTCCCTCCCTGTGGACCCTGTGTGGACAGGTTACTGGTCTCAGTGTGACAGCAAAACCGTATAAAGGCTCAGCTGCTGCCTCAGTCTGCTGTAGTCAAGGGAGGGTGCTGTGTTTTACTCTAAATGTTCACATACACTGACGCAAAGACTTTTCTTAATATCTTCATGAATGTATTAACTGAAAAGACCACATGAACAACATGAAAGCTCTACACAGTACATTCTGTTGTGTGGTATATGAACTGATTTCTCAGCTTTCAGATGACACTCTTTAGACGGGCTAATTGCAACAAAATCTCTTCTTCATTGCGCTGACATATTTATTGACAAATGTGAGATTCCGTGTTGATTTAGTTCATGCAACCCTAACCTTTTTCCACCCATGTCTGGTTTTTGAACATGTCTTTTTTAACTAACTCTAATGTTGTGGTTATGCAGAATATTTGACACAATTGTTAGAAATATGCAGTTGATGCAACTTACATGCAGGTATATTGTATGTTTTGTGTCTTTTGAAGTGTTGAAATAGAACATTTTGCTGAAATATTGTAATCCCATTTACTGTACCTCAATCCATTTTTTTACCCTCTTTCTTTTTCTCCATTGTTCTCACTTCTCTTCTTCCAGTTCTGCTGTTGTTCAGACATGAAGAGCAACAACAGCCTGAATCCTTTGTATTTTCGATTCACTCTGTTTGCAGACTTCGGGCCCCTCAGATATCTGTTCTTCAGTCTGTGTCTGTTGCTCTACATGACTATTGTCTCTGCTAACGTTGTTATTATTCTGACAGTCTATCTGGAGAAGTCTCTGCATCAGCCCATGTATATTTTTATCACCTGTCTGTCTTTTAACTCTCTGTACGGCTCAGCCGGCTTCTTCCCCAGGTTTCTGATGGACCTTCTGTCTGACACTCATTTAATCTCACGTCCATTATGTTTCATTCAAATATATGTTGTTTACACCTATGCATCATTTGAGCTGACTCTCCTCAGCATCATGGCCTATGATAGACTTGTTGCCATTTGCCAGCCTTTACACTATCACAGTAAAATGACATTTAAGATGGTAACACATCTTGTGATTTTTGCCGTGCTCGTCCCTGCATTTGTTGTGGGTTTCATGGTCTATCTTACTGTCCGTTTACCGCTGTGTGGCAATAACCTGAATAGGCTGTTCTGTTCCAACTGGCCTGTGGTTCAGCTCTCCTGTGTGGACACAACTCTGAACAACATAGTAGGTCAGTCTCTTGTGGTGACAACCATCTTAACACCCCTCTTCTTTGTCCTGTACACCTATCTCCGTATTCTGCTTGTTTGCAGGAGAAGCTCGTCTGAATTCAGAGGAAAGGCGTTCCAGACCTGCCTGCCTCACATCATCACATTCATCACCTATTCTCTCACTCTCTTCTGTGAGCTGTCATTGACTCGATTTGAGGCTGATAAAATGAATCCTATCATCACAGTTGTTTTATCTTTAGAGTATTTGATGATCCCCCCCATTAATAACCCTCTAGTTTACGGCCTGAGTCTGCCTCAAATCAAAGGAGTGATTGTTAGATTTTTGAAGAAGAATCCTTCTTTGAAAGTTTAACAGCATTACACTATTGTTAACAATGAAGCTCTAAGTCTCAACATGTGCTTCTGTAAATGTTTAATGTATCCGTCCTTCGATCTTGTTCATCACATTTTCAAGGACTCAATGAAAAGATGTCATCAACCTGAACTACAACAGTGATATTCCCATTGCACAAGTTGCATGCTTCAACTCATTGAACAAGGTTGAATTATATGTTTGAAACTCACGTTGTCGGTTTCTACAATGTTAATAGAATATTATATTAATCACAAATAAATGTTAAAGCACGTATTCAATATATGTTAAATATACTATGTGATGCTTTTTCACGCAGATTGAACTGTCAATAAATATTGTGCCTTTGAAATCATGACCTAGAAAAGTGGTTCCTGATTTTTTTTTTTCTTCAAGGACCCCTGAATTGACACAAATTAGGTTGCTTCCTTTGGATTTTTTATTATAGAAAGGCTATAAAATCCATGAAGTAGATACAGTATTCATACATTTGTTTTTGTGTTACTTATGGATGTGATTATACTGACAATAATTACGCTCCCTTTTTCTGGGGACCCCATGGAAGATTATAATGACATAGGATAGAGAATAGAAAGCCTTTATTGTCATTATACACAGTGCAGTACCTGTGCAATGAGATTGAAGCAAAACCTTTACAGTGTCAACACAAAATCTAAAACTATGAAATATAGGAAAATAAAATTTAAAAATATAAATATAGGTAGTGCAGAAAACAAAGAGGGGGGAGGGGGGGACCTG
>NC_048417.1:1004246-1009133 GCF_013103735.1 Etheostoma cragini
GGTATTAACTTCTCTCTACAGGATTTGTTACTTTATAATGTGAACAGCTTCTGTATATTTAGAAGAATTGTCTTTGAGTTAGTTCTGAATAACTTTTCTCCAAATGTCTGACTTTGATGCCAGAGACTGTTGTTCATGTCCTTTCTCTTAGTGATATTAAACATTGCTTTCTGTCCACTGTGACCTCAACCAAGTCATTTTAACTTTCTACTCTTACTGATGTGGTGAATTGGAAAATATTTAAACTAATTAGGATTTTATATTTTTGATTTTGAATACTCTTTTGGGTCGTTTTTACAGTGTTGTTGGTTTAGTGATACTTTCCTCTTTCCCTGCAGGCAGCTCCACACCCCCACCAACATCCTCCTCCTCTCTCTGGCTGTCTCAGACTTTCTAGTGGGCCTCGTGCTGATGCCGGGAGAAATCCTCAAAAAAACATCTTGCTGGTTTCTTGGTGACTTTGTGTGTTTTCTTTATAATTATCTTTCAAGCATCATTACTGTATCCTCACTAGGTGACATAGTGCTCATATCAGTTGATCGTTATGTGGCTATTTGTGACCCTCTGCATTACACCACCAGAATCACTGTGAACAGAGTTAAACTCAGTGTTTTTCTGTGTTGGCTCTATTCTGTTTCCTACAGCTTTCTCTTTGTCAAGGATGACCTGATTCAACCAGGGAGGTATATTTCCTGCCACGGAGAATGTCTGTTGGTCATTGACTATTTCACAGGTCTAATAGATCTTGTTTTGTCCTTTATTGTTCCAGTTACTGTCATCGTAGCTCTGTATCTAAGAGTATTTGCCGTGGCTGTGTCTCAGGCCCGTGCCATGCGCTCTCACATAACAGCTGTCACAATCCAGCTGTCAGTGACTCCAAAGGCAAAGAAATCAGAGCTGAAAGCAGCCAGGAATCTTGGTGTTTTAGTAGTTGTGTTTCTAATGTGTTTCTGCCCATATTACTGTGTCTCTCTTGCAGGTGACAGCTTTTTTAATGTTTCATCTGCATCCTATTTTCTCTTTGTGTATCAATTTAACTCTGGTCTCAACCCTGTGATCTACGCCTTGTTTTACCCCTGGTTTAGAAAAGCAGTTAACCTCATAGTTACTCTTCAGATACTGCAGCCTGGCTCCTGTGAGACCAACATGCTGTAGAGAGGCTGTGGAGGGACTGAGATCAGACTCGGTCTAAGGATTAAATGAATGAATATGTTAAGCAAAAATGCTGCTGCATTTAAAGAAAGAGTCATAAGCACCATATACTGTTTCTAGGTAATCACTAATGACATGAATCATTTCAACCCAACACAACAAAAGCGCTACGAAAGTTTTGTCTTAATGTCTCTACGTTTCCTCAAAGCATCATCTCTGTGATTTATGTCGATTTTGTTGCAAACAGAAATCTCAGGCCTGCTCGGCCTCTGTTTCACTGATAAAAAGCTGTGGACTGTAGTAGTGTTTTACATAAAACTGTCAATACAAAAAGATCTTGGGACCTTTACGAAGTTGTTGTAATCATTTCAATTTGTTGTCATTCATATGTGATCCCTGTTTAACACGTTTTGTCTTTATGACACAATAATGGATTGCAAATTTAAATCAGTTTTTATTAGAAAATCATCTGAATTGTCATTTATTTAATGTTACATAGCATAGAGATTTGTTGTAAAGTGGCATATGATAATAAACAGACATATTCACAATGTAATATTGTGTCTTGTTATCAATTTTTCACCCTGATGTGAAATGACAAGAGACAATAATTACATGTCAAAACCTCCAGAACAAAACCCAAACAAGGTGTTTGATCAGCCTTCCCACTCCTGGCCATCTGGGTGTGATTGCTGCATTCAAACCTGCCCGAAAGAACCGCACCGGGGGGGGGGACCAACCCTAGCGGGATTCAACCAAACCAACTGAAGCAGGTGTTAAAGCCTGAGTCTTTTTTTGGTGGTCCACTTTTTGGTCCACTTGGATGACCGATGCGTGCAGAAACCCTCTCATCACAGCAGCCTGTGCCACGCAGCAATCACTGTTCAGCTACATTATCTGCCACAGGTGTTACTCTCTGCTCACTCGCCAGAAGATGGAGCTGTTGACTTGTATTTTTCAGGATAGAATTGAAGTGAAGAATTTGTGATAATAAGACGAATAGTGGTGTAGTCACGTCAACCTTTGTCAAGTCCAAGACCAGGACTAGTCAGACCGAGTCCAAAGGAGAGACAGAACAATAGAATCCTCTTCAAGACCACTTAGATACCTGTTAATAATGTATGTAGACACTATCTCTCTTACTTTAAGATAATCACTTTGCATTATTTTTTGTAATGATCCAAAAGCAGGTGCAACGTTACAGCACTGTAGGATCAAATTAGGCCATAGACAGGTGTTACTAAAAAATACAAATGTTCCCGTTCTTGAACTTATCACGTGTCTTGAAGAATCCACAGTACAAAGGGCTCAGTGACATTGTGCCTGTGGCCAAAATAATAATAAAAAGCTTGGCTGCTCGGTCCCTAATTATCATCGAGGGATTTATTGGAAATTTCCTCAGGGAAGTAAGTTATATCAAATGTATATCAATTATACTCATCCCAGAGCTGAGAAATATAGTACACTCAAAAGTAAATGAAAGAACAAGATACTCCTATGGGGTTACTGACTAACTGCTACCATGGAAACTGTTTTTTTCCATTCATCAAAAGGACCAAAAATGTAGTCTGTTATGCAAAATTGTGATAAGACATTCAGTAATCCCTATTCCTCTCCTTCTGAGGAGGACAAGGCTCCCCTTCGAGTCAACTGCATGTCTCATCAAAAAGCTTGGTCGGGGTGTAAGCTTGTGCCCCTGTATTTTAACAGAGGGGTGTGTATACTCATTCCTCCCGTATTTTTAAACAGAGGGGTGCATGCTCGTTAACTGTTTTTGAATTTTTGTGAAAAAGAAGGACTATAATTGGGACACATTGTACTCATGCATACTCAACATAGTCTGATTCTGTATGAAGAAAATAATGTAATTCTCCTGTTTACCAAAACTACATTTCACCAAGAAAGGTACTTACCATTCATATTCATACTATTTTGACTGTATACTTTGACTGTATACTGTGGCAATGTATACAACATACATCGTTTAAACTCTGCTTTATGATCTTACCCATCAAACTCCACTGTTATGGGGGGGCCATTTCATTACATTTCCTCACTAACACATAATAAGGCCTGAAACTACATGCACACTTCCTGCATTACTAAATTACTTCAAATACTAAGTTTCTCCTCTAGTGAAAGGAGAATAACAAATTAAACACATGTGCTGGTTGCTATGGACTGGTCACTAGGCTTCCTCAGCACATTCTCAATACAATGTATTACATTATATAGATATGGGCGCCATCTGCTGGTGGATATCTGGCAGCACATCCTCAGTACAACACATATTATATATAGATTCTTGCACCATCTGCTGGTGGATATCTGGCAGCACATTCTCAATACAATACCTGTAAAATATTGATTTGACTGCCATCTAGTGGCGGAGATCAAGAAACTACGTCTCACTGTAATGCACAGTATAATATATATGCATGTAGGCGTCATCTGGTGGCGGATATCAGGTAGCACATTCTCAGTATAATTCATACTAGGCATGGATTCTGGCGCCATCTGGTGGTGGAGATCAGGCAGCACGGGGGGGGGGGGGGGGGGGGGGGGGGGGGGGGGGGGGGGGTCTGGTTTTCCTCCTAGCATCAAAGACTTCCTTTCCTACATTCTGATGTAGATCAGAATGTAGGAGAATGTAGTAGATCAGATTCCGTTTGATTAGGCTATGTAAAGAAAAAACAGATGACGTTTCCACATATATCAAACTAATAATGCAAAGTATGTTGTTAGACTTAGACTTCTCTTTATTAATCCTTTTAGGATGACTCCTGCAGGGAAGTTGAAATTTCCAGCAGCAGTTTTATCAAGAAAAAGAAAGAACTACAGTATAGAGAGGGGAGGGGGACACTCATAGTGTGCGTTTTGTGAAACACTCTGCTGCTACTGTTTATTCATTATTACTGTTCACCATTACAACTGCTTCGAGTCACCTGCATGCCACAAAAAAAAAGAAATTGGTATGGGGTGTATACTTATGCCTCCTGTATTTTAACATGGGGGTGTATACTTATGCCTCCTGTATTTTAACATGGGGGTGTATACTTATACCTCCTGTATTTTAACATAGGGGGTGTATACTTACGCCCCCTGTATTTTAACATAGGGGGTGTATACTTACGCCCCCTGTATTTTAACATGGGGGGTGTATACTTATGCCCCTGTATTTTAACTTAGGGGGGTGTATACTTATGCCTCCTGGATTTTAACATAGGGGGGTGTATACTTATGCCCCCTGTATTTCAACATAGGGGGGTGTATACTTATGCCCCTGTATTTTAAGGAAGAACATTTATTTATTTATGATACATTATTCATTCTCAAATAAAACAGGTGTCCTTAAAGGTTGGATTATCCAAACTATTTTGATTCAAGCAAATTCAAATCAATTTTCCAATAGATGTTTTTTTCTTCCTGTTTTTAATATAATGTGTTTTAAATACTGTACATTTTTACCTACAGATATGTGCGCCATCTGGTGGCGGAGATCAGGCAACACATTCTCAACATTATATCTATAAAATATTGATTTGACCCCCATCTGGTGACGGAGATCAGGAAACACCATCTCAATATATTATAAAATACATATACATATGGGCGCAATCTGGTGGTGGAGATCAGGCAACACATTTTCAGTATAATAACTATAAAATAGTAATTTGACCGCCATCTGTTGGCGGAGATCAGGAAACACTATCTCAACATAATGTGTGTAGATTT
>NC_048417.1:1009233-1015943 GCF_013103735.1 Etheostoma cragini
CCAGCTACTCTTTCATAATTAAAACAACTGGAGACAGTGTACAAGCTGATATGTAGGTCTGATTATATTTTATTAAATTGGGATCGCACCACAGTGTTTTTGTCACTTCCTGTTCAGTCTGGCGGCTGGAATCGGATGGAAACTGTCCGACTTTCACGCAGCTTTCTGTCCCCGCCCCCGCTGCTGCCGCCTGCTCTCCTCCACTTTACAGGCGAGGCGCAGTTCATCTCGAACGAGCCTATTTTCATGCTTATTATTTATAGACTCTATCGCCACCTGGTGGTGGAGATCAGGAAACACATTCTCAATATAACACATGTAATATACATGGATTCTGGTGCCATCTGGTGGTGGAGATAAGACAGCACATTGTCAATATAATATCAATAAAATATTGATTTGACCACCATCTGGTGGTGGAGATTAGACGGCACACTGTTGATATATTACATATTGTATATAGATTTAGGCGCCATCTGGTGGTGGAGATAAGGCCGCACATTCTCATTATGAAACATGTTATATATAGATTCTGGCGCCATCTGGCCATTTAATGATAATACTGTGTTTGACCCCCTTTCGCCTTCAGAACTGCCTTAATTCTACGTGGCATTGGCAACGAGTACACTGGGCCAGTCGTTCAACAAGGTAACTGGAACAGAAGTTGGCGGGTCCGCAAACAAAACAGGCAGGAGACGGTCGATCTAGGTTCATGTTTTTATCTTAAATGGTTTAACTTATTATATTTCATCCATTAGAACTTGTGCAAGGCCGCCGTTGGGAATCTGGATTCAGTCCGCTCAGACGAGGGACATGTATTCCTCAAAACCTTCACTCAGTGGTCTTTAGGAGCAGCATACAGTTGTCATGAGCCTAGAGAGCCCTCTCGCGCCCAAAGACTGTAGTGTTTTTAGTATGAATTTACATTTAATAACATGTTAAATTATGACACACTTATTATAAATGCAGAAAAATCCTAAAATGCACACTCTATACTTTAAAATCTTTTTCACAAACACTCTAAAATATATCAATCTAAAAAGCCATAGCCTGATAGCTGAATATTCTGTAAACGTTTTAAAGTTCGAACCATGTCGGTATGTGAAAGTATGAACGCGCGGAAGATTTTGGGAGCAGAAGAAGATTTGAAGAATTTGAAGCTTGCTCTCCTTGACTTTAATGTTAAAATAAAATGTTTAATAGCTTCATATTTGAAAAAGTATAAATAGTATAAATATAGTTGAAGAGGTCCCATCATCTGCTGAAAGAGCAGATGATTTGAAAAGTTGAATGGTTTAATTAGCTGAAAGTCTGCAGAAGTAAGAGAGATAAAATAGTGGAAGACACAGGATTCAACGAGCTACTCCATCTGCCACATTACAAAACCCCCTTCCAGTTTTTTTTTTTTAATGACACAATCTTGATTGGATCTTGAGGTAGGATAAACATCGGCCTTGTCAATAGTTTATCCAATTTGTGTGCAAGGCATAATGTTGCCTATTTTTTTTTTTACAGTTAAAATAAAATGAAAAAGGCACTGCTTTGGACATTGTTTACTTCATTAATGGATCAATTGAAGGTAGGAGTAGCATTTGGTTTGGTTTGGTTTGGTTTGGTTCAGATTTTTCTTTGGGGGGTGTTTCGGCCTTTATTTTTCACAGGACAGCTTAGAACATGAAAGGGGAGAGAGAGGGAAGGACATGCAGCAAAAGGCCGCATGTTGGAGTCAAAACCCGGCCCGCTGCGCCAAGGAGCAAACCTCCACATATGGATGCCCGCTCTACCAACTGGGCTACCCGGGCGCACATTTGGCAGAATCCTAACCCTTGTGTTGTCCTTGGATCAAATTGACCCGTTTTCAGTTTGAAGAAAAACAAATTCACAAAAAATGGGCCATCAAAATAGGCGCTGAAATGTCAACTTTAAAAATGTCAGAAAACTTGTATTTGACATTTTTTAATTTTAAATTTTTTTTTTTAATGGTTGACTGGAAGACAACACAAGGGTTAACCGGTGGGTTCGGTATTCAGCAGAAGCCCAGGAATCTGGGTTTGGAGCATCCCTAATTAGTAGAGTGTCCTTTAAGGCTTGCAAACGACGGTGGCTCCCATAACTCATAACTCTTTATTTACTTTATTTTCAGACGACATTTCATGCTTGAGTTTTTTTCCTCTTAAATTCTTATTTTAGTTTGATATTTACTAACTTGTGTTTGATTTTATTGACACAAATCTGATTCCATAATTATAGGCTGTCTTGTTTATTTGACATCCTACATCATTTTAATCTTATCATTATTTGAAGAAAAAAGGGTAACTCAATCCCAACAAACTACTAAATAATTTTAAAACAAAATGAACAGTGTAAAACACAAGGTCAAATGTTGTGAGACCAAATTCCCATCAAACACTCCTGAAATCCTGTCAACTATAGTTCTGTGGTTCCCAAAGTGGGGTCTGGGGATCCAAAGGAGTCCCTGAGGGGGTCCATGGTGTCCCAAGCAAAAGGGAGAATGACTATTTTTGCTATAATTCAATCCGTTAGTTGGCCTGGCCTAATGAGTGTCATAGTGCCTAATGAACATTTAATATTCCACCATGTGCTTCAACATTTATTGTGTGAGAAATTGATTTTGTTATGAACAGTTGAGACATACACACGATGTGAGCTTCAAAGCCCCCCCCCCCCTAAAATGTATTAATAGCATTTTGTTATGAGGATAACTTACAAAATGACTAAATTAAAACTCTGTTTTGATACACAAAAGTTATCTTTAACCTTGAACAAAACTAAACGCATGTTTGGAACTTATACTACAAATACAGATGTTAAATTAGTAATTGATAATTAAACAAACAAAGAGTCTATGAAATTACATTTCTGGGGGTTGTACTTGAATACAAACTGTGCTGGAAGCCCTCATTAAATATGTGTGCATGAAGATGGCCAGCAGTATTAGTATACTTAAAACAACAAGATACAAATTGACTCAAAATACATTACATACTCCGTAGTGCACACTTTTTACCATATTTGTTATATTGTGTGGGAGTTTGGAAAATATTTAGAAAAGTGACTTACAAAATATTTGCACATTGCAAAAATGAGCACTCACGATAATAAATCACACACGAGCACAATAATCATCTATTTTTTAATTCACATTTGTTGAAATTTAGGGACACTGTTACATTCAAAACTGCACAATTTAGTTTTAAAATTAAAGAAAATAATTTACCATGTAACATACGCGCAATGTTGAAGGAAAGCGCCGGGGGATATCATCTAAGAGGAATTACTGTTAAAAGCATGTGTTTCTGGGGTGAGATTATGGGATGGATTGAACAATGACATCAGAAAGAGCCACAATATCATTTAGATTAAAAAGTGATTATAAAAATCGTCACTGGACCAATTCTGATTGTTTGTGTTTGTTAGTATAGTGAATACAACTAGATACATATTGACCCAAAATACATTACATGCTCTGTTACACGCACAGATTGCTTCCACCGGGTCCTTCTTAAACTAATCTTTATATTATATATGTAGATATATATACATTTATCAGTTTTTCATGGTTTTTGGTAATTGACGATTGTTTGTGCTTCATTCAGTGGTTTTAATTTTTAGTTTTCACTGTTGTTGTCTTGCAACACTGTTGATTGTTTGAGATAAATAAATGAAATGAAACAAGCTAAATGATTAAATACATATCACGTATTCTAGAAGCATATTTTGTAGCTTTGCAATATATGGTTTGCTAAATGTGCCTTTTAAGATTTACAGTTTTGCAGCAGGAATCTTCTTCAAAAATCTAACAATCACTCCTTTGATTTGAGGCAGACTCAGGCCGTAAACTAGCGGGTTATTAATGGGGGGGATCATCAAATACTCTAAAGATAAAACAACTGTGATGATAGGATTCATTTTATCAGCCTCAAATCGAGTCAATGACATCTCACAGAAGACAGAGAGAGAATAGGTGATGAATGTGATGATGTGAGGCAGGCAGGTCTGGAACGCCTTTCCTCTGAATTCAGACGAGCTTCTCCTGCAAACAAGCAGAATACGGAGATAGGTGTACAGGACAAAGAAGAGGAGGATAAAGATGGTTGTGACCAAAAGAGACTGACCTAATATGCTGTTCAGAGTTGTGTCCACACAGGAGAGCTGGACCACAGGCCAGTTGGAACAGAACAGCCTATTCAGTTTATCGCCACACAGCGGTAAACGGACAGTAAGATAGAGCATGAAACCCACAACAAATACAGGGTAGAGCACGGCAAACATCACAAGATGTGTTACCATCTTAAATGTCATTTTACTGTGATAGTGTAAAGGCTGGCAAATGGCAACAAATCTATCATAGGCCATGATGCTGAGGAAAGTCATCTCACATGATACATAGGTATAAATTATATATATCTGAATGAAACATAATGGACGTGAGATTAAATGAGTGTCAGACAGAAGGTCCATCAGAAACCTGGGGAAGAAGCCGGCTGAGCCGTACAGAGAGTTTAAAGACAGACAGGTGATAAAAATATACATGGGCTGATGCAGAGACTTCTCCAGATAGACTGTCAGAATAATGACAACGTTAGCAGAGACAATAGTCATGTAGAGCAACAGACACAGACTGAAGAATAGATATCTGAAGGGCCCAAAGTCTGCAAACAGAGTGAACCGAAAATACAAAGGATTCAGACTGTTGTTGCTCTTCATGTCTGCACAACAGCAGAGCTGGAAAAAGAGGAGTGAGAACAGATGGAGATACAGTAAATGATATTAAAATGTTCACAGCAAAATGTCCTATTTTAACAGTAGACTCAACACTTAGAATAAACCTGCATTCATGTAAGTTGCATAAAGTGCACATTTCTAACAATTTTGATAGTTCAAAAATACAAAACATGGACATGGAAGAAAAAGGTCAGTGTCACATGAACTAAATGCACAAGCAACCTCACATGTTTCATTGAACAATATTAGAGTTGAATGAATGAAAAAGAGATGTCTCCAAGTTAACAAGGCTCATACAAGACAGACATTCATAAGGATCTCTTCCACAAGTGATATGTGATATATTTACAATTACATTCAAACTTTTGGGAAAAGCTTTTAGCGTAGTGAAGTCCTCCACTTTTGTGTCTTATAACAGCTGATATAATCATCTGAAACAATATACTGTATGTAGTGTTCATATGTGTGCTGTGGTCTGTCCAGCAGGTAAAAGACATTCAGAAATAGTCTTTGCATCAGTGTCTCTGAACATTTAGAATAATACACAGCACCCTCCCCTGACTACAGCAGACTGAGGCAGCAGCTGAACTGTTATCCTGTTTTAATGTCACACTGAGACCAGCAACCTGTCCACATAGGGTCCAGAGGGAGGGACGCAAAACAAACCCAAATCAGGTGGGACACACAATGAGACAGATCTGGCAAATAGATAGATAGATAGATAGATAGATAGATAGATAGATAGATAGATATTGATTCCAATAAAATGGGAAATTATAGTGTTGCAAAATCAGTCACACAGCACATAATTTAAATATAATGAAATACTAGGCCACGATATGCTGAAATGAGCTGAGTAATTGTGTCCCTGTAAGAGTTCATCAGTTTAGCACTGTGTTAATGTTATGCACTAATTTTACTTGCAGAGGCCAATGTAGTTCTATCTGCTTCTATGTGGTTCTATGGGGGGGGGTCTGAAGGTTCGGCATGGTCATGGCCAACAGGGACCAGAGTTAAGCTGTGTTTCTTACATAAAATGCACAGAAGTTGCAAGTCAATCATCTCCTCCTTATTCAACGCTGCAGCCCAGGGGGGAGCATTACAACGCAATATACATACACTTGGTTAAAGGGACTATATGTAACATTTTAATGTTTCTGATGCTGTCATTTTTCAAACAATGGTCTTCAATGACCTGTAACCGCAAATGAGACTAAATGTTAAAAGAATATATACTTTTTATTAAGCCCTGTGCCTGGGTTCCTTATTTCCTGTAAAGTGACAGAATGATTAGCGGCAGGTAGACGGTGCTACACTCACACATTCTGGTGGGTCACAGATTTCATCATTACACCTGAGAAGCCTGTGTAAGTGTATACAGCCTTTTGAGGCAGGTAAAATGAAGCAGGAGGGGGAGCATTTCTTTATGTAGGCCTATAATTGTATTTTAATGTTGTTTCAGAAGTTATCTGCTGCAGTTATGGCTGATACCGGGGCAGGGCCATCACACAAAAGAAGGACATTAAACTGAGAACCAAAAGCTTAAAGGGAAAGTGAAAGACAACGGGCAATAACACGCATAACCTTCGGTCGGACAGATGGAGACAATCATGGGATTGTAAAGGATTTAAAAACAAACTGTTAAAATTAAAGCAGAGATTTGATTGACACAATGTATAGTGTAGCTCTATTACCTACAATCTTAAAGCCAACTAGAATAACAACTGTAGTGCAACTTTAATTGATAACATCTTAACAATGAAATTGGAAAAAGAGTACTAAGTGGTTATAATGATACAAGTGACCATCCTGCAGCCCTGCAAAATATGTCAAAGTAAAATACACAGAGAAATTTAAAAATTGCTAAGTTGATTTATTAAAAAAACGCATGATACTTTAGAGGCCCTTAACCTTGGTGTTGTCTTCTTCTACAACACAAGAAATTACAATATTGGGGGGGGGGG
>NC_048417.1:1015953-1018748 GCF_013103735.1 Etheostoma cragini
ACGGTCTGTTGACGCTAGGTTCAGAGTTTGATTGTATATTTGTGTATGAAAAAATTTAAACTTTAATAACAAAAAGAATGGATCCAAATAGAAAGAATGTCTAAAATGACTTTTGGAGAGAGGATCTTATGTTGTCTAATTTAAGATATTTGCATAACTAATCAAATAATTCAATTCCCTGAGGAGCCAAAGGGGCTAGCCAGCCCTGGAGCATTAGGTCCGATCGTCCGGTTGGTCCATTAATCACATCGGTGTATCTGATGTAGGCGAGGCCGTAGCCGAGCTGCACCAATCACATCTGTGTGTCTGATGTAGGCGGGCCAGAGGCCAGCTGCACCAATCACATCGATTTATCTGATGTGGGCGGGCCAGAGGCCAGCTGCACCAATCACATCGATTTATCTGATGTGGGCGGGCCAGAGGCGAGCTGCACCAATCACGTAAGTTTATCTAATGTAGGTGGGGCCAGAGGCGAGCTGCACCAATCACGTAAGTGTATCTAATGTAGGTGGGGCCAGAGGTGAGCTGCACCAATCACACACACACGTACGGGGCTCTGGATATGTCCCCCTGTGTGTTGTGATTGGTCGTAGTGGTTTCCAATTGCGTGCAGTGAGATGTTCAAATGCACGTTTGGTGTCGCCCCTCGAGATGGGCGACTTTCAGTACTCATTGCCAGACCCTTAATCTTTTGGATTTGGGTCTGGATTTCCAGACTGGGTCTTTGGCCTAATTTGTGTCAGTTAAAAAAACATTGTCTAGTGTATTTTCTAGCATTTGTTTTAGCATTAATTTGTGATAAATGTAATATTCTACTAACGTAGAAACCGACAATGTGAGTTTCAAAAACATATTTTACAACATAGCATACAACTTGTGCAATGTTAAAATCTGTTACGGTTGGGGTCCGGCTGCCTGCATCTCCTCTCGGTCCTCCTCCCACGGCGCCCCCTCTTCCACCTGTTTCCGGTCGGCTGGCGTCTCCTCTCGGTCCTCCTCCCACGGCGCCCCTGCTTTCACCTGTCTCCGTCTCCGCTCCAAGTGCCCTTGTCTCCTCCTCGGCGCCATGATTCCGAGTATCCTCACTCCCCGAGATCTCCAGCTTTCCGTTATCTGTGTCGTGGTCCTTGAGGTCTGCCTTTCAGATTCCCCTTCCCTATTTCCAATAAATCCTATGAGTCTTTCTGTTCTCACCATAACAAATATCAATGCTGTAGTTCAGGTTAATTACATCGTTGATGACACAATTTTGATAGGCAGATACATTAACCCTCATGTTGTCCTCATGTTGTCCTCATTTTGTCCTCATGTTGTCCTATATCAATGTTCTTTTTAATTCCCCAAAATAACATGATTGATTCCACCCAACGCTCTTTGCCAAGTACAAATCTCTACTTTCACTTTCAATTTTTGGGCATCTTATTCAATTTTATACATACACTCAACATCCATTCCTTTAATTTTAATCTAAATAATTCTTAATTTCTGCTTTTCTAAATCAAACATTAGGTATAATTTCCTATAAATGAGGTTTATTCACCATACATTCCTAAAATAACTGTAAAACTAAAGTTGATAAATTAGTGTTACGTAGTGTTGAAAACATCTTCTCCAGACAGACTGTCAGAAAAACGTTAGCAGAGACAATGTGCAGGGCTGTTGTTTACCTTTGTAATTTCCTGGACTGTCTTGTTTATTTCCAAATCCTTATAATAAATCATTAGGATATTGTTTAACTATAATTACAAAGGGCAACTGTTTCACCACAAAGTCATTTAACAACAAAATAAACACAGTGGAACATACAGAGTTCAAACACTGACACCAAACACTGAGAGCAGCAACCTGTCCACACAGGGTCCAAAGGGAGATACAATGTGTCACACACTGCTAAACTAAATGTGTGTGAGTGATGCATCAGTACACCCAAGTCCAGACTTCCAAAGCCAGGGAGATATTCTTCCTTTTTAACCAAGCATAGACAATCTGCTCCATTGTGAAAGGAAATCTTGACATCCTTGCCCATGTACTATGCTCTGCCAATGAAAGTTTTATTGCTAAACACATCAGATATCTGTTTGCAAATGCATGAGGTCTGGTGAGTAATTGAATCAGTTTGGAGTGGAGTGTATGGATGAGTGAAGAAAGTGTGGATTGATTTTGACTGCAACAAAAGGGCACGACAAACCCAAACTAGGAGCGATGTGGACCGTAGGAGACAGGTAGATATAGACTAGGTTGAGGCCCAGATTGGGGCACCCGGCAGAGTCAGCCTATTACCTCATGCCCCCTCCCAGACTGCCAGCTCCTGCAGGAGGAGGCCATTGAAGCCACAGTAGGCAGAAAGGGAGGGGTTGTAATAGTTGCTGTTTGGAAAATCCCGTCGCTATGGGAGGCAAACAACTATGGAACTTTCATGCTACAAGCTGGACATGGTAGGTTTTGAAGACAATTTGTAGGGTGCAGTGACGCAGGCCTGCCTGGATATTTTGGGGATTGAGTGATAAAGAATGTGTAAACCATATTTACTATCTCACTGAAATGTCATGGATTTGATTGGTGGGGATTTCTACACACAAAGCACACATGGCGGTACACTGATAAGAGTAAATGAGGTTTAACCATGTACACCTTAACTGTATATTAAATAAATATCAAATGAATTTAATATTCCATACAGCGCTTCCTTCCCGAGACTATTTAGCAGAGCCACCGTAGCTGCGTCTGGAGCTTAGAGATTGTGATTGGTTTAAAGAAAAATGCAAAAAACCTAAATTGTTGTTTTCTCCCCCCCC
>NC_048417.1:1018848-1020790 GCF_013103735.1 Etheostoma cragini
TTTATCTCTCTCTCATTCTCTTCATCCCCTCCTCTTTCTAAGTCCCTGTTTGACTCTGATGCCCCTCCTCCCTGACTCGGCACATCTCACCATCATCTTCATCACTCTCTCTGTAACCCTGCCTTTCTCACTGTCTCTCTATCCAATCTCTCTTCTGTCATTTTCTACCCTTGTTTCCTTTTCTTTGTCCGATTATTGATAACTTAACCACAGATGCATACCTGGGATAGGAGAAAACAACACTCTGGGCTGCATTTCTTTACCCAATCACAATTAACTCTGAGAAAACTCTGCTGGATGACTCGAATCAGCCAGTTGAAGAACAACAGTGTTTCCTCTTGTTGAACGGAGATTCAGTTGAAAACCCAAGAAACACAAAGCTACAGTTAAATATATATGTACTGCTTAAAATATAACTCACTACCCAGCACCACTGGGAAAGGAAGGTTTTCAGCAACTCCAATGTTCAAAAGCTAAGGTTGCCCTTCAATGTCAGCTAGGGGTACGGTTTCTTATCACCATGTACACAGCACATAGGAATAGTCTCAAGGGTGCACATAACATTAGCTGGTACAAACTGCCTGTGAGTTACACAGCAGACTTTTGCCAAGGGGTAAACATGGACATCCATGCCGATTGGTGGTAATGCTATGGAAAAAGTCTGCAGGGCATTACTCTGGTAAGCGATAATAACAATCAACCGTGTTTCCAGCTTATCGTTGTATTGTATTCCGTGAACAGTTAACTTCATTTATTAGTGTATGTGGCATTTTCTTGTCCGGGATGCAAGTGTTTCACCAACACAAAATCCTTCTCGAGACTATTTAGCAGAGCCACCGTCTCTGCATCCTGAGTTTAGCGCCTTCCAGGTCTACTGTGATTGGCTTGTAGAAATGCCAAAAACACAGTGTTTTTTTCTCCTACTCCAGAACGCATCTGTGTAGCCAGACTTTACTATACATGGGACAAAGGGAAGGAAACAAGGGTAAATATAATAACAATGGAGTGTTTGGATAGAACAACAGTGTGAGAAGAAAGGTTACAGAGAGAGTGATGAAGATGATGGTGGGATGTGCAGAGGGAGCGAGGAGGAGCATCAGAGTCAAACAGGGACTGAAAAAGAGGAGGGGATGAAGAGAATGAGAAGATAGAGAGAAATCAGTTTATAATATTTATGGACAGGACATTGAGGCGTGGTTGGGGTGGGGTGGGGTTGCAGTTTGGTGGGCTCAGGATCTCATGGCTGCATTTTGCAGATGATTTGATCGTGCTGGCATGATCGGTCAGTGACCTTCAGCACTCACTGGATTGGTTCGCAGCAGAGTGTGAAGTGGCTGGGATGAGGATCGGCACCTCTAAATCTGAGGCCATAGTTCTCAACAATTCAATTCAATTCAATTTTATTTATAGTATCAACAGTGGCGAGGAAAAACTTCCTTTTAGGCAGAAACCTCGGTCAGACCCAGGCTCTTGGTAGGCGGTGTCTGACGGGCCGGTTGGGTTTAGAATTTTGTAGTAGTTCATGGCAGAACGCTGTGCGGCATTACAAGGCACAGCAGGACGTAGCTGGGCACTGCAGTGTAGCAGTTGAACATGGCATCACAGAACATGGAACATGGAGCAAAACCAAGGCAACAGCTGCTACCCTGATTTTGGAGCCTCTCTGATCCAAGGGAACATGCTGAGAAAAAAGAACATAAGGACTCCGGGGAATGACTCACCAGAGCTAGGTTAGTAACTAGCATTTCTGGGACATGGATGCACATAAATGAAGAGATGGAAAGATAGAGGAGAGAGGAGCTCAGTGTATCAAAATAAGTCCCAAGCTGTCTAAAACTATTATTACACTAAAACAAAGAGAGAGAAGGTAAAGAGAGCTCCAGCCCGGTCGGGCTAGAACTCTCCCCAACCCGATCGGGCTGTATGCCAAGTCTCCCTTTAG
>NC_048417.1:1020890-1030756 GCF_013103735.1 Etheostoma cragini
AAGAGAGCTCCAGCCCGGTCGGGCTAGAACTCTCCCCAACCCGATCGGGCTGTATGCCAAGTCTCCCTTTAGTTTTATTAAATTCTGGATTATATGATAGATAAATCTGAAAACTATGTGACGAACTACTACTCCCTAACAATATTCGATTATATGCCCTAACTATAGGCTTTATCAAAAAGGAAAGTCTTAAGCCTACTCTTAAATGTGGAGACGGTGTCTGCCTCCCGGACCCAAACTGGAACCTGGTTCCACAGGAGAGGAGCCTGATAGCTGAACGCTCTAGCTCCCGTTCTACTTTTAGAGAATCTAGGAACCACCAGTAACCCTGCATTCTGGGAGCGTAGTGCTCTTGTAGGGTTGTAAGGTACTATGAGCTCTTTAAGATAAGATGGAGCCTGACCATGAAGAGCTTTGTAGGTGAGAAGAAGGATTTTAAATTCTATTCTAAATTTTACAGGAAGCCAATGCAGAGAAGCTAAAACAGGAGAAACGTGATCTCTTTTCCTGGTTCCCGTCAGAACACGTGCCGCAACATTCTAGATCAGCTGAAGAGTCCTTATGGACTTTTCCGAGCAGCCTGATAACAAAGAATTAAAGTAATCCAACCTAGAAGTAACAAATGCATGGACTAGTTTTTCTGCATCATTTTTAGACAGGATATTCCTGATTTTTGCAATATTACGTAGGTGAAAAAAGGCGATCCTTGAAATTTGCTTTAAGTGGGAATTAAAGGGCATGTCCTGATCAAATATGACTCCAAGATTCTTCACAGTGGTGCTGGAGGCCAGGGTGATGCCATCCAGAGAAACTATATCTTTGGATAATGCGTCACGGAGGTGCTTGGGTCCGAGAGCAATAACTTCAGTTTTACATTAGAAAAATACAGGTCATCCAGGTTTTAATATCCTGAAGGCACACTTGAAGTTTAGCTAACTGATTAGTTTCATCTGGCTTGATTGATAGATATAACTGAGTATCGTCTGCATAACAATGAAAGTTTATCGAGTGTTTCCTAATAATACTGCCTAAAGGAAGCATATATAAAGTGAACAGGATTGGACCGAGCACAGATCCTTGTGGGACTCCATGACTAACCTTGGCGTGCACAGAGGATTCATCTTTAACATGAACAAACTGAGATCGATCTGATAAATAAGACTTAAACCAGCTTAGAGCAGTCCCTTTAATGCCAATTAAATGTTCCTATTTCTGTAATAAGATATAATGGTCAATGGTATAAAATGCAGCACTAAGATCTAATAACACAAGTACAGAGATAAGTCCTTTGTCTGATGCAATTAGGAGGTCATTAGTAATTTTCACAAGTGCTGTCTCTGTGCTATGATGAACTCTAAATCCTGACTGAAAATCCCCAAAATAGCCGGAAAACCGATGGAGTGCCTTTTTCAGGTAGGGAGTATGTTCTTACCCCAAGTGAAGGAGTTTAAATACCTTGGGGTCTTGTTCGAGACTAAGGGGACCATGGAGCGTGAGATTGGTCGTAGAATCAGAGCAGCGGTGCGGTATTGCATTTCATTTATCACACCGTTGTGATGAAAAGGGAGCTTAGCCAGAAGGCAAAGCTCTCAATCTACCGGGCAACTTTCGTTCCTACCTTCACCTATCGTCATGAAGGCTGGGTTATGACAGAGAGAATGAGATCCAGGGTACAAGCGGCCGAAATGGGTTTTCTCAGGAAGGTGGCTGGCGTCTCCCTTAGGGTGAGAAGCTCAGTCATCTGAGAGGAGCTCGGAGTAGAGCCGCTGCTCCTTCGTGTTGAAGGGGGCCAGTTGAGGTGGTTCGAGCATCTGGTGAGGATGCCTCCTGGGCGCCTCCCTAGGGAGGTGGTCCAGGCACGTCCAGCTGGGAGGAGGCCTTGGGAAAGACCCAGGACTAGGTGGAGCGATTATGTATCCAACCTGGCCTGGGAACGCCCTGGGATCCCCGATTCGGAGCTGGTTGATGTGAATCGGGAAAGGGAAGTTCCCCTGCTGTAGCTGCTGCCCCCGCAACCCAATACCGGATAAGCGGATGAAGATGGATGGATGGATGAATAAATCAGTTACATGACTTAGGTTGCCAGAAGATAGAGCTGTTAACTTGTATTTGGCAGGATAGAAATGAAGTAAAGCAGTTGTGATGACAAGGTAATATTTGTGTAGTCATGACAACCTTTGTCAAGTCCAACACCAGGACTAGGCAATACCAAGTCCATAGACATGGAGAATTGTAGCAGAGGGTGTCGAGCAGGAACATGGAGGCAGCAGGTGACTCCAACCAAAGATCCAGAGCCAGAAGCCACTGCAGGAAGCGTCGGAGGAGAGAGGCGAGGGACAAGAAAGCACAAGACTAAAGGAAAGGGAAGAAGTTGAGTTAGTGACATGAATTAACCCTCTGAACCCAAAAGACTCACGCACAAGCAAAAACAGCACCTCTAATTCATAGTTTAATCATTTAATAACCATAAAAGATAGAGATTTATCAAAAGTTGCAGCTAAAAGCTAACGAGTTAGCGGTTATGGAGGTCTCTTCCGAGTCTTTCTAGCCTCTACCTGTGATTTTTCTATCCAGCCTGGAACTTCTGCCTTTTTTGGGGTCGTTGAGCATTAAATCCAAACTGGTACATCCAGGATTTATCCACTTTAAGTCCATAATTCATCAGGTTTTTTTGCTCATTCCTCCCGCTAGCTTCCTGCTGCGTGTCTGCTCTCTGTATGTACGGAAGTAGCATGCCCATATATGGGAGACAAAGTGTATGGAGTGGGAAAACGTAACCCAAAGAGTATGGAGGGTGAAAAGTGCCCAATCATCCCAGACAAAGTAGTCGAGTATGCGATCAAAGATGTTATAGCGTACAAGATAGATGTCTACCATTTTACAGAGGAGAGGGTTAATGGGATGAGATTGCATAAAGATGGAGAGAAGGAGGAGGAGTGAGTGACCAACAAAAAGATAGGGATAAGTCAAAGAAAAGTCAAAGAAGACGTTACCGGGACAGTTGGCAACAATGGCTCATCTCCCAACAGATCAGTGATTGATGGGCTAAATGATCATTTACTTTGTTGTGTATAGTGGGCATTGTCAGACACAAACAGTCAGGTCCCGGGAGATTTAGTCTGCCTCTCTGTTAACAATGTCTTACAGCCCATTAGTGGCTCCTAAAGGTGGTGTTCTAACCCCTCTGGACAGGAAGTTTGTTCAAACCTGTATGTGTTAGTCAGATGATGACATCTCGACCAATGAGGTGTCTGCAATCAGAGGTGTGAAAACAAACAAGCAGCATGGACCCGTCAACATGTGATGTAATCATTACTGAACAGGACAGTTTTTTCAGTTGATATTGTGTGTGACATGAGTACAATCATTTACTTTAAACAAAATTGTTTAGATCTTTAACAAAAAGGGATTCGATTAGCATGTGTAATGTGTGAGGCCCGTGTCAGTCCCATATCCACAGAGAATTATCTCCCAACTCTGCAGCTCCTCTAACATCTATAGAGTGTTTTTGACTCACTGTACTTAGTTTTTTTAAGGCCCAAAACATTCATTTTTTGTCCACTTTCACGGTATCATCGGCATCCCTTTTTAGGACTCTCTAACAACTTAGCTGCAAATAGATAAATAAGAGACTGGCTGGTCAATATAGTAGCCAATATAAAAGCCCCAAATTCTGAAAAAGATGGCAGATTGGGGTGATGGATGGGTCAAACTAACAACTGGATCAAACACAGGACTTTTGCAGAGGATCTGGGGATAATATGTTGTTTGACAATTAATTAGTGGGACCCCTGGTTAGATCAATTGGTATGACATGCGACCAGAAAAAGAGGTTTATTCCTCAGTACAGAATTCCGGGGTTTAACTTGACCTGTAGCAAGTGTCCTGCATGTCTTCCTTCTCTCTCTCCCCTTGCTGTAAAGGCTGAGATGAACCTCTCTCCATGATGAAGCTCTCAGTGTCCGTGGCGTTGTGTAGGAGACTTAAAGGATATTGTGGATGTTTAGGTAAACCAACTAGATTCTCTCGCTGTTTCTCTCCTCTCCGGCTGTGCAACCGGCCTGTGGCTCACGTCAAACAGGACCCGGGGCGTATTTTTATCGGAGCGGAGAGCCGATTCACGGGGACGCCATGTGACGCAGTTGGTGGAACACCAAGCATTGACTTGACTGGCCGTGACTGCTTTTGTGGCTCGCGGCGCCTCCCGAACGCTGCGCAGAGACGCCTGGTGAAAAATCCCGGCAACTTTCACCAGGCTGGTCGGCAGTGGGCCGTCACCATATTTAAGTAAGTTATCAATGTGTCATGAGAAAGCTTTGCATCAGATTACACACAGGAATACAAATAGAACTGACCTCACACAAAAGGAAGCTTACACGACTCCAGGTGCAATTTGACATTCACTTCCACCAGAGTTCAATTCAGTTCAACTTGGTCACTCAAAACTGTGATCTTGGATTTCCAGGGTGCTGGGATTTTTCCTTTCATTGGGAACATATTGTTTTATTTTTAATTATACAATAATACAAGCAAAAGAGAAGGCAGAGAGGTATTTCTGGTTTCCAAATGGGGTCTAAAAGCAGGGCTTTAGTACTTGAGTCACGCATAAGACCTTTTTTTCTGTCCTGGACTCGGTCTTGACTTGGACTCAAACCTTTTTGGATGTGGTCTTGACTCAGACTCAAACCTCTTTGGACTCGGTCTTGACTTGGACTCGACTAAGGTGGTCTTGACTACAGCCCTGTCTATTGAAGACTTTAGAGGCTGTGGGTTGGGAAAGCTTGAAACAATGTGTAGAGCAAGGACGGAAGGACATTGGTATCCAACAGAGACTTACAGGGACAAAAAGAAGGGGTGGAGACAATTGTAGAAAGAGATAAATCAGTTGTATGACAGAGTTTGAAGCAGAGAGCTGAGGTCTCTGTCATCCTCCCACCGATGACGGAGACACAGGACGGAGCAGAGCTCTGCTTTCCCCAACTCTTCAACACCTCCTGCAGGAAGCCGACGCCTCCTCGGTTTGAAGTGATGCTCATTCACATTTTACTTTCCTCCATCTCTCTGCTCACTGTAGCTCTCAACCTGCTCGTCATTATCTCAGTCTCCCACTTCAGGCAAAGATCCTTGTCTCAACAATTATTCTTAAATGTGTGAACACTGTTTCAGGGTCCTGGCATAATGCATGCTGCCTGGCTTTTTGGAGTGTCATGGCTTAGTGGGACACTTAAGGGAGCCATTGGTTATGTTGTTAACACTGTAACACCTGTGCTTCTTTTACTATAATAATCAAACTACCTGCTCAAAAAAAGGCCTGTTGGTATTACAGAAAAGTAAAAATATTTTTTTTTGTCAGATGTGAAGACTCAACGATAATAATCTCTTTCCTTCCAGACAGCTCCACACCCCCACCAACGTCTTCCTCCTCTCTCTGGCTGTCTCAGACTTCCTAGTGGGCCTCGTGCTGATGCCGGGAGAAATCCTCAAAAAAACATCCTGCTGGTTTCTTGGTGACTATGTGTGTACTCTGTATAATTATCTAGACCTTGCCATTATTTCATCCTCAGTAGGTGACATGGTGCTCATATCAGTTGACCGTTATGTGGCTATTTGTGACCCTCTGCATTACAACACCAGAATCACCATGAACAGAGTTAGATTTTGTGTTTGTCTGTGTTGGCTATGTTGTGTTGTATTCAGCCTTCTCTTTACAGAGGTTTTCCCGACTCACCTAGAAAGGTATACTCCTTGTGACGGAGAATGTGTGTTGGTGGTTGGTTATATCGCAGGGATTGTGGACCTTGTTTTGACCTTTATTGTTCCAGTTACTGTCATCGTAGCTCTGTATCTAAGAGTATTTGCCGTGGCTGTGTCTCAGGCCCGTGCCATGCGCTCTCACATTACAGCTGTCACAATCCAGCTGTCAGTGACTCCAAAGGCAAAGAAATCAGAGCTGAAAGCAGCCAGGAATCTTGGTGTTCTGGTAGTTGTGTTTCTAATATGTTTCTTCCCATATTTCTGTGTCTCTCTTGCAGGTGACAGCTTGGTCAATGTTTCATATGCATCCTTTATTGTCCCAATGTTTTATTTTTTAAACTCTTTTCTAAACCCTGTGATATACGCCTTGTTTTACCCCTGGTTTAGGAAAGCAGTTAAACTCATAGTCACTCTTCAGATACTGCAGCGTGGCTCCTGTGAGAACAACATGCTGTAGAGAGGCTGTGGAGGGACTGGGATCAGACTCGGTCTAAGGAATAAATGAATGAATATGTTCCCGTTGTTCAGTGATTGGGTTGAGAAATAGAGACATTTAAAATAGACTTTTCTGTCTTCAAGTTTAAATTGTGTACGATTAACAACTGAAAGGCCTGTTCTTCAGCTTTATCTTGTTATGTAGTTTGACTCTCTTATGCTGCTGCATTTAAAGAAAGAGTCATAAGCACCTTATACTGTTTCTAGGTAATCACCCGGTTTAATGTAAGCTTTAAATTCAAACATGTTTGACACTTAGGGAACATTTCATCCCAACAACAAAAGAGCTCCTAAATCTTTGTATTTCTACCTCTGTCTGGTCAGAGCACAGAGAAAAAACAGCCACAGTTTCCTGTCTAGTAGAGAAAGGGACACATGTTTGCCAAAAGTGCCATTTATATTTGATCGTGTATAACATTTCTTGTTTCTGTGACAAATGTATAGAAAGCCCTATGATGTTCTTCTGGAAATAATTTATACAACATTATGTTTGAAAATATTATCTAGAGTTTCTCAGACAAACATCTACTGTAATTACAGAGAAGAAAAGAAAGGTTTCCCAAATGATGTGAAATGTGATGGGTAGCTATTTAAAATCATTTTTATACATAAACAATCAGTTTTAATTGAAGTAAAGTAGCATAAAATATGATAATAAATAAGGATTATTCATATTGTAATGTCTTGTCTTTTTATTTATGTTTTACACTATGTGAAGTCATTTGGACCCGTTATTCATGATATGCTCTTCTCTCTCGCCAGAAGATGGAGATGTTGACTTGTATTTTGCAGGATAGAAATTAAGCTAAGCAATTTGGATGAGATGGATTGTGGTGTAGTCAAGTCAACCTTTGTCAAGTCCAAGACCAGGACTAGACAGGAACAAGTCCAAATGAGAGACAGAACAATAGAATCCTCTTCAAGACCACTTAGATACCTGTTAATAATGTATGTAGACACTATCTCTTTTACTTTAAGATAATCACTTTGCATTATTCTTTGTAATGATCCAAAAGCGGGTGCAACGTTACAGCACTGTAGGATCAAATTAGGCCATAGACAGGTGTTACTAAAAAAAAAAATACAATCATACTCATCCCAGAGCTGAGAAATATAGTACACTCAAAAGTGAATGAAAGAGCAAGACACTCCTATGGGGTTACTGACTAACTGCTACCATTGAAACAGCGTATCTGCTCAGAGCGTTTTCAGTGCTTTTCGTCAAACATGCTTGACATTGGCAACATTTTGAAGACCACATCCATTAGGTTTCAGAAGGAAAAGCTGACTATTGGAGAATGTAAGGATGAGCTCATGGTGGCTCTTAGACAGTTCACACTTCTGCCTGATGCTGAAGGCCCCAGGGCGCGCACTGTTACCAATGCTGATGCTGACATAGACTAAATTGGTGTCCTTAAAGGTTGGATTTTCCTAATTTCTTTTAATCAGTTTCCAAAAGATGATTTTTTTAATCCAATTTAGCATGGGACAAAAAAAGGTTTTCTTCTCTTAATATAATAACCATTATGGTGGGATACACTGACTAAGCAACTTACAAAAATATCTGTGCTGACATAATAGATTACATGAGAATACATTACTTCATTCTTACCTCAACCGGCCCGTCAGACACCGCCTACCAAGAGCCTGGGTCTGTCCGAGGTTTCTTTCCAAAGGGGAGGAAACTACTAGACCTGTTGGGTCCTTGTAAATTATGGAGCGTGGTCTAGACCTCCTCTATCTGTAATACGTCTCGAGATAACTCTTGTTATGAATTGATACTACAAATAAATTGAAATTGAATTATAATTTTGTTTCTCAAATTTAGGTGTTTCAAAAATAAGAATTAGTCGTAGCCGGTCTCAGCACTTTCTACATTGCTCTGTGGTTTGGCTTCTGCTCCAACACAAACCGTAAGGGAAAAACCAAAGCATCATCGTTGACCTGTAACCCAGCAGAAAGTCGTGTCTTCTATATATAAATAAATAGTGATATATTTCCTTTACTTTACACGTGTACACAAGTGAAATTTTGTAAAAATAAATACACTTGTAATAAACTGAAGATAACCAAACTGCGACCACGTGTGTTTGCTCCGATGTTTCCATTTGAAACCTTTGACCAGCGAGGTCAGTAGGAGACTGGTGGGTTGATTTCCTGATCTTGATAAATGACTCGCACCACAGGCCATCACTGTTCAACACCATGAAGGAAAAACATATCTGTAAAATAAACAATAAAGCAAACACTTCGCAGACCTGACAGAGAAGCAGCTAGAGAGATTCCCATGTATAAACACTCTTGGTCTGGACTATTCGTGTCTCTTTGGGCGGTCTGGGATCAGGACGTTGTTTTACCCATCCAACACCCCAACCACCCTCCTACACAGAATATCGCCATTTCATAACACTCGCTGCCGCTGTTGCTCTTTGTAGTACATCATCTTATCATGAGTGCTGCTTTTTGCATTGTCATGGACGCTGAGGGGCACAAGACAGCGTCTGCATTTTCTGAGTTGGGAACGATAACTTGGCTTGGCCTACTAGAACTACAATTTCTTTCTTGATGTCTTGTTTGACTTCCTTCCTTGTGTTTTTCCCCGGCCTTTGTGATTGTCTACTCAGCCTGATGAGTTCCACCTGTTCATCAGCCATCAGGTCAGCTGTCAACGTCACAGCCCTCGTTGCCTCGTGTATTTAGTCTGAGTTCTCCCCTTTGCCGGTGTCCGTTCGCCGTTGCACCTTGTGTTTCTAGTGTTCAGTACATACATTTGTTCTGACAGATTTCAGTTTATTTACCTGAAAAAGAAAGAGGAATTATAGCTGCAAGGGTTATAGGGTTATGGTCAATTACTTGCTAAGCCCTTTGCAAAGTGTTCTACATTATGGTGACTATGTATTTTATGACCAATCTTTAACCCGGGAAGAACTAAACCCCCCCTTCAGGGTATTTAACCCTAAAAACACAATTGTCACATTAAATTAAAACAGGATTGATTCCTTACAAGGCTGATATATTGAAAGCTCCAGAGCTGATACAGATCATAACAACACTCGTATTTGTGCCAACTATTTCATATACTTCTGCTCTCATACCTACCAACCCTCCCATTTTCCCAGGAGACCCCAGATTTTCATCGCCCTCTCTCTTTCTTCCAGGGTCACAGCTTCCCATTTGTTCTCCCAGTTTATGTCATATTGTCACACCTTTTTTTCTTTGTCATCTCAACCTGTTTCTGTCACTTCACAGCAAGATTAAGCCCAAAGACTGTGAACATCTACTGTTTCCATCCAGACAACAATACAGCTACACCAAATGTTTATTGTGGCATGCAGGTGACCCGAGGGAGAGCCTTGTCCTCCTCAGAGAGGAATAGAGATTACTGCATATTAGGGATGAGCGAGTACAGCATTATCTGTATCTGTATCTGTTTACCACATGAATTATCTGTATCCGGATCCGGATACACGACGGGGCCTAAACCGGAAGTGGTCAGATTTAACCCGGAAGTGGGTTGGGCTCTCTTGAAATGTGGGGGTCTTTAACCGGTATGTTATTTAATCATGCAATTGATATGAGTTGATCAAAAATTGTTATATTTATTGCTGATTTGAAAA
>NC_048417.1:1030856-1031095 GCF_013103735.1 Etheostoma cragini
GAGACGCAACGGGAGTTGCATTTAAACCGAGCAGCATGTCTGAAACCCACGTTCACCAGAAATCTACTGGTTACTATGGTTACTATGTAAGTACTATAAACCGAAGTTAAAAACAAACCTGAAGCTGAAGGAACCCTAAACGTTAACGGAACAGATCCGCAGACCCGATTGACTGCCTGACGGAGCGGGAGAGAGAGAGAGAGGGAGAGAGAGAGAGGCCGAAGGAGAGAGAGAGGCCG
>NC_048417.1:1031318-1034664 GCF_013103735.1 Etheostoma cragini
GTGTGTGTGTGTGTGTGTGTGTGTGTGATTGATCCGAGCGTGTTTGTAGGCGGGGGGGCGCTGTGATTATCACAGAACCCTGCGAGGCCAGTTGAGGAGTTTTATTCAATCCAAGCACGGATATTAACTCATATTACTCGTAAAATACTTGTACTCGGCAAAAGTGCTTTATCCGTACCGGATACTCGTTTCAGCCGGATACTCGGATCACCCCTACTGCATATGTTATCACATTTTGCTAATTAGAATAAATTTTTGGTCCTTTTGATGAAGTGAAAAAACAGTTTCCATGGTAGCAGTCAGTCAATAAACCCAATGGAGTGTCTTGCTCTTTCATTTACTTTTGGGTGTACTATATTTCTAAGAGATTATCTTAAAATAAAAGAGATAGTGTCTCATAACATACATCATGAACAGGAATGTAAGTGGTCTTCAAGAAGATTCTATTCTGTCTATGATTTGAACTTGGTCCTGACTAGTCCTGGTCTTGGACTTGACAAAGGTTGACTTGACTACACCACTATTCATTTTCTCATCTCAACTGCTTCCCTTCATTTCTATCCTGAAAAATACAAGTCAACAGCTCCATCTTCTGGCGAGTGAGCAGAGAGTAACACCTGTGGCAGATAATGTAGCTGAACAGTGATTGCTGCGTGGCACAGGCTGCTGTGATGAGAGGGTTTCTGCACGCATCGGTCATCCAAGTGGACCAAAAAGTGGACCACCAAAAAAAGACTCAGGCTTTAACACCTGCTTCAGTTGGTGTGGCTGAATCCCGCAAGGGTTGGTCCCCCCCCCCGGTGCGGTTCTTTCGGGCAGGTTTGAATGCAGCAATCACACCCAGATGGCCAGGAGTGGGAAGGCTGATCAAACACCTTGTTTGGGTTTTGTTCTGGAGGTTTCGACATGTAATTATTGTCTCTTGTCATTTCACATCAGTGTTAAAAATATATAACAAGACACAATATTACATTGTGAATATGTCTGTTTATTATCATATGCCACTTTACAACAAATCTCTATGCTATATTACATTAAATAAATGGCATTTCTGATGATTTTAAAATAAAACTGATTCAAAATTGCAATCCATTACATTTATGTTTGTCTGGAAATGTGACTTCAATGATCTGATGAACTGTAGATATTCCTATTTTGTCAAATAATCTATTATTTTCCTTCTCGCAACAGCACTTCATAGTGCTTTAAATAATTATGTCATAAAGACAATATATGTTAAACAAGGCTCACATATGAATGATGCTATATTGAAACGATTACAACAACTTCGTAGAGGGCCTAAGATCTTTTTTTACTGACAGCTTTTTATCAGTGAAACAGAGGCCGAGCAGGCCTGGGAGTTCTGTTTGCAACAAAATCGACATAAATCACAGAGATGATGCTTTGAGGAAACATAGAGATATTAAGACAAAACTTTCGTAGCGCTTTTGTTGTGTTGGGTTGAAATGATTCATGTCATTAGTGATTACCTAGAAACAGTATATGGTGCTTATGACTCTTTCTTTAAATGCAGCAGCATCAGCAACAGGCCTTTCAGTTGTTGATCATACACAATGTAGACTTAAAAACAGGAAAGTATATATTAACTTTCTCTATTTCTTAACTCACACAATGAACAGCAGGAACATATTCATTCATTTAATCCTTAGACCGAGTCTGATCCCAGTCCCTCCACAGCCTCTCTACAGCATGTTGGTCTCACAGGAGCCAGGCTGCAGTATCTGAAGAGTGACTATGAGTTTAACTGCTTTCCTAAACCAGGGGTAAAGGAAGGCATAGATCACAGGGTTGAGACCAGAGGTAAATTGACACACAAAGAGAACATAAGAAGCAGATGAAACATTAACAAAGGTGTCACCTGCAAGAGAGACACAGTAATATGGGCAGATAAAAATTAGAAACACAACTACTAAAACACCAAGATTCCTGGCTGCTTTCAGCTCTGATTTCTTTGCCTTTGGAGTCACTGACAGCTGGATTGTGACAGCTGTAATGTGAGAGCGCATGGCACGGGCCTGAGACACAGCCACGGCAAATACTCTTAGATACAGAGCTACGATGACAGTAACTGGAACAATAAAGGACAAAACAAGATCTATTAGACCTGTGAAATAGTCAATGACCAACAGACATTCTCCGTGGCAAGAAATATACCTCCCTGGTTGAATCAGGTCATCCTTGACAAAGAGAAAGCTGTAGGAAGCAGAATAGAGCCAACACAGAAAAACACAGAGTTTAACTCTGTTCACAGTGATTCTGGTGTTGTAATGCAGAGGGTCACAAATAGCCACATAACGGTCAACTGATATGAGCACCATGTCACCTATTGAGGATACAACAATGACGATTGAAAGATAATTATAAAGAAAACACACAAAGTCACCAAAAAACCAGCAAGATGTTTTCTTGAAGATTTCTCCCGGCATCAGCACGAGGCCCACTAGAAAGTCTGAGACAGCCAGAGAGAAGAGGAGGATGTTGGTGGGGGTGTGGAGCTGCCTGCAGGGAAAGAGGAAAGTATCGCTGACAGAACAACCCTAACCAGTACTCAAAATTAAAAATATAAAAACAATACTAGTTTCAATATTTTCCAATTCAACACATCAGTAAGAGTAAACAGTTAAAATGACTTTGTTGAGGTCACAGTGGACAGAAAGCAATGATTAATATCAGTAAGAGAGAGAAAATGAACAACAGTCTCTGGCATCAAAGTCAGACATTTGGAGAATCATTATTCAGAATTAGCTCAAAGACAATTCTTCTAAATATACAGAAGCTGTTCACATTTTAAAATCCTGTAGAGAGAAGCAAAGAAGTTAATACCTGCCTGAAGTGAGAGATTGAGATGATGATGAGCAGGTTGAGAGTCACAGTGGTCAGAGAGATGGAGTAGCACACAATGTAAATGAGCAGTGTTTGGGGCCAAGAAGAGGAGGGCTTCCTGCAGGAGGTGTTTGGGAACTGTGGAAAGCAGAGCTCCGCTCCGTCCTCAACCTCCATCTGCAGAGATCTGCTGATAGCTGCAGCTCTGGCAGCTTTCTGAACAAACCTGAGTCATGTAACTGATTTATCTCTCTCTCATTCTCTTCATCCCCTCCTCTTTCTAAGTCCCTGTTTGACTCTGATGCCCCTCCTCCCTGACTCTGCACATCCCACCATCCTCTTCATCACTCTCTCTGTAACCCTGCCTTTCTCACTGTCTCTCTATCCAATCTCTCTTCTGTCATTTTCTACGCTTGTTTCCTTTTGATCCATCCATCCATCCATCTTCGACCGCTTATCCGGTATCGGGTCGCGGGGGCAGCAGCTCCAGCAGGGGACCCCA
>NC_048417.1:1034764-1039916 GCF_013103735.1 Etheostoma cragini
CACACTTTCAGATTACTTGGAGCTAGCATAGACAGTTAAAGAAGGGAGCTAGCCATCCAATCCAAACCTCAGCCTGCTGAATTTGTGCAGAAACATTAAAATAGCCATAACCAGCTTTTTAAATTGTTTGTGAAAACTAAACAACTATAAAAGTCACACTTACTTCCATTATTTATTGATTAAAGAGGGCTGTCCAAAGCGTGGGTGCATTCCGCTAAATTCACCCTGATATTGCGATGAAATGACAGGGTCAAATGCTGGAGAGTGGTCCCGGTTAAACGTTGAGGGGCGGGGTTAAACGTTTAACCCCGCCCCTCAACGTGTCTGCGGGTCTGCAGTCAGGGGCTTCTCGGATAGAAATGAGGTAAAGCAGTTGTGACGATAAGATGAATGGTGGTGTAGTCCTTTGTCAAGTCCAAGACCAGGACTAGTCAAGACTGAGTCCAAATGAAAGACAGAATAGAGTCTTCTTCAATACCACTTAGATACCTGTTCATAATGGATGTTATGCAAGAGACACTATATCTTTTATTTTAAGATAATCACTTTGCATTATTTATTTTTTTGTAATGACCCAAAAGCAATTAGAGTGTACCAACACTGCCGGATCAAATAGACAGGTGTCAAATGTGTCCCTAAAAAATAATGTTCCCATTTTTTATCACGTGTCTTGTAGAATCCACAGTACAAAGGGCTCAGTAACATTGTGTCTGTGGCCAAAATCAAAAAAAGCTTGGCTGCTCTGCCCATATTTATCATCAAGGGATTTATTGATGATTTATTTCCACCGGTACGTAAGGTATATCAAATGTGGCCAATCACACTCATCCCAGAGCTGAGAAATATAGTACACCCAAAAGTAAATGAAAGAGCAAGACACACCAACAGTGTTGACTGCTACCATGGAAACTGTTTTTTGCACTTTATCAAAAGGACCAAAAATGTAGTCTATTTAGCAAAATTGTGTTAATATGTACATGACTACACACCTAAAGTCTCCAAAACCCAGTACGATAACTAAAGATCAAGATGAAAGAGGAACTTCCATACTGAACCGTCTGGCCTGTTTTGTGGCTCACTTGCATAAATAAAGCTAAAAGAGGTGAAGTAAACAGCAAACACATCTAAGATAGTTAAGTAAAATAGGTCAAACTATGCGCAGGAAGAGGTGTGAAATGATAAAACTTGGTCTATAATCTTAACTATACAAACTGTTAATTATTTAAGTCTTCAAACTTGAAATATCTCTGATTTTCTGTCTCCAATCTCCAAAAAAGCATAATGCCAGAGTACACAGTGGCATGTTAACCTAAGACACAAACTAATGAGCTGATCATTTCAGACAGGTGTGTTGATGTTTTGAAACATCTAGAACATGCAGGGACGGGGTCAAAAGCAAAAAAGTTAACTTCTGGCCCTGCTGACAACCATCTGGTACTGAAAAGAAAAACTACATTAAACAGTGTAATCTTCAGTTTAAAGAGGCTGAGTTCATGTGAATGCTACAGCATGGTGTCTTAATGAGCAGAGCTAAAACTGATCCAAACTCATCTCCCTATAGATCAGTGATTGATAGGCTAAATGATCATTTACTTTGTTGTGTATAGTGGGCATTGTCAGACACAAACAGTCAGGTACCGGGAGATTTAGTCTGCCTCTCTGTTAACAATGTCTTACAGCCCATTAGTGGCTCCTAAAGGTGGTGTTCTAACCCCTCTGGACAGGAAGTTTGTTCACACATGTATGGGTTAGTCCGATGATGACATCTCGACCAATGAGGTGTCTGCAATCAGAGGTGTGAAGACAAACAAGCAGCATGAACCCGTCAACATGTGATGAAATTATTACTGAACATGACTGTTTTTTCAGTTGATATTGTGTCTTACATGAGTACAATAATTCAATTCATTGAAATTGTCAAGATCTTTAATAACAAAGTTTGTTTTTTTTATAAAAAAATGTGTAATGTGAGAGGGGGCTGCTGCAAATCCCAAATCCACAAGGAATTATCAGAGAGGGTTTTTGAATCACTGTTTTTTGTTTTTAAGGACCAAAACATTCAAGTTGTGTTCACTCTCACAGAATCATCAGTGTCCCTTTTTAGTACTCTCTAAAAACTCAGCAGCATTTAGATGAAGTTAGAGACTAGCTGGTCAATGTAGTAGAGGATTTATCAGGTAAAGAGAGTTAGGGTTGTAACTCGGAGCGCATCCAAAGGTACAGGAAGTAAGATCACAAAGTATAACAGCGCCAAATTCTGAAAAAGATGGCGGGTTGGGGTGTTGGATGGGTCAAACTAACAACTGGATCAAACACAGGACTTTTCCAGAGGATCTGGGGATCATGTGTTGTTTGAAAATTAATTAGTGGGACCCCTGGTTAGATTAATTGGTATGGCACGTGAGTGACCATAAAAAGAGGTTTATTCCTCAATACAGAAGTCCCGGGTTTTACTCAACCTGTAGCAAGGGTACTGCATGTCTTCTGTGCAACCGGCCTGTGGCTCGCATGAAAAAAGACCTGGAGCGTATCTTTATCGGAGCGGGGAGCCGATTCACGGTGACGCACTGTGATGCAGCTGGTAGAACACCAAGCATTGACTTGAATGGCCGTGACTGCTTGTGTTGCTCGCGGGGCCTCCTGAACGCTGCGCAGACGCGCCTGGTGAAAAATACCTGCAACTTTCACCAGGCTGGTCGGCAGTGGGCCGTCACCATGTTTAAGTTACAGATGATTGTGTCATGAGTAAGCTTTGCATCAGATTACACACATGAAGACAAATGGAAAAGGGTGTGTATCCTGTTGTCACCTCACTCAAAACTGTAATCTTGGATCTCCAGGGTTCTAGGAGGTTCCCTTTCATTGAGGACATGTTGACCGTGTGTTGGCCGCACTAGTGGCCACACATGGCAACAATAACTTAAGGTGGTAACTCTCTCTTTTGGTTAGAGCACATTGCCGCTGTCGCACTGTTGCTTGCTCTGGAGGAGACTACTAGAACTGTTGGGTGCTTGTAAATTCTGGAGTGTGGTCTATCTGTATAGTGTCTTGAGATAACTCTTGTTATGAATTGATATATAAATAAAATTGAATTGAAAATTGAATTACAATTTAATTCAATTTTATTTATAGTGTCAATTCATAACACGAGTTATCTTGAGACACTTTACAGATAGAGGAGGTCTAGACCACACTCCAGAATTTACAAGGACCCAACAGTTCTAGTAGTTCCCTCTAGAGCAAGCAACAGTGCGACAGTGGCAAGGAAAACCTCCTTTTAGGAAGAAACCTGGGACAGACCCAGACCCAGACCCAGGCTGAGACCCAGACCCAGGCTCTTGGTAGGCAGTGTCTGACGACCGTTTGGGGTTAGAGTGAAGAGCATCAATAACATAGCATCAAAAATAGTAGTTTGTTGTAGTTCTTTGTAGTAGTTCATGGCATAGCAGGGCACTTTGTGGCATTACAAGGTGTAGCAGGATGTAACATGGCATTACAGAAGCGGGAATGGTTGACATTATGCAAAATAAATAACTGGACACACACTTTAGTTCTACAAACAGTTTTGTTAGTTATTTGACTAAGTTTTCTATTTGGGTGCACACATTTAGCTAACTTTGTTAATTTAGCTAATTTCAGGTTTAACTTACATTCTTTGAAATGAATAACTTATCTTTTTGAGTTGCCAGTTCCTGGGGAGTTGCTACTTGGGGTCAATGGCTGACAGACAAAATGACGTCCAATTGATTCTAAGCTGTTTAAATGGGGAATGGATAATTGGACTGTACCACGTGTTCCCCATATCATTGGAATGGTAGAGTATTTCATTTTTGAGTTGTGTTCTTTTGTTTGCTAGTTATACTTAGAGCTAGTTATGATAATTTGATGTAGCCTTAGTTCATATTATGTAGCATTGGTTTAACATAGGTTGTAGTTATTGTGGTTTGGCTATTTAATGCTACCCCCTGTAAGTTTAGTTTGGTTCTTTTTTCCAACCTCTATTTTTTTAGTTATGCAGCGTGGAGGATGGAGTGGAAGAGGAAATCGTGGGGAGTCTCAGGAACAACAGACTGTACAAGAGGAGCAAGCAGTTGGCACTGACACTGAAGCTTCAGGAGAAGTCACAGGCAATGAGGCTGAAGAAAGCAGAGATCCAAGATGCTGGACTTGGCTAGCATTCCTCGTGCCCACATAAGCCAGTGCGTGGCGCTTGACTGAGGGAGGAGTCAGCATGACAGGAGCATGGGTTTAGGGTACAAAAACATCAGTTCCAACTGCTGCAGCTTGAAGTGCAAGCTCGCACTTCCCCAATTCCGGAGAACACATCAACAGCTCTGGACTCAGATGAACTTGGGCCCCAAGTCCAAACAAAACTCGCACAAGAGTGTGTTCCATCCCCGGCCTCATCAGGTCAGTTTCAGTTCCCCTCCGAACCCAGATTAGAGAAATTAACAGAGCATGATGATATTGAACACTTCCTTACAACTTTTGAGGCGATTGCAGAAGCGTGTTGGTGGCCTAGGTCTGACTGGGTTTTGTGCCTTATTCCATTGCTTATTGGTAAGGCGAGTGGGGCCTATGTGAATATGGACTTAGGTGATGCTCATGATTATGACTGTGTTAAAGATGTACTTCTAAAGAAATATGACATTAACCCAGAGACCTACAGGCAGAGATTCCGTTCTACAGATTTTGATCCTGGTTAAAGTCCCTAGGAACTGTATGTAAGACTGAAGGAGCTGTATGGGAAGTGGATCCAACCGAAAGGTAAAACTGTTAAAGCTGTTGGTGAAATTGTAATCTTGGAGCGGTATTTGCAGATGCCATCTCCTGAGCTGCAGGTATGGATCAGGGAACACGAACGGCTGCAGAGGCTGCTCACTGGCAGATGTGTTTGTGGCTGCACAAAGGAAAGGACACCCGTGGAGCTACTCCACCTGGAAGGCTACAGGGAGATGTTGCCCACTTTTGTAGGACTTGCCCTCAGGAGCCAGGCCCAGACGGCGGGCTCGTCAGCGAGCGCCTGGTGGCCGGGTTTGCCACGGAGCCCGGTCGAGCACAGCCCGAAAAAGCCACGTGGCACCCCCATCTCCATCCCATGGGCTCACCACCTGTGGGAGGAACCGCTGGGGTCGGGTGCGCTGCCACATGG
>NC_048417.1:1040016-1056413 GCF_013103735.1 Etheostoma cragini
TGGAGACTAGGCGGAGTTAAACGTTTGACCCCGCCCCTCAACGTTTAACCCCGCCCCTCAATGTGTCTGCGGGTCTGCGGTCAGGGGTACATGTTCTATCCTGCATAATACAAGTCAACATCTCCATCTTCTGGCGAGAGAGAAGAGCATATCATGAATAACGGGTCCAAATGACTTCAAATAGTATAAAACATCAATAAAAAGACAAGACATGACAATATGAATAATCCAAATTTATTATTGTAATTTATGCTAATTCACTTCAATTAAACCTGATTGTTTATGTATAAAACGAATTTTAAATAGCTACCCATCACATTTCACATCATTTGGGAAACCTTTCTTTTCTTCCTTATGATTACAGTGTAAATATTTGTCTGGGAAACTCTAGATAATCTTTTTAAAAACATAATGTTGTATAAATTATTTCCAAAAGAACATCATAGGGCTTTATATACTTGTGTTACAGAATCAAGAAATGTTATACACGATCAAATATAAATGGCACTTTTGGCAAACATGTGTCCCTTTCTCTACTAGACAGGAAACTGTGGCTGTTTTTTCTCTGTGCTCTGACCAGACAGAGATATAAATACAACGATTTAGGAGCTCTTTTGTTGTTGGGATGAAATGTTCCCTAAGTGTCATACATGTGTGAATTTAAAGCTTACATTAAACCGGGTGATTACCTAGAAACAGTATAAGGTGCTTATGACTCTTTAAATGCAGCAGCATAAGAGAGTCAAACTACACATCAAGATAAAGCTGAAGAACAGGCCTTTCAGTTGTTAATCGTACACAATTTAGACTTAAAGACAGGAAAGCATGTTTAAAATTTCTCTATTTCATAACTCACTTACTGAACAACGGGAACATATTCATTCATTTAATCCTTAGACCGAGTCTGATCTCAGTCCCTCCACAGCCGCTCTACAGCATGTTGGTCTCACAGGAGCCACGCTGCAGTATCTGAAGAGTGACTATGAGTTTAACTGCTTTTCTAAACCAGGGGTAAAACAAGGCATAAATCATAGGGTTAAGACAAGAGTTAGAATAATACATTGGGATCACAATGGAGGCAATAGAAGTGGTGAGCAATATAGGAGCTAAACAGTAATATGGACAGAAACATATTAGAAACACAACTACTAGAACACCAAGAGTCCTGGCTGCTTTCAGCTCTGATTTCTTTGCCTTTGGAGTCACTGACAGCTGTAATGTGACAGCTGTAATGTGAGAGCGCATGGCACGGGCCTGAGACACAGCCACGGCAAATACTCTTAGATACAGAGCTACGATGACTGAAACTGGAACAATAAAGGTCAAAACAAGATCAACAGTCAATGAAATATTGTCATAGAAAAACACACATGCTCCGTAACAGGATTGATACCCGCCCGGTTGAGTTGGGACACCCTTTAAATAAAGAAGGCTGTAGGAAATGGAGCAGAGCCAACACAGACAAACACAGAATTGAACTCTTCTCGCAGTGACTTTAGTGGGGTAATGTAGAGGGTCACATATAGCCACATAACGGTCAACTGATATGAGCACTATGTCACCTATTGATGAGGAGGGAATGATGACTGAAACAATAGCATACATATGGCACCCATAGTCACCAAGAAACCAGCAGGATGTTTGTCGGAGAACTTCTACAGGCATCAGCAGGAGGCCCACTAGAAGGTCTGAGACAGCCAGAGAGAGGAGGAGGATGTTGGTGGGGGTGTGGAGCTGTCTGGAGGGATAAAGAAAAGCACGAATTAACCAAGTGACAAAACAACCAAAACTGGTATTCGGAATAATAAATTAAAATGCATATGAGTTTGAACATTTTCCGATCCACCACATCTGAAAGCTAAAATGACTTCACAGTGGACAGAGAGCAATGCATTGCTAAGAGAGTGGACATGAAAAACATCAATGTCAGTCATTTGGAGCAACATTATTCAGAACTAACTCAAAGACAATTCTTCTATAAATACCGCAGCTGTTCACATTTTAAAGTTACAAATCCTGTAGAGAAAAGTTAATATCTGCCTGAAGTGGGAGATTGAGATGATGATGAGCAGGTTGAGAGTCACAGTGGTCAGAGAGATACAGAACCACACAATGTAAATGAGTAGTGTTTGGGGCCAAGAAGAGGAGGGCTTCCTGCAGGAGGTGTTTGGGAACTGTGGAAAGCAGAGCTCCGCTCCGTCCTCAACCTCCATCTGCAGAGGTCTGCTGATAGCTGCAGCTCTGGCAGCTTTCTGAACAAACCTGAGTCATGTAACTGATTTATCTCTCTCATTCTCTTCATCCCCTCCTCTTTCTAAGTCCCTGTTTGACTCTGATGCCCCTCCTCCCTGACTCTGCACATCCCACCATCCTCTTCATCACTCTCTCTGTAACCCTGCCTTTCTCACTGTCTCTCTATCCAATCTCTCTTCTGTCATTTTCTACCCTTGTTTCCTTTCCTTTGTCCTATTATTGATAACTTAACCACAGATGCATTCTGGGATAGGAGAAAAAAACACTCTGGGTTGTTTGCATTTCTTTAACCCAATCACAATTAACTCAGGAGACACTAAGATCTGGATGCAGAGACGGTGGCTCTGCTAAATAGTCTCGGGAGGGAACTCTGTTTGGTGAAACATTTGCACCTGGCAAATGAAAACGCCACATGCAAAAATCAATCAAGTTAAATCACACAATACAGTAAAGTGAGCTATTTAAATTAGCTCGACACATGGTTAAACATCATTTGCTCTTCCCAGAGTACCGCCATGTATACTATTTACATAGCAATCCCACCAATAGGCCCAGAAAACTCTGCTGGATGACTTGAATCAGCCAGTTGAAGACCAACAATGTTTCCTCTCTAGCATTTAGCTGAGTGAAGCAGCACTGAAACCATTCACGACGGTGGCTGAGCTGTGTCGTTCTCCCCAGCTTTCAAATACCAAGATAGTGTTGGCCAAAAGGCAAACTTCTAGCTTCAAACCAGCAGTCAAACCAAAGGGATGAATTCACTGATGCTCCGTACCGTACTGTGCCATCTTTTTTTGGAACAAACACTCACTTTTGGAGCGCTCAATGGTCCCCAGAGACAGCATCAGGTCCACTTCTTTTTTCAAAGACATCAAGAGGCGCTCTGAGATCCTGTAACTTGTTCGTTCAACTGGAGCCTCCTCTTTTAACACAATATTTATGCTCCACCATATTTGTGCAACTTGGGTACTCTTGAAATATTTGACGATTACATTAAGCTTTCAACAGATTTTGTTGATCAGCTGGCACATGGTCCAGGTCAGGTTTTGGTGGGGCTGCTGAGGGCAGATACTGGTCATCTACCACATCTTCATCCTCCACAGCTCTGATCAGCAATACCTCTGCCTTCCTTAGGTCTTCCAGCCAACTCCTTTAGGAGGGTCACATGCAGCATGCTGCTGGAACGTGTTTGACTTGCAGTAGCGACTTAGTAGGTGGTGGGTCCAAGTTGCTTTTCCACTTCGAAGGGTCTCCGCCATTTTGCCAGCAGTTTGCTGTCACTGATAGGCAGTATGACTACAACCTTCTGACCTGGAACAAAGGTCCTCTGCCGTGCCAACTTTTTATGCCATTCTTTCTGGTACCGCTGGGCCTCCGCCATGGGCTGCTGGGCAAGTTCTGCCATCTTCTTAAGGTTTTAAATGCCCAGACTCATCTGACCCCCCCCCCCCCCCTCCACCAACAATCAGCACCATGGCTTCTTCTAAGCAGTTGTTTAGAAAAAGGAAACTGAAAATAGTTGACGCTCACAAAGCAGGAGAAGGCTATAAGAAGATAGCAAAGCGTTTTCAGATGCCAATATCCTCTGTTGGGAATATAATTAAGAAATGACCGTCATCAGGAACAGCGGAAGTTAAAGATCTGGAAGACCAAGAACAATATCAGACAGAACAGCTTGCAGGATTGGGAGAAAAGCAAGTCCAGACGCCCGTTAGACTGCCCGATCCATCAGAAAGACCTGGAGACACTGGAGCTGGTCTACACCATTCCACTATAAAGAGATACTCAATCAAATATGGTCTTCATGAAAGAGACATCAGAAGAAAACCTCTTCTACGTCCTCACCACAAAAATCAGTGTTTGAAGTTTGCAAATGAACATACAGACAAGCCTGATGCATTGTAAGAAAAAGTTTTGTGGGCCGATGAGGTTGAAATAGAACTTTTTAGCTGCTATGAGCAGAGGTACGTTTGGAGAAGAAAGGGCACAGAATTTAATGAAAAGAACCTCTGTCCATCTGTTAAGCATGCGGGGGTTGTATTGCAGCCAGTGGCACAGGGAACATTTCACGAGTAGAAGGAAAAAGGGATTCAATGAAAGTCCAGCAAATTTTGGACGCTAACTTGATGTTGATCTGTGAAAAAGTTGAAGTTAAAGAGAGGATGGCTTCTACAAATGGATAATGATGCTAAACACACCTCAAAATCCACGGTGGATTACATCCAGATGCGGAACTGAAGGTTTTGCCATGGCCTTCACAATCTCCTGACCTCAATATGATGTAAATCTATGGATAGACCTTAAAAGTGCAGTGCGTGACGGACAGCCCCGAAATCTCAAAAAAACTGGAAGACTTTTGGAAGGAAGAATGGGCGAAGATACCTCCAACAAGAATTGAAAGACTCTTGGCTGGCTACAAGAAGGGGGGGCACAAGGTACTAACTGTGCAGGGGGGCCAAATTTTTGCAGACGCCATTTCTTTTTACTATTTATTTTTTGGCAACTTTTTACTTTTACGATAATTTTAAGATAAGGGAATTAATAGTGGGTTTATTGTTAATATTTACTAACACATATGACCCCTATGCATTGTGTATGGTAGCCTTTACAATGTTGTTGTTTTTTCTCCATGTCCACTGTAGTGTCTCAGCGTCTCTCTAGTAACATCTGTCTGGTCCAGGGAGCTTTGTCATTCTCACTGCTACTTTTACTTTTATACTTTAAGTAAATTTCTACGCCTGTGCTTGTTACTTTAACTTGAGTAAAGAAGTGAAATCAGTACTTCTACTTTTACCAGTATATTGTGCTGCAGATAACCAGTTCCAACTAGCTACCGCTTTCAATAAGTGACTAAATAACGCCAACATGTTCCTATTTACATGTACAAATAACAAGGTCGCATGACACACCGCCATCTTCTAACCGCATACTAACTGGAAACTATATTCTTAGAAAGGCGTTATTTTGTCACTTATAGGGAGCAGTAGGCTAGTTGGAACCAGTTACCTGCAGGATCTGTGCTAGTCTAAGATAATGCTGGGGGCACCAGACAGAGTTACAGCAGCACAGAGATGAGAAGGGTGAGTATGGAATTGTCTAACTTTGGGGTAACAGTGAATAAGCTAAAGTCCCAATAAGTTGGCGTGTTCCTTTAATGTTTGTGTGGGAACAGATGGCCAAACCACAAAGCAAAGTAGGAAGTGCTGAGACCACCTAGGGTCAAAGTGGATCCTAATTTGAGAAACACCAAACATAAAATACAAGTGAACAACCACAATGACACCCCTCAAACTTACAACCAGGGCCTGAAATCAACAGCCACCCACGTGCCGAATGGAGGTGAATTTTGCAATTTGCGGGTAAAACTGTCAATCTACAACATTGGCTGGTATTGAGTGAATCAGTTGTTTTTTGGCACTTACTGTTGTTCTTTTCACATTTTAACCAAGTCTGTCATTTCCTAGAATTGAGCTAAAAAAGGTGGGGTCACATCACTGGGGTGAAGAGGCCGGCTCAAAAAATCAACTGACAGAAAGATGAGGATCAGTCAAAGAAAAGTAAAAGAACTTGTTTTCAGCACCAAAAGGGAGAGTTAGCAACAATGGCGTGGCTGATTTACAACAGCAGTTAATCATAATAACGGGACAAAACTTAAATGTGTATTCCTAACAAGTGCCAGAACAAGGCTTGTGCATCCTTTGAGGCAAAACATCTGCTGGTAATTCACCTGTGTGGCTAAAAAAGTTAACTTCAGGCCCTGCTGACAACCATATGGTACTGAAAAGAAAAACTACATTAGACAATGTAGTCTTCAGCAAGTTTAAAGAGGCTAAGTTCATGTGAACGCTAAAGCATACTGTCTTAATGAGCCGAGCTGAAGATCCAAACTCATCTCCCTATAGATCAGTGTTTGATAGGCTAAATGATCATTTACTTTGTTGTGTATAGTTGTGTATCGTCAGACACAAACAGTCAGGTCCTGGGAGATTTAGTCTGCCTCTCTGTAAACAATGACTTACAACCCATTAGTGGCTCCTAAAGGCGGTGTGCTGAACCCCTCTGGACAGGAAGTTTGTTCACACCTGCATGGGTTAGTCAGATGATGACATCTCGACCAATGAGGTGTCTGCAATCAGAGGTGTGAAGACAAACAAGCAGCATGAACCCGTCAACAAGTGATGCAATCATTATTGAACAGGACTGTTTTTTCAGTTGATATTGTGTGGGACATGAGTACAATCATTTACTTTATCACTGGAGTGCATCCGAAGGTGCAGGAAGTAAGTTCACGAAGTATAAGAGTGCCATATTCTGAAAAGATGGCAGGTTGGGGTGTTGGATGGGTCAGACTAACAACTGGATCATTCACAGGACTTTTCCCGAGGAACTGGGGGTCCATGTGTTATTTGAAAGTTAAATAGTGGGACCCCTGGTTAGATCAATTGGGATGGCATGCGACCCTAAAAAGAGGTTTATTCCTCAATACTGTCCAATACAGTCCTGGGTGTCCTGCATCTCTTCCTCCTCTCTCTCCCCTTGCTGTCCTGGTGAATAAAGGCCCGAGATGAACCTCTCTCTATGATGAAGCTCTCATTGTCCGTGGCGTTGTGGAGGACACCTAAAGGATATTGGGGATGTTTAGGTAAACTGACTAGATACTGTTGCTGTTTTTCTCCTTCGCGGCTGTGGAACCGGCCTGTGGCTCGCATGAAAAAAGACCTCTTTATCACGGGGACGCCCTGTGACGCAGCTGGTAGAACACCAAGCATTGATTTGAACGGTTGTGCTTGTTTGTGTGCCTTACAGGGCCTCTTGAACGCTGCACAGACGCGCCTGGTGAAAAATACCGGCAACTTTCACCTGACTTGGCGGCAGTGGGCCGTCACCATATTTAAGATAGATATGATTGTGTCATGAGTAAGCTTTGCATCAGATTACACACATGGATACAAATGAAAAAGGCTGTGTATCCTGTTATGACCACAAACATACAGAAAGCTTACTCGATTCCAGGTGCAATTTGACATTCACTTCCACCAGAGTTCAATCCAATTCAACTTGGTCACTCAAAACTGTGATCTTGGATCTCCAGGGGGCTGGGAGGTTCCCTTTCATTGAGGACATGTTGACCGTGTGATGGCCGCACTAGCGGCCACACATGACAACAACAACTTACGGTGGTAACTCTCTCTTTTGTTTTGAGCACATTACACATCATACAAAATAAATAACTGGAAACACACTTTAGCTCTACAAACAGTTTTATTAGGTATTTGAGTTAGTTTTCTGTTTGGGTGCACACATTTGGTCAACTTTGTCAATTTAGCTAATTTCAGGTATGAGTTACATTCCGTAAAATTAATACCTTTTCTTTTTAAGTTGCTAGTTCCTTGGGAGTGGCTACTGGGGGTCGTTGGCTGACAGAAAAAAGGACCTTTAATTGATTCTAAGCTGTTTAAATGGGGAATGGATAATTAGACTGTACCATGTTTTCCCCATATCATGGGGGTGGCAGAGTATTTCATTTTTGAGTTGTGTTATTTTCTTTGCTAGTTATAGTTATAGTTAGTTCTGATGATTTGATGTAGCCTTAGTTCATGTTAAGTAGCATTGGTTTAACATAGGTTTGTAGTTATTGTGGTTTGGCTATTTAATGTGATTGTCTACCCCCCGTAATATTTGTGCTGTATTTGTTTCCAACCTCTATTTTTTTTTTTTAGTTAAGCAGCGTGGAGGATGGAGTGGAAGAGGAAATCATGGGGAGTCTCAGGAACAACAGACTGTACAAGAGGAGCAAACAGCTTGCACTGAAACTGGAGCTTTAGGAGTCACCGGCACTGGGGGTGAAGAAAGCAGAGATCCAACGATACTGGACCTGGCCAGGAGTCTTCGTGCCCACATGGGCCAGCAAGAGGCCTGTGACGCCCGTCTGAGGGAGGAGTCAGCACGACAGGAGCAGTGGTTTGGGGCACAAAAACATCAGTTCCAACTGATGCAGCTTGAGGTGCAAGCTCACACTTCCCCAATTCCGGAGAACACATCAACAGCTCTGGACTGAGAGGAACCTGTGCCCCAAGTCCAAACAGAACTCGCACAAGAGTGTGTTCCATCCCCGGCCTCATCAGGTCAGTTTCATTTCCCCTCAAAACCCAGATTGGAGAAATTAACAGAGCATGGCGATGTTGAACACTTCCTTATAACTTTTGAGAGGATTGCAGCAGGATGTTGGTGACTTAGGTCTGACTGGGTTTTGTGCCTTATTCCATTGCTTATTGGTAAGGCGAACGGGGCCTATGTGAATATGCACTTAGAAGATGCTCATGATTATGACTGTGTTAAAGATGTACTTCTAAAGAAATATGACATTAACCCAGAAACCTACAGGCAGAGATTCCGTTCTACAGATATTGATCCTGGTGAAAGTCCCAAGGAGCCGATGTAAGACTGAAGGAGCTGTATGGAAAGTGGATCCAACCAAGGTAAAACTGTTAAAGCTGTTGGTGAAATTCTAATCTTCGAGCAGTATTTGCAAAGGCTATCTCCTGAGCTGCAGGTATGGATCAGGGAACATGAACGGCTGCAGAGGCTGCGTCACTGGCAGATGTGTTTGTGGCTGCAAGGAGGAAAGGACACCCGTGGAGCTACTCCACCTGGAAGAATACAAAAGACACCCGTAGGCCCATATCCTCTCTATACCATCAGAAGGCTACACCAGGTGTGGGTAAGGCTCCCCTGAGGGAAAACCAGCCAACAAAAACACAAAGGTTTAGTAAAGTGCCTATTTGCTACCTGTGCGGCCAAGAGGGTCACGCAAAGCTGCTGTGCCCAAGGATTCCTGCTAAGCTCACTCAGATGTGTGTTGTGCAATATAAAAATTACCATAAATGTTAAAGCAATCAATCCACGAAGATGACAACTGTCAAATTTAATGGTAAAGCTCCGAAGGCCCTAATTGAATCTGGCATTGATCAGACCCTCGTGCACAGGCAGTTAGCACCATCTACTGTTATATGCACCCTTGAAACCATTCCCATCTGCTGTGTACATGGTGATAAGAAACCTAACCCCACTGCTGATGTTTACATTGAAGGAGAACCCTACCTATTGAACATTAGAGTTGCTGACAACTTTCCTTTCCTTGTAGTGCTGGGTAGTGACCTGCCAGTCTTACTTGATTTGTGGAACCAATCTTAAAGTTGCAATGTTGTTGTAACCAGAGCCCAGGCCAAGCTGGTAGATGAGCCCACTGTTACCCTCAGTGCCAGGCCTTTTTATGATGCAGATCTGGACACTCAACGAGTGAAGCTGTGGAGGTCACGCAGGCAAAAGAGGCAGAATAGGTTCCAGCACACTGTCACAAAATCCCCAGCTGCAGTAGCCCCAGACTTGCCAATAGGTTTTAAGATACCTTCAGACATTGTTCAGATGCAACACAATGACTCCAGCCTAGTAACTTTATTGGGCAGTGCTAAAGAGAGAGAGGTGGGGAGTGAGTTTAAGGACAGTGCTGGGGCGGAGTATTTCCTGCAGAATGGTATTCTCTATCAACATGGACCAGCTAAGCAGCAACTGGTTCCCAATGTGGCCCAAAACACTGTGCTTCTCTTGGGTCAGTCTGTTCCCTTGGCTGGCCACCTAGGGAAGCACAAGACCCTGGCTTGCATTAGACGGTACTTTCACTGGCCTGGTTTGCAGGCAGATGTGGCCCAGTTTTGTAGGACTTGCCCTCAGTACCATAAGACACTGGTTCTGATTTGGTTCAATGGCTACCCTACCTCCTTTTTGCATACCGGGAAGTACCCCAGGCTTTGCTGGGTTGTCCGCATTGTTGTATAGTTATGAGGTAAGGGGACCATTGACCTTGCTTAGGGATGCCTGGGAAGGGGGCATATGTTGTTCAGATGAGAGAAAGGCTAAAGAAGATGGCAGAACTTGCCAAGCAGCATATGGCGGAGGCCCAGCCGTACCAGAAAGAATGGTAATATGAGTCGGCACGGCAGAGGACCTTTGTTCCAGGTCAGAAGGTCCTAGTCATGCTGCCTATCAGTGACAGCAAACTGCTGGCAAAATGGCAGAGACCCTTTGAGGTAGAGAAGCAACTTGGACCCATCACATACCAAGTTGCTACTGGAAGCCGGTCCACATTCCAACAGGGTGCAGCCTCCTAAGAGAGTTGGCTGAAAGACCTGAGAGGAAGGCAGAGGTATTGCTGATCAGAGCTGTGGAGGAGGAAGAGGTGGTGGATAACCAGTATCTGCCCTCAGCAACCCCAGCGGAACCTGACCTGGACCATCTGCCAGCTGATCAACAAAATCAGGTGAAAGCTTTATGTAATCCCTTAAATATTTCAAGAATACTCAGGTCACAAAAATATGGTAGAGCATAAATATTGTGCTAAAGGAGGAGGCTCCAGTTAAACCAATGAGTTACAGGATCCCAGAGCGCCTTCTGATGCCCTTGAAAAAAGAAATGAACCTGATGCTGTCTCTGGGGAGCGCTCCAAAAGTGAGTGGTGTAATCCACTGGTCTTGGTTCCAAAAAAAGATGCCGCATTGTATCAGTTTCCGATACCTGAACTCTTTGTCAAAGATTGATTGTTATCCAACGCCAGATATTGATGACATGATTGAGCGCCTGGGGAAAGCAAAATACCTGGCCCAGCACACACACCTAAACCATGCCTTTAGCTGCCAGTATCCTCTGCACCAGACGCTGATTGGCTGATATAGTGGCCGGAGCGTCAATGGATTCATCCCTTAGGTTTGACTGCTGTTTTGAAGCTACCAGTTTTTCTTTAGGCGAATGCTATCTTGGTATTTAGAAGACAGAAGTGACCATATTTGTTCAGCTGGGGAGAAACACACAGCTCAGCCACCGTCGTGAATGGTTTCAGTGCTGCTTCACACAGCTAAATGCTAGAGAGGAAACATTGTTGGTCTTCAACTGGCTGATTCGAGTCATCCAGCAGAGTTTTCTGGGCCTATTGGTGGGATTGCTATGGAGAAAATACACATGGCGGTAAGACCAAATTATGTTTAACCAGTATGTGTCCAGCAATAATTTAAATTGCTCACGTAACTGTATTGTGTGATTCATCTTGATTTATTATTGTTTCTGGCGTTTTCATTTGCCAGGTGCAAATGTTTCACCAAACAGAGTTCCTTCCAGAGACTATTTAGCAGAGCCACCGTCTCTGCATCCAGATCTTAGTGTCTCCTGAGTTAATTGTGATTGGGTTAAAGACATACAAACAACCCAGAGTGTTGTTTTCTCCTATCCCAGAATGCATCTGCGGTTAAGTTATCAATAATAGGACAAAGGAAAGGAAAGAAGGGTAGAAAATGACAGAAGAGAGATTGGATAGAGGGACAGTGAGAAAGACAGGGTTACAGAGAGAGTGATGAAGAGGATGGTGGGATGTGCAGAGTCAGGGAGGAGGGGCATCAGAGTCAAACAGGGACTTAGAAAGAGGAGGGGATGAAGAGAATGAGAGAGATAAATCAGTTACATGACTCAGGTTTGTTCAGAAAGCTGCCAGAGCTGCAGCTATCAGCAGATCTCTGCAGATGGAGGTTGAGGACGGAGCCGAGCTCTGCTTTCCACAGTTCCCAAACACCTCCTGCAGGAAGCCCTCCTCTTCTTGGCCCCAAACACTGCTCATTTACATTGTGTGCTACTCCATCTCTCTGACCACTGTGACTCTCAACCTGCTCATCATCATCTCAATCTCCCACTTCAGGCAGGTATTAACTTCTCTCTACAGGATTTGTTACTTTATAATGTGAACAGCTTCTGTATATTTAGAAGAATTGTCTTTGAGCTAATTCTAAATAACATTTCTCCAAATGTCTGACTTTGATGCCAGAGACTGTTGTTCATGTCCTTTCTCTTAGTGATATTAAACATTGCTTTCTGTCCACTGTGACCTCAACCAAGTCATTTTAACTGTTTACTCTTACTGATGTGGTGAATTGGAAAATATTTAAACTAATTAGGATTTTATATTTTTAATTTTGAGTACTGGTTAGGGTTGTTCTGTCAGCGTTGTTGGTTTAGTGATACTTTCCTCTTTCCCTGCAGGCAGCTCCACACCCCCACCAACATCCTCCTCCTCTCTCTGGCTGTCTCAGACTTTCTAGTGGGCCTCGTGCTGATGCCGGGAGAAATCTTCAAGAAAACATCTTGCTGGTTTCTTGGTGACTTTGCGTGTTTTCTTTATAATTATCTTTCAAGCATCATTATTGCTTCTTCACTAGGTGATATAGTGCTCATATCAGTTGACCGTTATGTGGCTATTTGTGACCCTCTGCATTACACCACCAGAATCACTATTAACAGAGTTAAAATCAGTGTTTTTCTGTGTTGGCTCTATTCTGTTTCCTACAGCTTTCTCTTTGTCAAGGATGACCTGATTCAACCAGGGAGGTATATTTCCTGCTATGGAGAATGTCTGTTGGTCATTGACTATTTCACAGGTCTAATAGATCTTGTTTTGTCCTTTATTGTTCCAGTTACTGTCATCGTAGCTCTGTATCTAAGAGTATTTGCCGTGGCTGTGTCTCAGGCCCGTGCCATGCGCTCTCACATTACAGCTGTCACAATCCAGCTGTCAGTGACTCCAAAGGCAAAGAAATCAGAGCTGAAAGCTGCCAGGAATCTTGGTGTTCTGGTAGTTGTGTTTTTAATGTGTTTCTGCCCATATTACTGTGTCTCTCTTGCAGGGGACAGCTTGGTCAATGTTTCATATGCATCCTATTTTCTCTTTGTGGGTCAGTTTAACTCTGGTCTCAACCCTGTTATCTACGCCTTCCTTTACCCCTGGTTTAGAAAAGCAGTTAAACTCATAGTCACTCTTCAGATACTGCAGCCTGGCTCCTGTGAGACCAACATGCTGTAGAGAGGCTGTGGAGGGACTGAGATCAGACTCGGTCTATGGATTAAATGAATGAATATGTTCCTGCTGTTCAATGTGTGAGATGAGAAATAGAGAAAGTGAAGATATATTTTCCTGTCTTTAAGTTTAAATTGTGTACGATCAACAACTGAAAGGCCTGTTCTTCAGTTTTATCTTATTGTGTTTTGTGTCTCTCAGATGCTGCTGCATTTAAAGAAAGAGTCATAAGCACCATATACTGTTTCTAGGTAATCACTAATGACATGAATCATTTCAACCCAACACAACAAAAGCGCTACGGAAGTTTTGTCTTAATGTCTCTACGTTTCCTCAAAGCATCATCTCTGTGATTTATGTCGATTTTGTTGCAAACAGAACTCCCAGGCCTGCTCGGCCTCTGTTTCACTGATAAAAAGCTGTGGACTGTAGTTGTGTTTTACATAAAACTGTCAATACAAAAAGATCTTGGGCCCTTTGAAATCCTGTTGCGAGAAGCGAAATAATAGATTATTTGACAAATCAGGATTATCTACAGTTCATCAGATCATTGCAGTCACATTTCCATAGAAACATGTAATCAGAGGACAGAGAAAGTTCAAGTTTAACAAATTATGTAAAGAGTAATGGATTGCAATTTTGAATCAGTTTTGTTTGAAAATCATCAGAATTGCCATTTATTTAATGTAATATAGCATAGAGATTTGTTGTAAAGTGGCATATGATAATAAACAGACATATTCACAATGTAATATTGTGTCTTGTTATTGATTTTTCACACTGATGTGAAATGACAAGAGACAATAATTACATGTTGAAACATCCAGAACAAAACCCAAACAAGGTGTTTGATCAGCCTTCCCACTCCTGGCCATCTGGGTGTGATTGCTGCATTCAAACCTGCCCGAAAGAACCGCACCGGGGGGGGGGGGGACCAACCCTAGCGGGATTCAGCCAAACCAACTGAAGCAGGTGTTAAAGCCTGAGTCTTTCTAGTTTGTATGTGTGTGGAAGCACCAGAGACACAAAATAAACCCCCAAATCCCAGAAAAGGGATTTGGAATTATTTTTTTTCATAACATGGGCATTTTAAGAGGAAACTTATTATGTGTCTCTTGAAAGAAAACAAGAGTCAATAAGTCGGGACCAGTATGTATGTCTTGTAGTTTTAACGCTTATTGATTATGTATTATAGGAAATCCGATGAATAACACCAGAAACTCCTCTGGTAGCACAGACCATTCAGAATAAATATGGATTTTATTTTCTATTTGGACATTTTAAAGATAATTTTTGGGGCATTTTTGGCCTTTATGTTTTCTTTCCCCTTCGCCACACACCTGTACCTGTGGCTGTTGATTTTTAAAAGCATTTCCAGTGTCAGTGCTCCACCCAGTGGTTGAACACAAAACTGCTCTTTCTAACTATTTCTCACTCTAAAGTAAACAAGCCCTTGTAGAGAAAACAAGAGTCAGTAAGTCAGGACTAGACCCTGTTTGTGACAACATGTCTTTTTATTTTTAAAGCTTATTGATTATAAAATGAAGGAATACAGAAAAATAAGAACCCAAAACACCAGAAACTCCTCTGGCATCACAGAATGTTCTGACAACATTTGGACTTTTAATTTTTCTATTTGGACATTTTGGATCATGTCTTATAGTGTACGGACAACAGTTGTATTGATCTGAACATTAAGTCTCAGAGAGAAATCAAATAAATGTTTAAGTGTTATTTCATGAGATTAGTCAACGCTGTTTATAATTTTATATGATATTCAGTGAACTAAAATGGAAAAGATGTCAGAGTATTTGAATATTTTCTGTATTTCATCTTGTGTTACCCTCCTGTTGTCCTCGGGTCACATTTGACCCATTTTCTAAAAGGTTCCTATATCAGAAATTTCGGGTTCTTTCAACCAAATTGGCAAAAAAGTTCCATGGATGGTTCATAACAACGCTCCTCACAAGCAGTCAGTTCATTGAATTTTTGTTCAAATTAATATAAAATTTGGCGAAAAAAAAATTGATAACAAAACATTGAAAAACAGTGTCAAAAACGTTAGAAAATATGACAAAAACAGACTGGAACATAGAACATGATAAAATAATAATGATAATAATTATAACGATAATAATAATACATCCTTTATTAGTCCTGCAAGGGAAATTAAAATTTTACACTTGTTATCACACACATGCCTGAAGTACACATACATCAGGTCCTATACATGCACTAATGAAGAGACGTCAGAGTGTGTGTGTGTGTGTTCAGGCCTGTGTGTAGTGTGTCATAACAAAGTATAAATTGTAATTTCAGTAAAGAGAATACATGTATAAAGTATAAAATATGACCGCCTGCTCTAAGTTGAGAGATCATTTTTGGATTATCAAGAAGTGTCATAGGTTGTTTTTTGTAACCCTCAAAGTTCATCCCTAGATAGTGCTCCCCATCGGAGCTGCTAGGCTGCCCCGCAGTACCCCAATGCTTGTAGTCGAATAGGGACCCATCAGACCACGTCCACAAGCGGTCCTGGAGGAGATAGGTTGGTACAAAGTCAACATAAAATCAAAAGATGATCCTGTTGTTTTCTGTTGTTTTATTTAGAGTCAGTTTCCTCCTTCTGTTCTTTATTTCTTTCATCAAATTTCATTTTCAATAGCTCAACCAATAGAAGTCTCACCTTCACTGAGTCAGAGCCTCCGATCCAGGTCCGTCTGTATTCACCGCTCACTTGGTTAATGAAGGATTTGAGGAATACCTGTTCCTCTTCTGAGTGGACCTAAGCCAGATTCCCACCGGCGGCCTTGCAGAAGTTCTAATGGAGACAATATAATGGGTTAAAATCAATTAAGATAAAAACATAAACCTAATCCCAAGATGACACAGATGCAATCTCAGGACATCTCATTATAATACTGACATACCTTTGGACAATGCAGGACTTTTACTGTAACAAAGTATTAATACTTTTAGAGACTGAACTCCCCCAAAAACAGTCCCAGAAGTTCTCTGAGAGCACGGTTCCCCAAACGGTACGTGTTTTTCCACAACGTGTTTTCATGAATTGTTTTTTATGAATTGCAAGCATTAAATCATCACCAACACGGTCATGCAGCACATCATTAGAAAGCTTAAAGTCCTGTGATTTCAGATATCGATAGGATAAGGTGAATTACAGCGGTTATAATCATGTTATGAAGTTAAGAAACACTGCACCGTTTCTGTCTAAATCGAGCGTGCATCCCTACCT
>NC_048417.1:1056513-1084289 GCF_013103735.1 Etheostoma cragini
CAACATTTCATGAAATTATGATGACTTATTTCTATAAATCTATGTATGTACTTCTTTCAGACATATCTGTGAGTGATGCGGATGTGTTTTTGTATTTCAGACGTTTTGTATTTAGCACTTTTTTGGATTTTTTAGAAGTAAGAAATAAGACAAACGCACAGACATATCTGTAGAAAAAAATTCATATAAAATCCATTTTATAAGTCATTTTTTTCTGGATTTTTTCTGTTCTAAGTTGAGACATGTGGCTAGAGTACTGTTTTAGTATGTAGCCCATGTAATATGCTTACAGTAGTGCTTTTTATTAATTTTTCAGATGATTTACTTGGACGGAAATAGAAATTCTGTGTTCTAACCTCTGTAGCTCTGTGTCAGTAAGGCCTAGTGTCACACTTCCACTAGAAACAACAAGTTGGGAGTGTTAACTTCCCAATGAACTCAGGGTCATCCCAGAGGGCCAAAGCATGTGGAAACTGCAGCACTTTTTTAAGGTTAAAAATTTAGGCGAGAAAATCATATATTTTCAAGTGGTTTTCAAGAGTTAAGTAGTAGTTTCATAATTGTGGCGCCCTCTAGTGGCTGCAGCATTGACAGTACTGCTGCACCTCGGCATCGATCCAACTCTTTCCATGGTAGTTAAAACTGAAACAGCGAGAGTTGAACTGAGTCCAACCAGGAGTGCAGGGTTTTAAAGGAGACAAAGTTAGACTCTTGTTACGTAGCAGTTTGTATATTTGTGTTTGTGTGTATGTGTGTGTGTGTGTGTGTGTGTGTGTATTTGTGTGTGTCTCTCCTCTCTCCCTTCTCTAGCTTGGTTGGTCATTGCATGTGCTCAGTCAGCTCCCTGGATAAAGGGGGGGGGGGGGAGACCCACATGTTCTCCTCTATTGAGAAGCATGTGAAGTTGATCAATTTCTGCCTGTCTGTAGCAAGCTCTCTTTAGTTTTTTCTCCTTCTGTGAGGCAGTGTTGGTTGGCTTCTAGTTTGTATCATTAATAAATCACGTAGATAGTTTTGTTGCAAGGTCCTCCCGTCCTTCCTTCACCAACCTAACGTAATTTTTTCTCCCTAATCACTAACAGGACGTGACATATCTTTCCGCGAGATGCAATCAGTCGAGAGCAGATGTACGGGAAGTTAACGTCTCGTTGTACAGGCAGGGACAGCGAGGTGTGTGTGGTGCCTGATGTTAAACGTGTGATGGACTGATATGGACTCCATCCTCCCAAATGTATAAAGGACTTGCATGTTAGAGAATGTCTTCAGTTCCTCTGCAGAGTAACTCAGGTCTTATGTTTTGCAACATCTTGGTCTCCCTGAAAAGTTCTTGATTAGTTTAAAAGTTAAAAAATCCAAGACAAACCAATATGGAGAAGAAAAGAGTTGTAAGGAATCCAATCCATTTCTTGTGGAAGAAACTAATATTTCAGATATAGACATTTTTCAAAGGGGTCAAATTTGACTTACAGATGCATTCGGCAGTCCGACGGACAAACACCTTCATATTTACACATTTAAATCTACATTGTGCAAAAGTACTCACTTCCCGTACTCTGGTAAAAGTAGAATTACTAATTTAACTTTTTAACTCTAGTAAAAGTAACAAAGTACAGGCCTGGAAATTTACTTTAAGTATAAAAGTAGAAGTAACAACCATTTTGTAGAGTGCAAGCTGAGAAACGTCAGTGGACATGGAGAAAGACTCTTTACTCTTTATTCTTTATTCTTTATATGCCGTTGTGTACATTTGAAATGGATGTTAGGCCTAAAACACAACATATATGATATGGACAGAGACTGGGTCTCCAGGTTAATAAGATTCAGACTGAGCAGTAAGATATGAATTCAGTTGTGATTCTGTGAGAATTTACAGATTCAGTTTCTCTTTTTGAATCTTCCCCTTAATATTATAAGGAATCTACATGAATGTGTGTACTGAAATATGGCTTCTGGAAAGAAAATAAAACATAAAATAGGAATTACTAAAAAGATAGATAGATAGATAGATAGATAGATAGATAGATAGATCGAAAGATAGATAGATAGATAGATAGATAGATAGATAGATAGATAGATAGATAAATAGATAGATCGAAAGATAGATAGATAGATAGATACTTTATATATCCCAGAGGAAATTTTACTTATGTGCTCATTTATGCGATATGTATTATACTTTTTCCTCCATTCACTGACATGTTAAACATCGTCCACATTTCTGAGCAAAACGCAGAGCAAAGCACTTTTTTAAATCGCTGATATGCCCAAATTCTTTAGTTTATCCACATAAATTGTATATCAATACGTTCACAAAGGTCTTCTGGTGCCCACGAGAATGTTATTCTATTTATATCACTTATCCTTTTGGTGGAATGACCATTTGTTTGAGAGCTTGTTCAGTGTCTGAATAGCTGGCGACACAGGTGACAGCTGCGGTCACAGATCAAAGAGATGACATCACAGAGATGAAGGGCTTCCTATTGGTCGAGGTCTATTCTCACTACTTCAACATCTTCTTACTGATTTAAGCTATTTATCCAGTTTAGATTTAGCGGTTCAATTTGTTTCTGAATTTCTCCACCTTTTTTTTACATTGGTGGTGTTATTCAACTTAATTAAAACTACACTCCCACTTTTTCAACTATTCTCACTGCTTTAACATCTTCTTACTGATGTAAGCTATTTGTCAAGCTTAGCTTTAGCTTTTTCCAGGAATACATACATGTGGGATGACGATTTGAAGTTATAAATGGTTAATACAAGCTGGAACCCAGTGCACTTTAAGTAAAATGGGAATAAAAGAAGTCTTTGGAATCTATTTACTGAGAAATGTGTTTACTGAGAGTTTTTTTTTAAATGTATTTACTGACAGAGGTTTTGCAGATCTTCTTGGAGGCCTCATTTATTTTTTTACTTTTCTACCAAGCTGTCACTACATTCTGGACTTTCTGTAACAATTGTGATCGTATTGTCATATTTTGCAGCGCTGAAACAACATGTAGCCTGTGCTTCTGACTTAAAACGTACCCCAAGGCAAGGATGAAGAAGAAATGATTTGCCCGACCCGAGTCAGGCCTTCCAGAGTCTTTCCTGTGGCTGGTCTGGACAGGAAGTCCCTTCACACTGCCTCTGCATCTCTGAACTCCTGTCCAGCAGTGCCCTCTTGCACTGCAGACAAGTGGAAATATCGGCTGAATGCTTCCAGAGAATGAGCCGCCACCATTACAGCTGTAGGCACATAAGATAGCAGGGCGAGGAGGAGAAGGAAGACTTGAAGAGCCGCTCTTGCTGCTGAAGTCCTCTGGGGGATTGTCTCCTCTGTTGAGAGTGGGAGCTCAGAGATGTAGGACTGATGAAAGAAGTAATGTTTTAAAGAGCAGCTATCCCAACGTGAGCCAACCCCCACAGCACTCAGATACGGAAACATCATTACCATTAACGCTCTGGGGCATTTTTTTCCTATCTGTGGTTCTCCTGGTCTTCATGTGTATTAATGCTTGTGTAACTTTAAACCTGTAATGCCCTATCCAGTTCTAGGTGTCATGTTTTAAGGAGAATGAGGGCTAGCATGATATGTAAGCTGCATGGGTGTCACATGAATGTATTCATTGTTATGTGACTATAAATGCAAAAAAAGAAAAACCTAAACAGAAATGAAATCTCACAGAATATGTTGAGGTCACGCGGAGGACAGTGGACCTCTGTGTGACTTTTCTTCCACCTTCCGGAAACCTGGACTTGTCTTTAACACTTGTATGGTGTTCGGGTAAGAAAAATGGTACAAGTTACATTTTTTCTACCTAAATTTAACGGCCTTACCTTATTTTCTGTGATAAACATGTGTTCCTGACTCAATTCAGAGAATTATTCTTGATATGAACACTTATGTTTTCCCATAGTGGATTTTTAACATGAATTATAACCTTATGACAAAATTGTGTTCTAGTAGAGACTGAGGCATTCTCTGAACATACAGTATATGTTACCTCAGCTGTTTGAAATTGAGATAAAGACAATATGTGTTAAAAGATTATGAAGTAAAATTTTATTTCAGAATTGTTTTTAAAACCCCAAATAAGGTAAGTTTGACCCGAGGGACCTGAGAGGGTCCCGAAGGTGAAGACAACACGAGGGTTAAGGACTTGAAATAAACCTGTTATTAATTCACACTCTCTGCGTTATGTTTGCATTTGGGTTCTGCTATTCATTCAAACGCAACATTTTAATCTCTAAGGTATGAATGACAAAATGGAGTGTGGCCCTCCTGCAGGTAATCACTTTGTGCTGAAAGTCAAACAATGCAACACAACCCCAGGTGGAAATCTGCATTTGAACAGTGTTATCCTCCTGTCAGGAAGTCAATTAGGACGAAAGCCAACACAGTGGCTTTGTGTTTGAGTGGCATTGTTTTCAGCAAACAAGGATGAATCGAGCTTTTGACATCTACATTGAACAGTTCTTTACATTTTCCTGAATAGTTCCCTGTTAATATTATCTTTTAAACGGCTTTCTTTTGAGGTGATTGTTCCATATTCAGTGGAATTAAATAAAATACACTAAAGCCTTTTTCTTTTCTTTGTTGTCATATCACATTTTAAACCCCTTGTATTTCTATTCTGAGTAAACCTCATGCATGAAGTTCTTCATTTGTCCAAGAGATGGCACTCTATGTATCTCTTGGTTTTCCCTGCACTGCTTCGACTTTTGTACCTACAAATGAACATGAACGCTAACGAAAAGCAATTTATGCAAGTCTTTAAGCTACATAGCAAGATGATCACATGCTCACGTTTTCATAAGCTCCTCTTTTTGTGCAGGCGTGTGGGTCTCATGAGTGGGAGGATGTCCAGAGAAGCCCTGTTCTCACAATGATGCGCAGCACACACCATCCAAAGAGACTGCAGGAAGGTTTAATACTGCTATGTCAAAGCAGGCAGATCCATCTGACGGGGCATTTCCTTCCCCCAACCTGTTTGCCATCACTTTCTCTCCACCCGGCTAACGTCCTGATTCATTTGAGGTCTAGTCCATACATTGGTGTAGTCTAATGTATTGTAGTGAGTATACTATACTGGATCTCATATGTATGAGCCTACTAGGGACAGAATGGGCCTTTTGTCATGGTCAAAGACTTTTTTCCTGCTTTCTGACACACTTTTTTGCACCAATTCACGGTGGAAAGACATTTATTTAGCTTATATATTTATAACTTATAAAAAAAAAACACGGATGACAATATAAAATATATCAAAATCATGCTCACTTTTGATCAATGCCAATGCAGACAAGCAGGATGTCGTTCTTTTCAGATGTCCGTTTTGGGATGTCTGATACCTTCCGCTTTCCTTGTGTTGGCGTGGATTTCTGAGGACTATGGTTACCTGGTCCTCAGATCTCTGCAGGGTAAATCCAGACAGCTAGCTAGACTATCTGTCCAATCTGAGGACTATGGTTACCTGGTCCTCAGGTCTCTGCAGGGTAAATCCAGACAGCTAGCTAGACTATCCGTCTAATCTGAGTTTTCTGTTACACAACTAAAACCAACTTTGAAAGTGCACATGCACATTTTGCAGCAGCACCCCGGCTCCGTCCTATGCTCAGCAACACCCAAGACGATTGTGATTGGTTTAAAGAAATGCCGATAAACCAGACCACGTTCTTCTCCCGTCCCGGAATGCTGTGTGGACTAGCCAGACCCTCCTCCGCAGTGCTGTGGATGAAGGTCTTCCTGTGAGTACACCTCTGGGCTGTGCAGGGCCCCCAGTCTGTGGGAGGAGAGTTATACTGTACATTAACTTATATTCACTCAGTGGCAGATAAACGCTGGAATATCTTGCTTGACATTTAGAGGAGGTCAGATTCTTTGCATTTTGGGAAATGCTTCATTTTTCAGCTCTGAGATTTCCTTTTAAATTTCATGTAGCATCACAGCACACAACACTACGTGGTACTTATGGATAGACAGAGGCAGTGTCCTGAGACTGTTGTAATATGAGTTTAGAATTAGTTGTTAACTTCCAGATTTAATTATTTAGTAGGTCACTAACCACTGTTTCAATTAGTACTTAATTACATAGTTATTTCCAGGAAATTAGAGGAACGTTTCATCCCCTGTAAAATAAAACCTCACCCCGTATCATTAATGCAAAGACCTTGACAGGCAACATGGTCTATTGCTTTCTTTTCACAAATTCCCACTGTTGTTATTGTTGTTTGTTGGCCTGCACATCCTACTACACTGCCCCTGCCATTCATGGGCTTCTTTGGGATGAGGCGTGCAGATTTCTGGGTAAGTATGCACAACCAATTCATTTTAAAGGGACACAGGACAAGCAGCAGCACTCCCTCTGGTACATGCCATCAGCACACAGGTTCTTATAGTTTGGCCTTTTTCATTAGTTTAAAATTTTTATTTTGTTTTGTCAAACTTCTTTTTTTCAAATATAGTTTAGTTTAAATTAGTTTTTAAAGCAAGTTTTCTAGTTTAGTTTTTACTTTTTTTCAAAAATGTTTAGTTTTTAGTAGTTTTAGTGTTAGTTTTAGTCTTTTATGTAATATGGGTTAATTTGCCAGGGGCAAGATAAAATTCCACTTATTGGTTATTCATTCATCATTCTCATTTTCTATTTCAGAACTGTCCATAATATTCATATTGTAATATAAAAACATAATACTATTTATCCCAGTATCCTTGCACTATGCTCCATATTTAAATAATTTTTTTCTTTGTTCACTCATGTCTCTATATTGTTCTGTTTAGAGTATGTATATATTGTGTGTATACATTAGTGTGTATATTTTGTTTTGGTTGTTTTGTGTGTGTTAGCACAGTGTGAGCAACGATGCTCCAAAGAAAAATTCCTCGTATGTGTAATAACTCAACAAAAACTTCATACAATTATACAAATATGTGTTACAATATATTCAACAATAACACCAGTACATAAAATGTATGATGAGCATAAATATGTGAACAGTCTACACAAGACGCCGCAGTAAGAGCAAAATGTGGAAGAGACGTGTTCCAGGAAATAATCTAAATAGTCAAAAGACAAAAGAAGTCATACAGGAGGTAAGAAAATACGTTTATTGATTTTCAAGAAGAAGAATAAGGGAACGGGAGAGAGGGAAAAAATACAATAAACCCCAACAAAGAACACTTAATATGCTGAACAGAAATAACAAAAACAAAAACTCATTAAGGTAATAAAGGTACATGAATTTGACATTTTTAGTATCGGGCCCCATGTCTTGTCAAACTTGTCTCCTCTGTCTTCATCAAATAAATCGCAGTCTTTCCAGTATTTGACAGTTCTCGCAGCCACAAACTATATGAAGGCGCAGAATCCATTTTCCATACACGTAAAAGTCACTTTTTTGCATAACCATCCCAAAATTGAACGGCTCTTCTTTCAGATTTATTGAAGGAGGAGAGGACACTTGTGGCCCCCAGGATTGCTACCAATGGACAGGGTACCGGGTTCTCACCAAAAGCCTCAGGAAAAAACGAAAAACACTCTTCCAATATGACTGAAGTTTACTACATGCCCAGAAAGACTGTGCTAGAGTAGCTGTCCGGGACTTACATTGGTTGCATACTGGGGGGACATCAGGATAAAACTTGTGTAACTTTTCCAGTGAATAATATAGTTGAGGGAGTGTTTTAAACTGCATTAAATTGTTTCTAGTATTAACTGAACACCTTTACACATTATGTAGACATTCCTCCTATAAGGTTGTCTGGCAGCTTGTGTTTTCTTCTCTTTCAGACTTCTTTTCAGCTTTCTCGAGATCTCTGCAATGAACTTATTTTTATTTATTTTTTCCTCAGCATGTTTCCTCGGATCAGGGAGGCTCCAAAATCATGTTTGCAGCTGTCGCCATGGTCCCGCTGCACGTTCTGCGATGCCATGTTACATCCTGCCACGATCTGCGTTGCCCTGCTACGTCCTGCTGTGCCTTGTAATAACGCACAGTGCCCTGCTATGCCACAAACTACTACAAAGAACTACTACACACTACTATTTTTTTGGGACTGTTATTGCCACTCTTCATTCTAACCCCAACCGAGTCTGGGTCTGGGTCTGGGTCTGGGTCTGTCCCAGGTTTCTGCCTAAAAGGAGTTTTTCCTCTCCACTGTGGCCCTGTTGCTGCTCTGGAGGAAACTACTAGACCTGTTGGGTCCTTGTAAATTCTGGAGTGTGGTCTAGACCTCCTCTATCTGTAAAGGGTCTCCAGATAACTCTTGTTAGGAACTGAGACTATACATAAATTGAAATTGAACTTGGTGAGTCCAATATTATTGTAATTAATAAAAATGGTGGCAAAAGCTATGAAAATGAGACCCAACATGTTATTAACCTGAGTTATCCTTTAGTATGGTCAGAAGCATGGTTTACACTGCTAAACACATCCCCCTAAAGCCTCATTCAGAGGCCGTTGTTGTGGAGCTTTGCAGTGGTGTGCCCTTGACTTGAAATCATCAAAGCACCCCATGTCTTCATTTTTAAACTGCATAAATAATAATGATGTCTTATCTTGATCAACTGTGGCTTATATTTTTGGAGTCTTGATGGAGGGGATAAAGAGAATTTCACAGTTTGATTTAGAGCACAATGCTTGAAACCAAAAACTACTTGCACTCTTAAAACTTTGACACTAAGGTGTGAAACATTTTACAGAGTATACATGCGTATAGCAGAGCGATTTAAAGGGCTTTGCAGGAATGGTATCCATCAAATTGAAGTTGTCACACCCTGAAGGCCTTGCTTTTGTCTGATCTCACCTTATGCCGATTTTCCTTCAGCAAACTCCAAAGAGCATGGTCAAGCTGAAGAGTGGAAGAGGACATCAAGATTGTTAGATTGTTTTCATTATTTGGGGGCTGAACTTGGAGGAGTCCGGAAAGAGAGTCAGGGGAGAAGAGTTGAGATAAAAGCAAAAGTGTAAAGGTTGTCCAAAAGTGGATAAGATGGGATCCAGGAGGACGTATGAAGGAGACAGGCGGCGATGTGGAGGCTGATAGGAGTTGGAAGGAGGGATGGATCCTCTCCTTTCTATCGCTGAGAGCAATCTGGAGAAGGGAAGAATAGAGCACATCTGTCATATTCTCTTTATCGTTGCTTCTTTCATCTCTGTCAACATTATCTCCTTTTTAAAAAAGGACTAGATAATGCTGATGTGGGTACTTTAGAAACAAGATATGAATCTTAATGTGGCCCCTAATTTGACCGCTGCTAACCAACCCAAAACAGCACTGACAAGAAAGGAAATGCTGTGGATATAAACTTAACGGTGGATCTGAATTTAAATTATGCCGTGAGCTGTTCATGTTTTGCACTATTATTTCTAACAGAATGTTTAATTATCCTCCGCAACCTGTGCACAATCGGCAAGGTAATGTCCCTGGCAGAGAGAAGGTAGTAGCATAGGGACGTTAATGTCTCAGGCTGACGACAGCAGATGGGGCGGAGGCACTTTTTGAATGTCTCCGGGACGTAGAGTGTTGGCAAATGAACCCATTTAGGACATAGAGGAGCAGATGGTCCCGCTGACCTTAGCCTGCAATTCCAAAAGCTAAAGCTGTGTTTTCTAAAGAAAGGACATTATGGGATGTTACATTTCAACAGTACCCATGCCAAATAGGATAATTTGTCTGAGAAATACTCATTATCTGACGCTATTATAACCCAGTCGAAACATTAAAGGACAGAACTAGTGTGATTCAATGTTTTTCTTAGTGTCAACAAATCTCATTAAAAGACCAAATCCGATGTGTCCGCACATTTCTTAACTTTCTGACTTCCTTTCCCTGTCAGTGGCACTCAGCTGGCTCGTTCTATAGATATCAGAAAAAGCTGCATTAATTCATATTTATGTCAATGGATCTGATGCCTACATACTCCACTCTGCAGTTCATCTCAGCTCTTCAAGGCAGTTTAGCATCTTTCAGCTCTTGACTTGGGTTCCACGACCCAAAGACTTTACGCTTTTGCTTCGGACGTTCTGCTCTCATTAACCTCATTTCCAGCACTTGAAAGCTGTTTTTGTCCAAAAGGCTCTCTTATAAACCTACTGAACACAATACCTGCTCAAAACCAACAAGACAGACAAGGTTAGCTAGAAACCTAAAAGTTATAAACTAGCTGGTGGACATAGTGGAGCATCTAGTAGCTGAAGAGACAGATAATTATCTCGGAGCCCAAATTAGAGCTAAAAGGAGAGTGAATATTGGTCTGTCTATAGAGTTTTACTCAACAGATGTGTAGTACATTGCTGGGATGAAGCCTGTCCCTCCCATTCTCCTATCTATTGTCTCAAGGGCTTAAAAAAATACAAGTGAGCCAGAAGGTTTGCCCCATCCCAGAGTAGATAAGCAATGTAGCCAGACTATGGCAGTGCGAGACTAGTTGAAAAGAAACACAACAACAAATGAATGCTTTTGCTTCTCTGTGTCTGCATGGTGTGTAAGCAAATCGGCAACTTTGTGATAAAACCTTCTTACTTTGTCGAAGCGGTAACCGCCATGTAAGCACTCTCCCGGCTCAGATAGTGCCGGTGCAGAGCAGCAGCGACTGAATAGCCAGTGGGAACCTATTGCCCTTGTCATTATTGCTAGTCACCATCATTTCAGCACAGCCCCCTCACAGTTATCTTGTGATGTTTGAGGCAGAAGCCGTGTGCAGCCATGGGAACCGTGTGAATGTCCATCACACCCTGGCCAGAGCCGTGTGGACGCATTCACTGCCCAGACTATCTATTGTTCTTATTTTTACCTACAGCACCTTAAAGAAGGGGTCACAAATATAAAGTTCCAATTATTTCCAAAAAAAATATGAATTCTTAATGCACACTGTATTGCCGCTTCACATCATGTTGTTAAATGCCTTCTTAAAGGTAGACACAACAAAGCAACCACATCATAAAAGTATGAAGGAACACACACTACTCCGAAGTGGGTCATAATGGGCTGAATGGTAATTAAAGGTTGTCAGCAATGAAGAGGTCTGGCAATTATCATCCCTAATATGCAAGGTGCTAACACTGGATAGCTAACACAGCTCCAATTGGCTCAAATCATCTGCCCAAATTGCATGATCATTGGCCAAAAAAACAACATAAAGAACCGCTAAAATGTTTGATATATTCTAGGAGGAACATAGCATCAGCAGCACATATACATATAAATTACATGTATACTGTGTATATTTTTTTGTATTGCTAAATGCCATGTGTCCTAATTTGACGCACCTTTTTAGCAATGTTTGCACAAGCAACTTATTCAATTTCAGATGGTCCTAACATTATTTTCTCTCCAATGTATTTATATTTCTTCAACTAAAAAGGGTCGCCGAGCAGTCAAATGAAACACGGCCACGCCTGGCCAAAGCATGTGCTGCTCTATTGTTGCATCTGGCAGATTAAAGTTTTATTAATGACAGCTCGGCGACAGGTGGGGTAAATAACCCTGTCCGTGACCCGGGGCTCTCCTTTGAGGATGCTGCTTACAGCTAAAAAGGTGTGACGCGAGCTGTAGTGCTGCTGTCAGGGGCGGCCTGTGTATCTCCCAGACTGGACCAGTCAACCAGTCAAAGGTTCAGAGGCTTGTATTGTTACCAGAGAGATAAGCAAGACAGCAGGTCTGATGAGCAATCTTCTCTGAGGAGCCTGCTGGACGGGTTGGGAGTGGTCGATGTGTGTTTGTTAAAATAACAGAGTTGGGAGGAAAAGCTGTGCAACTCGACCTCTGTGGTATATGTGTTGAGTACTGAAACCGTTAACCATCAAGAGAACATTTAAATAATGGATTAACTGTCCTACTCATGTTTCAGGGAACATGCCAGCCGTTAGCTGCATCAGCTTTTCAGACGTGGAGAATTACTGTTGTCTGTTTGATATAATTGAAATGCTTAGGGTTTGGCACTGTTTGACAATCAAAAACCACAATCGTTTCTAATCAACTAAAGCGCATTTGTAGTCTAAACCTAACCACACACAGGACGGAAACTCAGTCTATTTCAAAACAGTCTTGCATTGCCTGCCCTGTCTCCACAGCTCTGTGGAGTAAGGTCAGATACATTTTGGTATAGCAGAAATATACACTCTGGGCTGTTTGCATTTCTTTAAACCAATCACAATTGTTTTTGGTGACGCTAAGCTCCGGACACAGCCATGGTGGTTCTGTGAAATAGTCTCGGGAAGGAACTTGTTTTATGGAACAACACAAAAAAGAAAACACACCGCATGAAATATAAAATGAAGTTAACTGTTGACTCAATATAGTAACATGAGCTATTTCAATTAACTGATAGATGGTTAAACCTCATTTGGACTTACCAGTGTGTCTCGGCGTGTCCTCTGTCCACAGCAATCCCACCAATCAGTCCCAAAATGTCCCAGTTAGAGAGAAAATGTTGTGAACACATTCTTTGTAAATCTGTACAATCGTTCCAGGGATCCAAAAAACCTTAAGCAGGCCTGCTTTGTTGCACAATCCACATTTTCTATTCAATTTGAGATTTTCAGTGTGTAGATTGCTGTCGTTGTCTCTTAGCTAATGGGTTTCGGGCGGTAACACACACAGAGAGCAGAAGCAATGGGCGAAGCCTGACATGCGCCGGATGTGAGGCTTTATCCTTTAAATATAATGTCGTTGATCCAGACTAAGCTAAAACAATCCTCGCAGCGATTGTGTTTTTGGTTTAGGTAAAACCATTTAGTAGAACATCCATGTAATTTCAGGAGACAGGGTTATGTAGCTATAGTTGTGCGTACATCATACTATATCACCTTTGTGCTGACTATGTTTTCATGAAGAACCTTTCTACTCCAAAAGAACAATTTTACTCACTCTAAATGATAAAGGCCGGTCTGAAACACATCGATCTGTGAGTTTCTAAAGTGCTGTCACGCTGTTTGCTTATCAGTGCAAAAAGAGTCCTTTAAGCTTCGGAGTGTGTTGGAGAAATGGCATTAGCTCGGTGGCTTTGTCACAATCAGATAGCTTTTAACACTGAGCGCTGGAGGCATTTTATCTGAGGCTGATGCAATTTGTGGACGTTGATCGCAGCTGCATTGGAGAGGATGCATCCACTGGACCATGCGTATAGACGTGGGTCGGCAGTTTCAGTGTGCCAATACTATGTTGGCTGGAGGTAAAGCGTGTCTGTATGCGGTCCCTCTCCAGTCTACGAAAGGGACCACACACAAGCTTGCTGATGGTAGAGCAAATGTGTTTTCAAACACAGGGAGACTTCTCCAGTCAGTTTAATCAGAGAAAGCCAATGTTGGGAAACTTGTACGAATACTTACACACATCCATGTGTCCTCTAGTTGCACAACAGCTTGCACACCACGAAAATGGCATTAATAGAACAAGAAGAGTGTGATTTATGTGAGTGTTAAATGTGTCCCCTCCTGAAACCCATATCTTAAAAGTCATGGCAAATTGAACAAAGTAAGCCTGGCTTGTTCCATCCAAACAGGTCAGGCTAGACGGCCCTTTTCCATAGCAGGTCTAATCTCAACTTTCCTCCATGCGTAAAGTATTTCACGGTAGATGAAAACATTGAACAATGTCTGAGTAGTGCTCAGGTAAAAAGAGATCTCTAATAGTTTGAAGGATTACTTTTTAATGCAAACAAATGTGTTGTAATTTAAACAGCAGAATTTTAAGCAACTGGAAAAGTGTGATTAAAGTCTTTTTTTATACTTGAACTTTCTGCGTGTAGACCTGTTCTTTTAAACTGTCTAATATCACATATCACGGTTTTGGAGGTTAAGAGCTTGGTAAAGCACTGACCTGAAAAAGCATCTCAAGTTATAAAATGATTAGCATTTGTGTTATTTCCCCACAAGACCTCCAAGAACAAACTATGTATTTTTAATAGATACGTTGACTCAGAGCATGTACAGTAGATGGCTTATCTTTCTTGGATAACACCCAAATTATTCAGAGTAAACCAGAAAATATATTTAATAAATGCATGAAAAGGGCACCTCTGATTGTTTTTTCCAATGACAATAAGTGGAGCTGTAGTGTTAGACCACACCAGCACCAGCAGTCTATCGATACAACAGCAACCAAAGTGGATATCTAGCACCTTTGGCCGATATTCAGGGGGGAACAATGACAGACCACCATCATCTCTTTGGTCTGGCAACCTCCCTCGGGACCCCCCCAGGAGGCCTCCTCCCAGCTGGACGTGCCTGGACCACCTCCCTCGGGACCCCCCCAGGAGGCCTCCTCCCAGCTGGACGTGCCTGGACCACCTCCCTGGGGACCTCCCCAGGAGGCATCCTTACCAGATGCCCGAACCACCTCAACTGGCTCCTTTTGACGTGAAGGAGCAGTGGCTCTACTCCGATACATCTGCAGTTTCATAGTAACTGATGCTCAAAGAGCTCAGTAACCTTGCTGCTGGGTATTTTGTAGTTTGATCTCAAAAGAAGACAGTCTTCATCGCACCATCCTGTCAGCTATCTGTGGATGAACTGCAGTGGGCGGAGGAGGTGGATTGAATCCGGTCACAAGGGGCAGAGCAGTAAGTCACAGCGGTACGAGAAAGAATGGCGATCAATTGTGGCTTCTTGCCTAAGATTTGGGCTGTTTATTCACAGAGAGGGGAAATCAGATCTCAAGAAAGGCTAGAGGAGACACAAAAATACGGGAGGTTTTATTTTTTTGTAGAGAAAGCCTTTAAGCCGGTGGCTTTGACCTGACTCTGCAATGTGATTTCCTCTTCTTAAATATTGAGATCACTCTCTAAAGGGATAATACCCGGAAAGTTGTAAGTTCCAATTGTAAGTGAAATTATTGTTTTAAATTAAATTAGTTTTAAACTTGTCTTTAACGTTGTGAAACGGTCATAGTTTGGTTACGTCTGATGTGTAGCACTTGCATGATCGAGATGGCCACACAAATCAGATTCTGCTCTTACGAATCCATGCCGGTGTGCTTTTAAATGTTGTGGCGCTCAGAATTTGTTTTCGGCTCTCTCAATTTAGTTAGCCAACTTAAAATGAATAGACCAGCCGGCTAATCATTTAGGATCCAGTGAACAAGGAATATCTGCGATCAAATAACTGAAAATGGAAATGCTGGTATAAATCAAAAGCTTACCTGGTACTAGTCCATTCAGACACATACTCTCCTTTTTCTAACAATTACTACAGCTTTATAGGTGTGGTTGCTGTGCCCTCAAGTTCTGCTCTCATACCCTGTCATCTTGCCAATGTTACAGATGACAACAGACCAAAATGTCCTGCAGGTCTCCAGGTTGTGGTCCCTGTCGGTGTGACCAGCTTCTGGTGTTCCCTCCAACCCCTAGTAGGTCCTGGCAGGGCTGCTTACCTGGTTTCATAACATATTGTTCGCTTTAAAGTTAAATTAATGCCATGGGCCGTAATATGCATGCATGAATACATGTAGGTGTTTTATTATTGCTTGTCAATTGTATTGTACTCTGGAAACTGTTTTTAACTCCCTATTAATTGTAGAACTTTGAGATTTCTTTTTGAAATGTAAAGGGCATTATAAATAAAATGTATTATTATTATCTTTAGGTCTTGTGAGGGTAAGAGTAAAGCCATCCCCTCAGTAATAGGGACGGGCCTCCCGATACAATATCATCATGATGCTGTCAGGATACAATATTATTAACATATTGCAATATTCTGCAATTTATTACCTTTTTTTCTAACTTTCCCAATTCAAATGATGTCCCCAAAAGGAAACTTTGTTAGTATCTCTTATCTAAAAACATAAATTTCACTGTTTGTTCATCTCACTTAAAATGTATTGCTGCAATACTTGCTACATTGACCCCCCACCCCTTATCCCCAATGTAATTACAGTAATGCAGAACATCTTCAATCTAAGGAGATAAAATTGAATTTAAATTTGTATTTTTATGTTTTTTGATCAGACTTTTATTTTTAGATTCAGAAAAAAATTTAAACATAACATTTAGGGGTGATCCGAGTATCCGGCTGAAACGAGTATCCGGTACGGATAAAGCACTTTTGCCGAGTACAAGTATTTTACGAGTAATATGAGTCAATATCCGTGCTCGGATTGAATACAACTCCTAAACTGGCCGCGCAGCGTTCTGTGATAAAACCAAGCAAGGAGGGGTCTTAACACAAAGGACCAGAAATAATGTTTATAGTTAGGAACTGAAAGGCCACCATCCTCTCTCCCCCTCTGTAAAGTAGACCAGTAGCCAGGAGGAGGGGAAAGAGGACAAAGGGGTAAAATATCAAAGTTGGAACCACAAACATTTGACAAATTTGGACGAGGAGCCACACCTTAGGCCGCCATGTCTGTCCAGCTGGATTTGTATTAATTAACACATCTAGGTACATTTCATAAACTGCTTCATAAAGGACAAAATCTACCCTAAAACTTACTTTAACATAATAATGTAACTTTTAAACTTTCTTCAATTTCATAGAGCCTTAAAATTCCGGATTAGAAAACCATCTATGAGACTGGGGCTCCCATTTTCACAGGCAAGCAAATTGCCTTAGATACTGTCTGCTCTCCTTAAAGCAGATTCAATACCCACAGGAGGGAAAAAATTATAAGGGATACAAAATTGCTTAATAGCAAAGAATTGCTTTATTGTTCCTATTGCTGTGTTAAAATTGAAAGATGATGCAAATAAAGAAAGCAGGAGTCAATGAAAGTGCATATGCAAATATGGCAAGCTTGCAGGGAGACTATTATTGCCTGCGTGAAATAGTTATTGCTTTGAAAATGAATGTTTTTCTCATTTCTCAGTATTATCTTGGCATTTGGTAACTTGCGGGAAAATCAAATGGGAGCAATAGAAATATCATCGAAGCAATAAAACCATAATTTATTACAGGGGGGGCTATAGGGGAGAAAGGGATGCCACAGTATTTACTCCATGATCACATCATGTGGGATTATACAGACATTTTTTGCATAGCATTATTTTTTTTACTCCACACATGAACAGCTTATTTCAAATGTCATAATTAAAGTTATTTTACATATTTGTTGATTGTGGATTACAGTATGCACTCTTATTTAGTTTGGTTGGATTGCACTTGAGTTGGTTTTTCTCCTTGGTGCGGTTCGTTAGGACAGGTGAGAACGCGACAATCGCACTCAGGTGCGCACCAAAAGTGGACCACACAAGCATACCGAGAGTCATCAGGCAGGTCTCGGTATTCTTGAATCAAACTCTGGGGCGATTTGTTTGTGGTGAGAATGTGATCTCGCCTCGAACCACATCAACTATAGTCTGAGCTAAAACATGCAACTGGTCCTACTTAATATAACGTCCATTAATCCAATGGAATTTACAGTTCAGCTTGTTACTTGGTCGGTGTTTAAAATAGCTTTGACAGTTTATTTATATACAATGCACCAAGGTACAAAAGGACCTGGCTTGGAAAGGGAATGCAAGAGGACCTCTGATTGGTTTATTGCATGTTCAGTCAAAAACACACGTATGAATTAATGAAGACACTAAGTACAACCCTTTTTTTCCCCCGTCAAATTAGGAAAAGTGGACTTGGACACGCCATACACCCACCTGTGCCATGTACTTCAGGCCGTGCACTTTAAAATGGGGCCCAAGATCGGACGTTTTCAGCGGGCACAAAAAAACGAGGCACTGTACACGAGCTAGTTAATTAGCTAATGATAACACATGTCATGTCAAAACCAGAAGAAACAGAAGAAGTTTTTGACAGCCAAAAAAGTCTGATTCCCTCTTAAGCAACGCTTTACCCTGATACCAAGCCAAATGTTGATGAGGCTTTCAGTGGCTGTAATGATCCTTTTGAAGTTGAACTGTGAAAACTGAAGTAGAGCGCACACCCTTGTGAAGATATAATATGCAGTGATTCATATACTGATCTGTGTGCTGCCAGAGGCAGGGGCTTGATTTTGAAGGCCACTTTTGTGATTCAGTAGCTGATGGAAAGATAATAATGTGTGATATTGACGCTCTTTGTAGAGCGTCTGCAATCCACAGTCACTTGGCAAAGACATTTCACAAAAGGCAATTATTTCTGTATCACAATGGGTGCAATAGTATATTTAACACAGTCACAAACTGAAAGACCAAATACTTTCCTTCATGCTGTCTTATTTCTTTAAACACTGTTCAATTTACATACTCACTAAACTAAGCAGCATTTTTGCTTTAGCAGGCACTGTGAGCAGAGACAGTGGATGGTATGCCACAAAGATCATTGTGTCCAACACCTATCACGTCTCCTGCACACATCAGGGGGACGGTCATGCAGTGTGATCCTCTTCTGAAGTAGAATATTTGCATCCAGCTAATTTTCATTCTCTTCTGTTTTCCAAGGTAAATTGTTAGTCAGTTTTTGAAAGTATATTTCTCTCTTAATTTTAAAGAAAACTTTGTTTCCAAATAACCAACAACTTCTAACAACAGTCAAATGTTTAACACAATTTCTTCCAATCAGCTGTAAAAAAAAAAACAATGGCTAGAATAGGAATAAATGTTGAGCCTGAATGCAAACACTTGTGTCTCGATAAGTATGAAAAGCAAGAGTGCGACTCCTGAATATGTTGGAAATCCATTGCTGTTTGTTATGTAGGAGCAAGACTCAACTCAGTGAACTCACCATGACGCGAGTACCATTTACTTTATAATGGTGGTGCATTCATTAATGCCATACAGTCTACGCACGTGTCACGACAATATGGAGAGTTTTTTTTCCTGTCATTTAAAACGACTGACTAAAGCTTTTTAAACATTAGCGCCCCTAGCAGTGGCAGGAAACCATACTCAAACCATGTCTAAGTTAAGTTAACCCTCATGTTGTCCTCATGTTGTCCTATATCAATGTTCTTTTTAATTCCCCAAAACAACATGATTGATTCACCACAACGCTCTTTGACAAGCACAAATCAAAAATTCATAAATTTTGGGGCGTCTTATTCAATTTTTTTGCATTTGTAAAACAAAGTGAAGTGTTTTTGAAATAGTATTGAGTAAAAGTTGACATATTCCAATCTGTGATTATCATCAACATCCATTCCTTTAATTTTAGTCTCAATAATTCCTAATTCTGCTTTTCTAACTCAAACATTAGGTATAATTTCCTATAAATGAGGTTTATTGAACATAAATTCCCAAAATAACTGTATAACTGAAGTTAATAAGTATTGAAAATGTCAAAAATAAAGTGACAAACATTGAAAAAAAAGCATCAATTTCGACAACAAGGGTTTAGAGAGAGATTTTGGTTTGGGTTAACACTCCGCACGGGTCCCTCCGCACTCCACATGTTTGTTCTGGAAAGTTAAAAAGAAGAAATTTAATTTTCCAAACCTTGGTTTCCTGGGTGTAAGTCCTGTGTTTGTTTGACGCATCCACAACCTCAACCTGCCTCCTAAGATGAAAAGGTGGCGCTCTTACAATAAACTTCCTCACCTGAACAAGATGTGTTCTGTGCATCTTACAGAACACATTTTAATCTTTCACAGCAGTCACGTATCGGCTTAGATTTTACGCCCATTACTGCAACCCAAGGCATCTTTGGACGCTATTTTCTTCCAACTTATCGAGTAGCTACATTGACTTTTTATTGGGCTATAAGAAGAGGCCAGACACTTGTGATTGCACAGCAGTCCTGTGGATTACCACCTCCAGTGTGACACTGATGGAGGACTGAAGCTGCTGCTGTTGAGCTGCTGCCACGCTGCTTCAGCTGTTCTAGACAAGCTGTTGGTTCAGCACCACGCTGTCAAACTAAGTAAGAAAAAGCAAGGGGTGCATTGTGTCAGGTGGGAGCGAGAGGATCCAATATAATCCAATAGATCCGTGAGCTTGGAGGCTCATCAGAACCAAATGATCCCTCAACTAAAACACTAATCAGTTTCTAATACAATAAGTTAAGATAAGATTTTACAGTTTTGGAGGTGTTTCAATGGTATGTAGAAATATTTGGTGGTATGGACATGTCATGTTGATGATAAAGCTTGATGATGAGTCCTAGTTTGGCATCATCGTGACGTGTTTGGTGTCATCCACCAGACATTTTCTGACAGGTGAGCAGGGGGTTTTCCAGGTGCAGATAGGACTGAGTGTTGCCAATTTCTACTTCTACTCCGCTACTCTAGTTCAGTTTTAGGCCTGCTGCTCCTAGCTAGCTGCTCTGTTCTCCTCTCCCCCCTCGCTTTCTGTCCTAATTGCAGGAGTGGAGTCTGGTGTGCAGGAGTCAGGGTTCCAGCTGCCTCTCATCAACCACAAACAACCCGGTCATTAGGCTCGTTGGAGATGAGCCAGGTTTCTGCAGAATGGATCACCGGCGATCGCCGCCCGTTGCACGCCAGCTAGATATGTGGCCGACTTGATCCCGACTTGCTCTGATGTTGTGCACATGTGGGCAACGATAATCTCACGAGATCAAGGCGGACGCAGTTCTGAGACGCAGGCAGCGCGGTTGCTTTTCACCTGTTGTTAATTAAAATCAGCAACAGATTGCATGTAGAGCATTTTGACAGCTACTCTGACTTAATTAAAACAACTGTGAGGAGTACCAGCTGATATGTGGGTCTGATGACAGTTCATTAAATCAGAATCACACCACAGTGTTTCTGTCACTTCCTGTTCAGCCTGAAGGCGGCTGGAATCGGCTGGAAGCTGTCCGACTTCAACGCAGATTTTTGTCCCATAAACCATTACATAAAATATACATTCCATGTTTTGAAAAGATCAATGATCACTGATGTGAAGACTCACACAATCTCTAATGTGAAGTGGAATTCAGAACCACTTTTCTACTATAGTAAATGAAAAAGCTGACTGACCAAATTTAGTCTTCCTAAATTGAGAGTAGCAGTCACCTCTATGATATTGACTGCTAAAAATGCTAAATGACACTTTGGTGCAAGACCATGGGTCAATTTCTACATCAGGCACATGTCTGCACACCAGAGAAAAATGTCTTCCTCTGACGGACTCACTCCTTCCCCAACCTCTAACCTGGAAACCCGACGCCTGTACTATGAATCAAGATCCACGTGCCCTGGGTTTCTTTCAGTTACCCGGCTTCACTAACCCTAACAACCGCGGTCCTGCAGGAGCTGTGTCCCGACGGGGGGTTATCAACCAGTTCAATCAACCCAGGGTTTCCCAATATACATTCACATAAAAGAGGCTGTGTTTGCACAGCACGGCCAATCACATCACAAACATCTACCATAAGAAGAGCAAACTATAATGCTATATAAATATGAAGAACATTGCAAAACGCAATACAGTTAATGCTTCTTAAATCAGGAGGAAAGCTGGCAACAAAACGCTTCTCAATATCACTTCTCCATCAGTCAGAACCCAGGTCTGACCATGATTCCACTTGTGCTTTCCATTAACCGTCGTTGCTGCAGACTTTTATTTCAATTGCAACCCCGGTAGTGGGAAGTGATCGTGAGAGCAGATAAAAAAACATAGAAACACCTAATTAAAACTGATGTGCGCATTTGCAACACAAGGCTCAACAGGCTGACAACAATACGTAAGTCCCTCCTCTCATATCATATCACATCTCTCTAAATGTTTTAACTTTTAAGAGCGACCTCTCCCTCCGTGCACCGAGCTCCCCATTCAGTCTCCGGCTCCAGCCGATCTTCTAAGATCGGTGGCGTGTTGCTTGGTCAGTTGATCTCTAATCTCCAACACAACCTGCTCCCGAGCAAGTAGCTTTGTCATTCACACGGCTACTTTGACTTTTATAATTAAGTACATTTCCACGCCTGTACTATGATACTTTTACTTGAGTAAAGAAGTTAAATCGGTACTTCTACTTTTACCAGAGTATTTTTAACAAAAGTATCTGTACTTCTACTTGAGTACGGGAAGTGAGTATTTTTTCCACCTCTGACTGTGTGTGTGTAATATCACTGTAACTTGGTGCACACTGTCGGTTTGCGTATGCTGTCTTAATTCTCTTTTTCTTTGGTTTTCCCAGACGCAGCACTGTGCTGTGTCTCCAGGAAATTAACGACAGACACACATTTGATGCCTTTTGGAATGAAACAATGGTATGCTCAACAAGGGAAATCATTTTAATGTTTATGAAGTGTATTAAGTCTTCTACAGACCTTTTGCGATACTTGCAAAGGGAAGCAATGACTGAATGAAGAAAAATCACCAACCTAAAATGATTTTGCAGCTGTTGATGATATAGTGCGGGTGAACAGAGCTGAAGTCATTTTGGATATCAGTCTGTAACATATTTAATTTACCATATAAAGGGCTGTTGGCCTGGAATAACTATGTATTTCATTTAACACAGCAGTGATTATTTGTAAGGCAATATTCCACCAGCACCAAAACGGCAGTGAATTTGGACATTACATAGTCATTTCAGTGTGTCAGTGAAGGCCTAAGTGCGGCTTTATGGGCATGGTATGCTAACGCTGTACACTAAAAGAGTCATGGGCTTCCTTCTTGTTTCTGATTGGGGCTATTAGTAACCTTTCCCTTGGGACACCTTATAAAGCACCTCTGTAACATCCACACTATAACTATTTACAGCAGCAACATTCAGCATTTGATGTGACCACAAAACAAAAGCAAATTTCACAGAATTCAATCTAGCAAACATTTACACCCAAAGAAAGGGAAAACAAGATTTTCCTCTAAGGACCCCACACACAAGCTCCCAACGCCATAAAGGATGCTGATTATGTTAGCTAAACTGTTATTGCCTCAACACTATTACCTCTAACTCCCATGGGGATTTCCTGTTTATAGAAAGTTGTGTAGCTCAGTGTGCTTTATCCATGTGTGTGTGCATGTGTGTGTATTTGTGTGTGTTTGGGCAACCATGTACTGCATACCTATGACTAATATGTGTTTGTTTGCATATATTTGCCATCATTATTTCCTGGCCGCAGGCCACCCTACACAATAACAGATTACCATTTTGTATGGAGTTAATTATAAAAGCTAGATTATTTTCTGCTTTCGAATAAGCATGAAGTCCAGTGGGTTAATGGGCAATTTTTAGATTTTCCATTGACATTCTTTGGACAAATGAGCTTGGCTGGTAAGATTTCACAGGTAAAAAAAGGCCAATTTAGTGTAGTTTATCAGAATTTACCTTATCTTACCGTATATTCAGAATTTCATAAATCCACAAGAAATAGCTGTTCATTATAATTTTAATTTGACACTCCAGTGGTGTGTGTCCTGGTGAACTTCTTATTATAGAATCGTAATTAATCATTGTGTGTCAGTGTATGTGTGTGTGTGTGTGTGTGTCTGTTTTAATATTTTCCAAATAAGAAATTGTCCGTGCCACTGTATAAGTGGTCAGGTAAAAGGTCTCCTAGAACTCCCACGGGGGGGTGTAGTTGCAGGAGTAGATGTGGAGCGCTTGGCATTGCTAAGGTTGTGATCGTTGACAAAAACGAACAAAATAACAAAAACTAGGTGGGGAAAACACATTGTCGTTAATTGAGACAAAAAGAAAAACGGGGCATTGGAAAAAAAGCCATAACTTAAACTGTAATGTCTGTTTGCAAAACTAAATAAAAAAAGTAAGATTAGAGTAAAGAGTAAATGTGCTTGGTTTTTGTCTTTATCAATGTCTTTCTTAGAGCAAAAAATGTTATATCTTTCCGACCATGATATTTCCCATGAACATGTATAGTCTTCGACTGGGAACCCAGAAATTCCGACATTTCATGTAAAATTTAACACAACCCGGCAGGTCAACCACGCAGAAGTTTGTTAGCCATGGCTCAAAAGCGCATTTTGGATTTTCTTATAAATGAACAACAGGCTAAAAAGCCTAAAAAATCAGAGGTAGAAAACTCAGCAACTGTAATTGAAAAAAATAGCAGCAGCAACCCACCTGCACACTCCCAGAGCAACCTGCTAGCACCAGACCACCAGGCAGCTAATGTTGTTAGCCAAGCTAGCAGCACCTTGCCTGCACACTCCCAGAGCAACCTGCTAGCACCAGACCACCAGGCAGCTAATGTTGTTAGCCAAGCTAGCAGCACCTCACCTGCACACTCCCAGAGCAACCTGCTAGCACCAGACCACCAGGCAGCTAATGTTGTTTGCCAAGCTAGCAGCAGTAGTAGCCGTGGAGGGAATTCGGGGTCAAACTTTTCCTGGCAGACGTTTGGAGACAAGGATTTTTTGAGTTATGCCTGAAGCCCAAGGTAAGAATGCTGGTTTATTATTATGCTGCCGCCGTGCAGTAGATTGGCATAATTTATTAACTGTTTAGTAACCATTCACCTGAAAGTTTATATGACTTATTGGAGATAATTAGGTCGCATCTGTATTTAATTATTCTACCGTATTGTTATAAAATAATTAGACCCTGTTAAGAGGTGTTACGGCCCAATCATTTTATACATTAAATTTGTTATTGGTGTGCTACAAGAACTTAAGGCTGCATTTCTCCTTTTGCATGTTTGTGTCAGGACTCACTCTCATTTGATTTGATATAATTCAGTAATGTGTGATTGCTCTGTTTTTTGACATGTAGTAGGCCTATTCTGTGCCATTGTTGGAGCTTTATGCTTTCATCCTGTGTTACCCGTGCCTAGTTGGTCCTGTCTTGTATTATGGACTTTATTCTCTTCTTTTTGCTTGTGCAGCATCTATGAGTTCCAGTTTTATTATCAAAGCCTTAGTATGTTTGGACACAACAAAGTGCCTTTGTTTTCATAAAGAGATATTCTGTCTTAGTCTTGACATTATAGTTAAGAAAGACATTTATATTTGGTTGAATAGCGATGACGGTCTATTATTTCCCGGTGTTCCCGGGCCAGTGGCCTATGGCAGGCTAATTATTGCCTTGAATAGACTAGTTATGACGAATTGAATCTCTATACAGGGAAATAAATTGTGATGGATGCAGTTAGGTGACTTCGGCTGAATACTGAAAATGTGTCAGCATCCCCTAATTTAAAATATGTTCCCGCGGCTCTGGTCTTTTTGCATTGAGAAGAAAATGGAAAGAAGGAAAAATTCATATATCCACACACTTTTCGATCAAAGACAGGTTGTGTCTGCATCCTGAGATCTGGCATTCGCAATTACAGTAAGCTGCTTTATTTTAGGGGTTTAGTGAAGGTGGGTCTTTTCTACCCGGTGGACAAGGGTTGTAAAAACAAAAAGGACGACAACACCAAAAAGCTGCCTGCAGCAGACTTACACGTGTACAGTCAAGCTGTTTTTTAGTTTTTTTTATTGTGTGTGGCTTAAACTGATGAAGTATAATTAAAGGAATCCTGAGGCTCTGGAGTATTATCTAAAAGGCTGCACTAAGGAAGCACTCCTACCCAGTACCTTTATTTTTGCAGCATTGGTATTTAAACTGAACTTCTTCTTCTTCTTCTTCTTCTTCTTCATCTTCTTTGGAGTTTTCTTCCTACAATGTAGGCCTGCACAATATTGGAAAGCTCTGACATTTGTCGATTTCTTTTTTTCCCCTGTGAAATACTGTATATTGTGATATGAAAAAGAAAAAGTCATTTTTAAAAGATGACATAAATATCTCTGTTTGGAAATAATAAATCATTCTTGGCTACTGCGGTGATTTTGCAGGGGAGTGCATCTACATAGCAGATAAAAATTAAAAAGGATCTTTTATAATGTGAACCATTAACCAAACACCAAAGCAAGTCAGCACTGTGACTAACATTACTCTTCTGAAGACATTTTGGAGGGACATTTGGTAGAAAAATACTAGTTGACTAGATTGACACCATTGTATTCATATAGCAATCGATCCAGGCTAATGTGAATGACAACGACTGCATGTTGCTTCCTCTAAATGTCAGGTTGTGGTCTACTCGTTAGTTTGTTAGCTCCTTAGCTTCTTAGTTTGATAAATTGATCAGACTTGCATGTCACGCGCACTGGCAACAAACTCTGTGTATGCAAGAGCAGTTAAATTAGATTTACGTTAGATCAGACACAGAAATCTGTAGTAGATTAGTGTTACGTTTCCAGCGTTGCGGCTCCGAACTGTAACGTTAGTTGGGACGGACGGACTCCTTGTTTCTTTAGGCTAACTTTATTAGCTTTAGCCTGGCTGGTAGCAGCTTTCTGCTTGTTTCTTTAGGCTAACTATGATAGCTTTAGCCTGGCTGGTAGCAGCTTTCAGCTTGTTTCTTTAGGCTAACTTTATTAGCTTTAGCCTGGCTGGTAGCAGCTTTCTGCTTGTTTCTTTAGGCTAACTATGATAGCTTTAGCCTGGCTGGAGGAAGCTTTTCTATTTATCTATCTACTTTTCTATCAAGCAGCAAAAAAGGATTATGTCAACATCGCAACGGCCTGCTACGTGACCATTGCGCATGCTTGCAACCAGTCTCCATTTTGGCCTAGGGGAAGACATTCAGTTACATCATTGTTCACTGGATCTGACCCTGAAGTCTTAGAGCTGTCTCCTTTCCTGGAGATTTCCCCCAGAGCATCTATCAATGGATCTGAGCCCCTAGAAGAAAGCATGGGTCTCGGAGAGAAGTTGATCCACTATGCTGCCCAGCATCACAGAGACTTTGATGCTTTCAGAGCTGCAGAAAAAGCTTAGTGGATCTACTCTTAAAAGCCTCATTTTGTTTGATAACTAAACCACTTTGTTACCACAGTTTTAAGCTGCTGCTTAAACCTAAACAGCTAAAACTCCACCACCTCCTGATAGTGTTGTTATTTCATAATCAGGACGTTGTGTAGAATTATGATGTAGTATCTGATAATCATGATTTTGTGTTTTCTTTACCTTTTAATTAAATTTACTTAATCTATCTAGGATAAATGCACTCAGTGTCAGCTTTCCAGGGAGTGCTGGGTACGTGCAGCCTAGCATGCTGTTGATCTAGTGTCTAGATTTCGGTTTATCTGAAAAATACCTGAATCCACCTTTTGAAAAACCTTTTTTATGGCTTACCTTGTGCAACCATTAGAAGCTGGTGGTGGAGCTGACCTACACAGTGTGGTCGGGCATGGGGGCACATTCACAGATGGTTTTGAAGACTGTTGAAACAGTTTGCCTACTTTTGATTCTGCCCACAACACGATGGGTTTACAGCCATTACAGTGACTTGGATCGCAGCTTATTATAAGATTTGCAGGTTAGTTGATCAGAAATTTCATTTGCTCTAATATTGTTTTGGTACAAAATTATTTTATTTTACTTAATGTTTGTTTAAGATACATTTCAATATCAGTTGCACTTTTGATACGAGGACACTTCTGTTGTTTTGCACAGTTTATATAAATTAAGTCATTTTTCTGTAGCTCATTCTGTTAAACTAATTATATCATGAATTTAAACAATCATGAATCCCATTGAATCGTGAGTGCATGGTTACTTCCCTGTTGCTGACATAACTACACCTGTTCAGGTGACGGAGCTACTTGGTGTAGCTCTATGCTAATCTCAGCCACATGTGCTAGCGATGACGGTGTCACTGAAGGGCAATGGTGCATGCAATTATTGTAATATTTTTAAATTACAGCTTTTACTGTACTCATTTTAGGCCTTAAAAGAGGATGTATTCTGCCACTTTAGATGTACTTTTTTCACTGCCAATTAAAGTATTACAGTAATAACCGTGGATCATGAATTCAACCGCGCTAAGATGAAGAGCAGTGACATCGATGCATTACAGAGATCAGCAGGAGACGTCCACCGCTCCTTCACACAAATGTCCTTGGACATGACCATTAACCTCCTTATCTCTCCCTCCCCCTCCCTCTCTCTCTCTCTCCCTCCCTCTCCCTCTCTCT
>NC_048417.1:1084389-1087220 GCF_013103735.1 Etheostoma cragini
CTCTCTCTCTCTCTCTCTCTCTCTCTCTCTCTCTCTCTCTCTATCTCTCTCCATTCTTCCTCACAGCTCCCTAATCTCCCACAGTTCCTCTTTCAGGTTCAGAGGAAACTCTCATCAGGCCTAATGAGACAAGCTAATTGTTTTTAAATGTTTTTTTGTGCTGGTGCACCTTGTCTCACTTTAACTCTGCTATCTTTGTTGGACCATGAAGAAAAAAAAAAAAACATTTACAAGGGCTGGTCAGCCGTTTAAATCAACAGATCTATATACAATTGCAGGGTTACTCTCGGCGCTTTGGGTGGTCTGTTTCCAGCCTGTTAAGGAAACCATTGGTGCTGCCATGTGCTCCGTTTGGTTTAAAACCTCCACGAACCTCCATGAACCTCCATGAACCTCCATAAACCTCCATGAACCTCCATGAACCTCCATGCAACGCTGACGTTGCATGTCATGCCAAATGGAACAGAAGGCCCGGTTAGCCGTTTCTTCACTCATCCACAGCACATCAAGTGGAAGACGGTGAATGAGTCTGAACATGAAACACAGTGGCAGTTTGCTTTGTTTATGACTATAATTTCTTCTACAGTGCATCCCAGTTCCATATGGCACATTGTAACTATTCCATATCTCCTGCGTAGTGCGTGACATTATCCTTTATTACTTGCCTTGTGACTTGGCAGTGACACAAGACGGAGGCAGCGCCAAGAAACAGTGCATAGAAACAATGCTTGTAAGATGAAAGGAACTAATAAGGGGGGGGTTTTGCACAGCTTTTTAATTTCATCTGGGATTACTGAGCGTGATGAGCTTAGTTGTGTTGTGAATCCCTCCACGTGGGCTTCTCCAGCACACCCCCACGCTCTGATGGAGCTCCATGAATTCCCCTTATTGCTGTTTAATGAAGATGGGTTCCCAAACAAATGAGCAGCCTTTGCCTGGCTCAGCACCGCGGGTTCTCATTAATCCGGATACAGAGATAGTGATGGCACTCATTTTTCAGACTAAGCGGTGTCTGCTTCTCACCGCTTTGCGGCACTCCCACAACAAGAGCGAGTTGCAATCACGAGAACCCGCCCAGAGGCAAAAAGGATTGTAGTGTTCATGTCACACCTGGTCTGTTGAGCTCGCTGCCTCACTACAGCAAATCTCCCCCCACTACCCCCATCTGTGTCTGTGAGGAAAGTAAAAAGTGGTGCAGGCGTGATGATTCTGCCTCCGTATTAAAGGCATGCTAACGAGAGACATAAATGCAAATTATATTTAAAACAACATGTCTTTACATTGCAGCCTTAATTTGCAGAGTAAGTGTTTTTCATTTAAATTGAGGCTGTATCTGTGTGACTGCTGCGTTAGAGGGATAGGAAGTAGATGGCTGGTAAACACAACAATGGTACAATGTGGCTCTTGTGCAGAACAAGGTTAGTCAGCCACACAGCACGGTGTACATGGAGCTGCTGGCTGCATTAAAGAACACAGAGGGGCATGAAACCCAACCGTAGGGCATTCAGCCTGAGCGTCGTGGAGTGAATGTCTCAGGGATTAAGTCCAGTTCAGACGAGGATTCACGACAAGACAAGTTGAAACTACTTCCAAAACGTTGTCTGCAACGTCTGCAACCAATGCGACGAGATGGTGTATCACCACAAGTGTCGGGGCGTTACGTAATCAGAAAACCAATCATGAGTAACTGTATTCTGTTACCATTATAGTATAGTGTTTAGAATAGTTACATTGTTGAAATCAATGGATTACATGAAAATATTTCTGTTCACGGGTTTATTCACTATCTAAGTAAATTAAGCCAACTCCAAGCATTTCCCAGAAGCCCCAATATGAAAACGAAAAGAAATGAGCTTTTTTGCATCATCACTGAGAGTTGGAGAAGGAGCCGGACCCGGCACAACAGAGCCAGCGCAGGGATTTCTTTCTTGGAAATTCAAACAGCGTTTCACATTAAAGAGAGAACAGGGAGAATAAAATATAACTGTGCAGTTCATCCTCTGCTTGCCTGCAACCAACCTCCTTTCAAACTCCACAGATTACTCCACCTCCAACCTGAAGCATCTTCAACTAAGGGGAGTTTTTTTTAGCCAAGGGTAGCCGTTGCTGTAGTTTTACTGGTCCCCTTGCTATTTTATAGTTGTATCAGGTATCTACCTTTCCGTCCTCCCATGTGCTGATGAGCCAGCCCCAGAGCCTGTTGCTGCCCAGTGTGAGGCGGGGCACATTTGAGTCTCGCGTGCTCAGATCTTAACGGTTTACGGCATCCCAGCTAACAATTTCTGGCTCCCAGAACGTTCTGACAACATTGGTTTTTAGTTTAGTTAACACCTGCACTACGTGATAATGTTGTAGTTTCTCGTCCTGTTTTATTTATATTTTACCACTTTTTTAATATTATTTATGGTCATAGCATAGGTAAATATACTTATTTTGCTTTATTGCTTTAATTACATATTCAATTTAATTTTAACGTCACTTACTGACATTTCAATATTGTTTTTTTGTACTATGGCAACCGTACTTTACAAAAGCTTGATTTGGCGCCACTTTCCATCCAGTCTACCCTCTGCTCATTGGCTGTTTGTTTGTGTGTTTACAGTCAGACGACTCATTAGATGAGGACAGGTCAGTTTCATCTGAGCCATCTGTCTTCTGTCCAGATGGTGTCTTTACAGGTCAGGTTTTAACTGCTGTCTCATGCCAAATGTCATTTTTGAGCTTAAGCTGTGCAAAAAACAAATACCAGACCTAGACTTAGACTTCTCTTTATTAATCCTTTTGGGATGACTCCCGCGAGGAAATTGAAAATTCCAGCAGCAGTTTTTGCA
>NC_048417.1:1087320-1097355 GCF_013103735.1 Etheostoma cragini
TGTGTGTATGTATCTATGTATCTGTGCGTGTGTGTGTGTGTATGTGTATCTATGTGTGTGTGTGTCTGTGTGTGTGTGTGTATCTATGTGTGTGTGTGCCCGTGTGTGTGTGTGTGTGTGTAATATGAAATAACTATATCTATATCACTCTCTCATGAGGAAGGCATTCATACAGCACAGACTAATAAGATACACACTTTAATATTTCATAGAGAGCTCCATGGAGGGTAAACCTTGAGCTGCAGGGTCGTTTCTGGTCTCTAGATCTGGTCCAGCCACGTTTTATCTGAGTTAACGATATTGAATGAAAATGTTTCATGGAAACGGTAAAATTCAATGGAATTTGATGAATATCTAAGGAAATGCGTCAGTCTCATCAGATTTTATCTTGAAGATATTCTTCTTATGTGATAAACGCTGACAAAACCTTATCATCATTTTATGGTTGCAACCCGCCACCAAACGCAGAAGAAGAAGTTGTAGTTAATGTCCCCAGTATTTCTCTGTCTCACACATGGGAAGGGGCAACAAAGACAGATGGAAGTGGACAGACGAGGAGACGAGAGACTCTCTGAATTTAATTTATGTGCTTGTTCTCATTAATAGCGTGGTCCTTTCTAGAAACGTATGTTCAGCTTTTCCGGAGCTGGCTTTAACGAATGTGTGGTGTCATATGTTCAGTCAAACGCTGACTACAATATACCGGGGTTAAAAAATATCAGCTGTAAAGCCAAGCTTCTCCTCATCCGGGCTGAGGTGACCTCACTTCAGCAGCACTTTCTAATCCCCCTTCCTTAGCCTCGGCCAGTGTGTTAACACTGGGGTAATTACGTATGAGTCAGAATTTCCCAGCAGCCCCGGGGGAGATCCAAAACCACTTCAGACTCACCGAGCATGGGCATCCTCGGGGGACTTTCCAACACGGCAAGTGTCGGCAGTACCGATGCCGCTTTCTGAGATTTATTATGAATTTGCATAGATTTCAATATGGAATGGGTGCTGGGTGAGAGTTGGGGGTCGGGGGTGTTTGAGATTGTGCTTCCATTTTCTGCTGCAATATGGCCTACTTTAGAAATTCAATATCTTTAGTGTGGCTGAGAGCTTGTACAGATGAAGGGAGGGTGAGGATGAGACCAGTACCGCGGTACTCACAGGTAATAACCTCCAGGGGATGGGAGATGGAATGGAAACTCACAGATGGGAAAGCAGATGTTCTTCCCTCTGGATACATGGGCTTGTCACTGATCTCGTCTAACAGCGCATGCTAGCCACAGACTCTACAACAAACCAAGTTTAGAGGTTTTAGTCAAACTGATTTGGACATTTAAAGCTTCCTGATGGATGTTGGAAGATGATCTCTCAGCATGAGCCATCATGCTGAGTTACTTCATGTGTTTCTTGCTTCCCAAGCCTGCATCCGACCTCCAGACTCCACAGACAATGCAGACTTATCGTGGGAGATCCTAATTGGGTTGAACCATTCCTGCAAAGCATTTCCTTTTTAATGTGTTATTCACGGGGACTGGCCTCCCCGGAGAAACACCAAAATAAGTCAAGCAGCAATTACGACTCGTAACTACGTTTACAGTAACAGCCCCTTCTAGTGGCCGCAGTAGTTATCTTGGGAGCAGAGCAGTAAGTAAGGTGCCCAGGTATAAATGGGCCAAATTTAGGGGATGTGGATGGGTCAAACCAAGTCAGGACTTTCACCCGAGAGCCTGAGAACGGAGTCCTGTTGCTCTGCGTGTACGTTACCAGAAGTTAACCCTCATGTTGTCCTTGGGTTGAATTTGACTCGTTTTCAGTTCTTTTTTTTTTTATGCCACAAAAAATGGGCCGTCGATATAAGCGCTGAAAATGTCAACTACAAAAAATATCAAAAAATGTTTGCAAAAACATAAAAAAGGACCCATAACTTCGAAAAAGTGACAAAAATGTCAGAAAAAGTGATAATGATGTTGAAAAAAAGTATTCAAAACAGTTTTTTTTATGGCTAATTTAGCAGTAAGCTAATCAGCTGATAACACTAACGCGCCAAATGTTTGACCCAGGAGAAGAAAGCATCTGGGGGGTTGTTAGCTCGAGGTTTTTACACATACCACTGTTTGGAAAAGGACAGGCACTTTCAGAAAATACCCAGCGGTTGATTGGATGAACCGTCATTCTATCGTGTCTGCCATTGTTGTTTGTTAGTTATTAGTTACTACTGAATGCATCATAGTGACTGCTGCTGTATAAGAGTGCACAGGGAGGAGGTTGAGATGGATGTGTGTGTCATTATACACAACACTTTCAAGTGGGTGTTTGTGTACCGTGAGTACTACTCGAGGGGACCGGTGTTTTAATCCAACGCCCAGTCTATATTAATGAACTCTTTGTCGGCTAAATAATCCGAATCAGGTTTATTGCCACAGTAAGGAAGACTTGCAAGGAAGCTGGTTTGGTGGTAGGTGCATACAGAAACTTATTAGTCATTAATGTAAATGCAGAAACAAACCTGTACAAAATAGCTGTTTAACATAAGAAAAGGGGAAGGGATGCTGAATGGATTGAGTGCAGAATGTGAAAATATACATACTGTATATAGTATGTGCAACAGGCAGTTGTATAGTCCAGGTTGGAGGTTAAAGCAGAGTGCGAAGTGGAGTGACTAAAAATCAACGGCTAAGGCCTCTGAAACGACGGACAGTTCACCGCGCTCTGTACCTGACTCCCAGTAAAACGTTCTAACCTAATATCAACCCCGATGATCTCAACTGCCATGTGCCGGCGGTTGCCTCATTTCATTGGATATCATCACGATTGCGCTTTTTTTTTTTACGGTATGATAAGAACTAATTCATGAGAATGAATAAAATATCAATCCTTTTTTTTAGCTTTGTATGACGTAGCTGTAGGATTTGTGAATGTACCACAGTGATTTCTGGTGCATACTCAGAATGACTTATTCAGGCTGTAATGATGGGGATGTTAGGAATTAATCATACTGTGCTCTTGGTAAGAGGGTCAACCATTCGGTAAATGCCAAAGCTGAGACTTTAAAAAGGCAAAGGTATGCGTCTGCTGTTTCTGCCCCAGCCGCTTGCAGCATGCTTTTGAATGTCTTACACGCGTTTTCAGAAGTCCAGGTATTACTTCTCTCCGTGGTGGTGAACTCCGAAGTCTGCTACGCTCTATTTACCTTGTCATTCAATGTCATTTTGTTTAATTCACCGAAGTGGCAAGGCAACGAACTGTCAGAAATTCCACTGGCTGCTCTCGACCAACGCGTCCAGTGTTCAGAACTCCTCAGCAGAAAATTGTATTTCTTTGTAAGAGACGGGCTCACATTGTTCCGAAGCAGAGAGGCTGAGTGTGCTTTCTTTTGCAGCTGTGGCTACTTTCCTCTGGTTCGGACAGGTTTTCTGGAGTGAAATTTCATTGGAAATGTCACAGTGTTTGAGTATGAATGAAGCTTTCCACATCCATGAGTCTATGCAATAAAATATTCTATAACGAGGTCTCTGCTGCAATGTTGAGACACGCAATCACCGTCACCTTAAAGGTTGGTTATCATCAGACTTTATAGAGAACCTGCTTCATGGCAATGACTAAAACGAACTAAAGAGCACAAACATGAGGCGTTTACTTTACATCACACTTTTTTACAGAATCAATTTACTGCATCAGTAAATCTCATGAGTAAATCTGTGAGTAAATCTCACATTCTTCATTCATAATTACATCTATTAAGACATTTATTTTTTATTATTTTAAACCACAGCTTTGTGTCTAGTTGATTCCTTCGAGCCACACTTTTTCCTTGAGTTAAGTTCTGCAGAAACTCACAAATGTTTCCTGAATTCAACTATAATGGTTATTCATTTCTGATAAAGCTTTTCTAGCAAGGGTGTTTTATCTTTTGTAAATGTTCATCACTATAGACTCCTTGTTGTTGCAGGCATGCGCCATTTCTACAAAAAACTGCAGATGAAAAATGAGTCACATTTACATTTTAATTCATGTTGATTTATATGCACTGCCCCAAACAAAGAAGTACTTACAAGTACCTACATTAAGCAGGTAGACTGAGAAAAGGCTGTTTCTGTGTCTGCTTGATGTCTGATCTGGGGATTTTCTAACAGCCATACCAGCTCGATAATCTACCAACAGAAATAGCTGAGGGCATTGTTTATGTGGATTCAGCGAGTTATCCTGTGAGTGTAAAGTCACACTGAATCTAAAAATATGTGTCTTTGTGTTCAGATTAGACTGACTGAGATTAAGTTATGACTCTGAGAAGGAGTATAAATTTAACGCATATGGTGGCAATCGATATGTTAAGTGTTCATACGTAGGGTTTCGTCATCGGGACCAACTGGAACGACTGTCTTCCCGATGTTTTTTAGATCACCGGCTTGCATCAGTCTCTGTCAAGTCATGCAGCTGTTTTGCCTCACATCTTTTGTTTCTGTGCAAGTCTAGACCACACTCCAGAATTTACAAGGACCTAACAGTTCTAGTAGTTTCCTCCAGAGCAATCAACAGTGTGACAGTGGCGAGGAACAACTCCCCTTTGGTAAGAAACCTGGGACAGACCCAGGCTCTTGGTAGGCCTCCTACGTACCTCCTGAGTATCCTGAATGTGGAACCCCATTTGAGAAACAACGCAGTATTTAATTAACTAATTAATTAACTTTTTCTGTTTACTGGGACCCATTGATGTTTAAGCATGAAGTCGACCTCACAACAATCTATGTGTGTTGGCATAAAAATAGATGTTTATGAATTTAATTGAGCTCTGTAATGGTTTTATTCTTTAATGATGATTGGCCCTTGCTTTTATCAAACCTGATCACTTCACATGGTATCATACGATGATACTATGATGAAAGTAATCTTGAATACACTGCCAAAGAAGGTGTTGAAATACGAGATAGATTTCAAGAGATGCAAGTTAATGTAAGCTTTGCTCATCCAAAATACAACGTAGTCCTGAGCCATTGAGTGCAAAATCCAAATCAAGGAGCACTAAATCAGCCGGAGTGAGAGCTCAGAGAAGAGTTCCACATGCCGTCGCTGTGACAGAGCAGTGGGACAATGTGTTGGAGCTGCTCTGGGAGAAAAGGATGGCCATGACGCTCATTCAATGGTAACTAAAGATTGGAGCTCTGGTCATAGTAGAGCCTTTAATATACCAACAAAATACCCACAGTACACCTGAAATCTCCGTAATTTAGGGACAGCCATGCAAATTGACTAAACATCAATAATTTCACACAAGCTGCATTTAGATTCAGATGTTCGGTTTCATTTAGAATCCTCCATTAGCATAGCATTACATGACTACAGTTGAATTTGTAACATTACTTCGTTGAAACTTCTTTAAAACCAGACACAACCGCACTTCTTAAACAGGCGACACTTACTGATGGCCAAATGAGGTTTTTTGACGGTTTGTAAACCATTTTCTTTATTTTACAGCCCACTACATGGTGCTCCTGGTTTAAAGAAAAAGGCTCAAGGAATGTCAGTGTGCTTTCAACTAGAGTGCGGATCGGGCCGGATTTTTCTGTCCGAGCCCGGCCCGCGTCCGACACAGTTAAAATCGCATTTGTTTCTCATACTAAAGACACATGTACGTTTGTTTGTGTGGAAAGCTTTTATTAAGCAAGTGTAGGAAGGCATTGGGAAATGTCAACAGATGAGCGCATCAATGCACACGGGTCAACAAGCGCCATTACCTCCATAATAAGCTGTTTTAAATTCTAAATGTTCATCGCCTTATCGCGCTGATGTGACCGAGCCCGACCCGAACCCGAGCATCCTTTCTAAACATCTGTCCGAACCCGGCCCGACCCGTCGGGTACCGTCGGGCTCGGGTCGGGTATCCATCCTCTACTTTCAACCCTTCGTTGAACAGAGAGTGCCATCTAGTGGGCTCATTAAATGTAGCCCACTACATAAAGAAAAGGGTTCATGAAGATTCATGAAGCTTCATTTGGCCATCACCGGGGACACTGTAAGAGTTGGATGGTTTTTACATGAAATTTGAAACCCGTTTCAAAAACACATCTCCAGACAATTATAGCATCATTCGACCAACAGAACTACAGATTGATCCTTAAGCACAGATGGGAAAGATTTATGGCGCACACTGAGGGGGGTCCCTCTGAAATTTGTGATATCCATAAAATAGTTAACTTTTCTCAATGCAAACAATGACAAGATGAAAATCATTTGAAAACGTTTTAGCTAACTATGATTGTTTGATTGCTAACATTAGCTCAAGACGCCATTCAACTGACAGGCTGTGTTGTGTTTGATGCTAACTTGTATCCAGCAGACAGACAGTGTCCCAGAGGACACAGTGTTGGGTGTAACGGTGCTAAAAAGAGGGAATGCCATCTTCCTTTTCAATAAAATCAATTACTGATCCATGTGACATATAATGGGTTTGGACATACATTATGTCCTAATACTACTCATCCCATGAAAAGAAATATGTCCTCGTTTACAGTGTTAGCGCTGTACCACACATCTGGAAAAATGCACCTACAGCTAAATTAAACATCTGATTTAAAAGTTAATTCCCTCAAAACAAAGGCCAGTTCATACATCCCAAAGATTTCTGAAGAATGCCTGTAATCAAAGTCTTTCCCTTGAGTTTTACACTCAAGTTCTTTCTGAACGCTAATCCCTGCCTCGATAGTCGGATGCTTTGGAGTGCACCTTGATTATTAATGAAGCGGTCTCCACATAAAGCGGCTCAAAGATGTGAGGCAGCCCTTTTACTTGGAATAATACTGGAAGTAGGCTTGGAAAGTGAGTTAAAACGTCTCCAAAGATGGATGGCTTTCCTAACTTGATACATGTTGCCATTTACATATTTATGAAGACATTACGGTAATTTTGTTATTAAAGAATTGAAACCAAGCTCCTGACCTTTATCAAACAACTGCATTAAGAGCAGAGTGCTCGGAGCTATGTAATCCTCTCAGGTTGTGTACAAATCACCCTTCTTTGGTCAATTAAACATCTACAAACTCTCAAATCTGTCAAAGCATTGTGTTAGGCAAATTCCTCCATTTCGACAAAGAAGTCAGATAGAACCTTATAATTCTAAGGTCTTGATTTAAAGCATATATTTATTACTCTTTAATTTAGAAATGTGACACATTTACATCTTATTAAAAATAAATCAAAACCCACATGTACTGTATAAACTGTCTTTGTTAAGTGAGGATGTCCTTCCCCCCTGCAAAAAGAAACGAACTTCAGGTCTGAACATGAGGACTTTTGCCTGAAACAAGCCATCTATCCTCCCATGTGCGACACACCGGCCCTCTGTAGTCCCCTCTCCCTTCAAACAGCCTGGTGTGGTCTGTAAATGAAACTCTTCTCTGGCTTCCCTTACTTCAGACAATAAAGCTGCCACAATGAGAGAAGTGCTTACAATAATTCTGAGCAATGCGCATGAAAAACCCATTTCAAGTTGCTCCGTGGCAGGGCGTGCACCGAAGACAAAGTGAGTTGAAGAGGTAACAAAGTTTCTTTCTATAGGATGCTCACTAACAAGATGAAAAAGAGATTAGCGCTTGACGCCTCACCTTTCATTTTCTGACAATTAGAAGTTGGTGTTTATCTCCGTGCCGACCGTGGCAGCTCCCCTTGCTTCATGCAGGCGAAGACGTAACGTTGTTTCTTCACTTGCTCTCCCGTCCTCGCCCAGAAAGTCTCCAAACGGGTCGATTATGCAAGCAGCTCATAAGGCCTCACAATTTCATTTCTTGTGAGGTGGGGAAAACAAACTCAGAAGACCACATGTGTCATTTCGGGAGTGTTTGGAAATCCACTTTTACTGTGGTTCAGGTACGATGATGTGTTGGAATAAACGCTGCCCGGAGCCACAGCGGGATGTCCCTCCCATGATAAACCAGGGTGAACCAAGCAGCGACATGCACATCAATTTCCCAGCATTCAAAGTGACCCGAAGGCTCAACCAGCTCATCTTCCCCATCCGTCTGTAGGTTATGAATCTATAACCTAATCAATCCTCTTCCACTGATTACATCTGGCTCACAAGGACGGTGTGTGTGCACCAGTTACCATTTCTTACTTCACGAATTAAAAACAGAAAGGGATTGGAGTATGATGCAGTTATTTAGTGACATTAGATCATTTTGCTGAAGAATTTTCATTATTGCTTCTTTTGCAAAAGAATGGTAACAGAAAAATGCTGTAACTTCACCTCCAGGGCAGCAACAGTAGGGATTAAAGAAGGAATCAATACTGATTCATGGGCCTTTGTCATGATTTATGTCACAGTCTCAATGTAAGGAAAGCAACAATAACTGCATTTGTTACAATTATATAAAAAACTGGGCTTTCTACGATGGTGCTCGTAGTACATTGCCTCTAAAATAAAATGTGTTGGTGCACATTGGGTACAATAACCTCGCTTATCTTTAGGAGCACAAGGAACATCTGATAGCATCTTCAGAAAACACACTCCCGACACAGAACAATCTATTTCTTTAATGATTTCTTTTCTAAAAGCCACACACATTGAACACAACTGTGCCAAGAAGAACATCTGCTCCATATTGGATAGCTTCTTTGAATGTTAGCTTTGAGGTAAATATTGGAAAGTACCCAGCCTGTTACCACGTTGAGGATTTCTAAACTGTTTCACGTGAAAAGTCAAAATTAAAAAAAAAGTCCTAGTATGTACCAAACTCTGAGTCACTCCTCCTGTGACTGCAGCACATGACAAGTATTACCTGCATGGGACCTCTTGTAATTTGCAATAAATGCAGTGGTCATTTGTGATCTTAACCCCCGTGAGACTCTAGCCCGGCTTCGGCCTCCTTCGTACTTCCGCTCAATTTTCCTTTTCCTTCAGTACATTGTCTGGGTCTGCAGTACATTCTTAGGTTCTCTCAGGCCAGTCTTTCCCTGTCCAATCAGCTAACAGAGGAAGTGGCTGAGAACGATGACGTTGAGTTTGTGCGCTACTCTGAGCTGCACATTACTGTTTATTCTGTTTTCACCCTGTTTGTTTAGGTCTCGGTTTTATCTCCAGAGTGAGACATCTCACTCCAATCCTATCTTTGTTGGGAGCCGCACATGCTCAGTAGCTCGATAACATCCCATCAACTCTTTCTCCAGCTTTGGTCAGTCCAAGGCAGGATCAGCTGGGAGACTTCTTCTAGACCAGGGACACAACAGGGACAGGAAGTAGACCAGGGACAGGAAGTAGTTCTTTTGGAGATTATGGTCATATAGTGGCTGTTGTAGTAGCAATGTTTTGCCATTGAGCTAGCATGCTAGCACTAGCATGCTACGGTTAGCCACCTAGTCTCGACTCGGACGTAGACGCTTGTTCATGGAGAGTGGCCAGACTCTCTGGACTAATGAAATAGACCAGAGTCTGGTAGGACCAGGCTAGTGAGAATCTGCCATGCCTGTAATTAAGTAAAAAGAAACACAAAGAGAACATCTCCGTGATTTGGATTTGTTTTGACTGCGCTGGCGATTGTAACTGAAAGCTTTGACATCATCCGTGGGGTATAATGTCAGAACGTTTGACTAAAATACAGACTTAGTTTTTTTCAATGACCACTGACTTTTTCAAACAAACTCTCTGTGACAGATTAAAGATACTCTCAATGAGAAAATCATCTAAACACTTCAAAAATAGATTATGCATTTTTGATGAAGTGCCCCTCTAAAGAATAATTTCTGCCACATTTAGAGACATCAGGCCTTCAATCAAAGGCAGTGAATGATTAAATCTGCTCATGGAGATCATAAAGATTAGCCTATCTGACTACCATTAAAATAACATTTAAACATGTCTAAATGCACCCAGGTGCATGTGGGCTGCTCCTAGGGATACTGAGTGTTGACTCATTATTACGACTTCCATTTTAAACAATTCACAAGCACTTTGCTTTATCAGATTACACATGGGAATCCGCCAGGGCTGCGCTTTGTCACCAATCCTGTTTATAATATTTATGGACAGGATATCGAGGCGTAGTCGGGGCGGGG
>NC_048417.1:1097455-1102264 GCF_013103735.1 Etheostoma cragini
AGGGAAGTTTGGGGTCCCCTGCTGGAGCTGCTGCCCCCGCGACCCGATACCGGATAAGCGGTCGAAGATGGATGGACATGGGAATCTGTTTGGAAGCAAAATGTTTAAGAATCATATTCTTGTCTCTATTGAAGTTGATGATTCATTCTTGTTGAAAATCTTTTTTATAATTTTATCTGCAAATTCAGTTCCTTTTATATCGTAACTTGAAGATGAAAACATCAATTTCACCAACACACAATTGCTCATGAACATTGCTTACATACATACAATTGGATAATGGGTGAATATTTCTATGGATGATAAAACAGTGCATATCGTCACTGCCGGGCAGAAACTATCCAAATCTCTTTTTCAGGAAATGGAAAAACAAGCTTAATTGAAAACATTGTATTGAACTTCAACTAAATAATAGTTCCTCGTCAATGACGTTAAAGTTGACAATACATGAAAAAATGAACACAACAAAATATAGAGATAACAATAAAAGATGTCAGATTGTCAGATAACTGACAATTTGTATAGTATATATCTGTATATTTTCAACATTTTAAAGATACAAATTGGTGAAATATTTAAAATGTTTACAAACTTGGAACTATATTCTCAACAACAACAACACCGTTGTTCCTCTCTGCTCCTCACCACGGGGCTTCTCGTGTGCTATGAGCCAATCACTCCACCCAAGAAGCAGACGGTGCAGTGCTTCGCCCTTCTGAGAATATAGTTCCTGGTTAGAAGACGGCTGTGTCCATGTGACCTTGTTATTTGTACACACTGTGACTATTCAAATCCCAACATGTAAATTGGAACATGTTTGCGTACTTTAATCCTTATTGGGAGCAGTAGCTAGCTGGTGAGGGTTACCTCCAGGATCTGTGCTAAGCTAGGCTAGCGGGGGCTGCACCAGACAGAGATGAGAAGAGTATATTTGGACTTATCTAACTCTGGGGGACACGCTGAATGAGCTAAACTCCCAATAAGTTGGCGTGTTCCTTTAAATTCTGGCTTTATGTGCCCAGTCTGAATGACCTGCAGCAGTTGTTCCTCTGGTCCAAATCCTTTCACTGCTTTCTATCGTTCCATATTTACTCATACTAATTGTGTGCAATGTTCTCTGATTGTGGTAATATCAAGAACTTCGTGTTGGATCTTGGTGTTATTGCCAAACTGATTGCTCCTCTCTCCCATCGCCCTAATAGGCCGTACACCACATGGATCGGTCATCGAGTGCAAATACTTTATTTTCGAGAGAAAATGAGCATGATGCCACGGGACTGTCAGACCGTTGAAGTAAATTATGGCTTTTTTGAAATGACTGTGCAGTGAGTATTGTAATTAGGAGAGCAGATCAGTGAAGGCTGAACAGAGCTGCAGAGAGCACGTACACTCCTACTCGTCTGGCTTGAGTTGATGACCTGCTGAATGAGCTAAAAGGGGCAATTTATCCGTCAAAAATGGCTCGTTGTACAGACCAGGCGAGGCTAAAAGTTGGGATGCAATAGTCCCAAACGGTACAGGGAGATACAGGGTTGTGTGAGAATATGAAGGGTTGTGTCACAACAATCACATGCTTGACTGTTTGCTAAGCCCTGTCCTCCTTTCCATCTTACATGGTACATGTTCACTTTCCAGTGGTACAGTGGCAGATGCCCCACTTGCAATTCTTTGTGACTTTTAAAACAATTTACCAGACTGACGCTGGCAGAGTTTTCCATTTTTTTTGCCTTAGCTGATTCATTCTCGAAAGCGTAGATTTGCATATGGACGGTAGGGACATGGCCTTCCCGGCATTTTAGGAGGACGGACTGTCACTAACAATATACAAGAGATCCCGTTTGCATCATCTTACTGCCAGACACATTCACACACTGTGGCCGAGGCTGCCGTACAAGGTGCCACCTGCTCATCAGATACACACTCACACACATTCACACTCGGATGAACAGAATCGGGGGCAACTCTGGGTTCAGTGTCTTGGCCAAAGACAATTCAACGTGGGACTGTAGGGCCAGGAATTGAACCACCAACCTTCCAATTGGCAAGCAACCGCTCTACCACTGACATCTGTAAAGGTGCAAGTTTTGACCATCCGGCTTGTTCTTTTGATCAGTGTGCTCCAGTTATTTTAATTAAAGTTTAGACTAGCAAGTCTGGTGTGATATGTAAATGTGCTGTATTTATAGAGCGCTTTTCCAGTCTTAACAACTGCTCAAAGCGCTTTTACATCTACAGGAAACATTCACCATTCACACACATTCATACACTGTGGCCGGGGCTGCCATACAAGGTGCCACCTTGATCATCAGATAAACATTCACACTCGGGGTTCAGTATCTTGCCCAAGGACACTTCGATAATGACTGCAGGGGCGGGGATCGAACCACCACATTTCCGATTGGCAGGCAAGCGCTCTACCACTGAGCCACAGCCGCCCATATGTTTTCTCCCGTAGCTCTGTGTCAAAATAGATATGAGTAGCGTCATGGCCGCACGGGCTCGCCCGGCTTCTGCTTCGTTAAGTCACCATGCCGCTAGCTGCAAGCATGCACAGAGACATGCACGCTCTGTCTTGTCCGTTGCAGTATTCACCAGAAGGCCAGGGGGCGTAAAAACAAAGTAATCCGTGAACTAGAAGGGCAATCAAAGAGCTCAGACCTCCGCCAAGGCGCACCTCAACTCACAATGTTAATACATTGGGACTTTTCCCAGTCAGAAACTATTTTTTTCCCTGATTATTTTGACACTACATGGACGTAGCACTAACTCCGTATAAATCGTATTGTTAAAATAGCGAAAAATAATCTGCTGCCGCCCGCAATCAAGACACTCAAGGCAATGCCTGTGATTCCACCAGCAACGATACCTCGTAGAAGTGTTCCAGAAGCACTAACAGTACTTCGCTACACTAAAAATATGCGGCGGGTACCGCTGGCCGTTCAGTAGCCCAGGCAGGACGTGGAAGGGCTAGAGCCTCCAGTCAAGTTCCTAAATAATATATCACATCATTACACTATTTAACAAACTAAACACAACCACAAATCTTTCATCCGTGTCGTTAATAACTGAACTAAATGGAAGAAACAATCTAACTATATACCAAACTCCCTCTCCTGGGTCAGTTACATGGACTCCTCAGTGCTGGTCCTTGTACTTTCTACTGCAACTGAAAGTGGCAATAGATTTTTAAGCTAAATGGCAGAAATTTAAAATCAAAATGAAGTGATCCATCAGAGCTGAAAGGTTGGTGAATGAGTCATTTGATGTCGGGTGATGTTATGTTGGCTTAAAAGTGCTGCCAGGGACAGACGCAGGTTCAACTCTACAGCTCATGAAGCCCATGTCAGTCATTAGGTTATTACGAAGGAGTCCTCGTCTGTAGCTACTACAGCCTTCAGGTCTGAAGAATGATGGTAATACAGCATCATAATATCACTGCGTGAGCCCTATTAGTCTTGTGTGAGTGAGAGTCTCTGGAACTCATCGCTGGGATTAAAACTCACACATGACACAGGACACTGGGACTAAATCCTAATGCCAGACTTGTGGAAACTGTTGTTTTATCAGCAAGACGTTAGCTCATGAAGCACCAAAGTGTTCCGTATGAAATAAATATTATAATCTTATGAACAAATTGAGTAAAGGCCCGTTGTATCATTTTTACAGACATTTTTCTTCAATTTGCCTTTTTTCTAAAGCCTGTTTATATTTAATAATGTATATTTTTTTTCATAATTGATTTGTTTTAATGTTGAACCCTTCATGGGCTGCTGCTAAAAGCAAAGCATTCTTCACTCTCAGATGTGTCCTGATGTTTTTTTGTTTTATTTCTTCATTTTATTTTCTATTTATTTTATTATTTTCATCTGTTTTCACTCTTATATGGATGAATGCATTCAATTTGCCTTTCGCCTTCTGATTTAATGAGCCCTTCTGCAGCACATGAGCCCTGGCTCCTCACTTGCATGTTGTTTATCTTTTTGCTACTATGTCCTGTTGTGCGAGGAAGGATATGCTAATATTGAATGTACACTTCATGGGTGTTTTGCCTGTATGATAGGGAGACTGCTAAATCATAAATGCAGTTCAAAGGAGATGTTTCAGTATCGGCACATATTTTAGTCACGCCCCTGTCCACAGGATAACAAATGGCACGGCACACTGCTGTAATCCAGTTTCCCAGCATTTCATGCAGGTAACCTAACAGAGTGATGGTTAAAGGATGAGGAGACTTAAAGGGGGATTTGTTTTTTTTCCCAACCTGGAGCCCATTACACCATGCATCTGTGTCTAATAGACTAATGTGACCAAATATTTTTGGTCCAGTATTAAGCGAGATCGCAGCGACGGGCTTAATGTGGTGATTGTGCACCCTTGATTTTTGTCTCGTAATAGTGATTTGTTTGTTGCCACGGACAGAATCGGATTGCAATTCCGTGTCTGACAACAGCATCCATCTCACAAGGTCACTTCCTGTCTGAAGACAGTGGTGTAGAGAGTGAAACAGGAGTCGGGAGCCAGGGTTAAAAAAAGAAAGAATTACCTTTTAAGATCTTATTTGGTTTGGAGTCCATTGCACGAGCAAGGGGAGCAAACCCCAAGATCGATGGACCATGAAATCAAGGTGTGCACAACTGTCTCCTTACAACATTACAACATCTAGCAAACAGGTACGATAGGTTATACATTCAGTATGTATTGTGTATATAGTATATACATGTGTATAAATATCAAATATATATATATATACACTCACCGGCCACTTTATTAGGTACACCTGTCCAACTGCTCGTTAACACTTAATTTCTA
>NC_048417.1:1102364-1105236 GCF_013103735.1 Etheostoma cragini
TATATGTGTGTGAAGTGTCTTGCTTTTAGTTTCCTAAAGTATTTTTGTCCCAGTGAGCTGTAATGGAGGAAGCAGATTCCTCTTCAAAGCAAATTGAACAGAATTGATCCCATCCTCTGCGACATCGCAGCTTCAAAGAGAGCGCTTCTCCCCGGCCTTGCAACCAGCATCATCTTACTGAAGCAGACCACGTCCTCTGTGTTGTGTATGTGATCCAGTAAACATTTAAATTAATTCATCTTAAGGACAATTAGTTACTTCGATAAAATCCTTAGAGCATGTTGAATTTGGATCAGTCCAATTTCCCACTAAAGCTATTGGTTAACGACGTTTTTGACCCACTGTGTTGAGTGGAAGGTCTCATTGACACACATGGTGAACTCTTCTTTGTCCCACGTCCCCGTTGATGCAGACTTCGTCAGGACAAATGCTGTGGACAGGTACTCTTGAATAGAGCCACTCAAAGTCTAAGACCTTTGATCAAAAGTCGAGTAAAACTGCGTAGCCTTAACCCGTTTAGTAACGACAGTGTGTTCAAAGATGCCAAAGGGGAAAAAAGCCAGAGACTGAAAAAAATGGAACAAAAGCAAAATATATACTTTGAGAGTTTCTTCATTTTTGTTAGAGAGCTGAGAAACACTCGGCAAAGTGTAATGGCCTTCACAGTTCGAGCCAGAGTTAAATGAAATGTTACCAAACATAAACGGGACTTTTCTCCATCACTGCACACTACATAGAAATCTATTTTAACGCTTTCTGAAAACAAGTTCTTTTTGTAAATTACTTAGTTTTTTGTTTGACTGACTTTTTAACCCTTGTATGGTATTCGGGTCAAATGGACACATTTCTTCAAATTTTTAGAAGAAGAAAAATTGAACATTTTTTTCTACGTGAACATCAACGGCCTTTCCTTATTTACTGTGATAAACAAGTATTTCTGACTCTATTCAGGAAATTATTCTGGATATGACAGTTTTTCCAAGATAGGAATGATCACATCGTGGATTTTCAACATGAATTATAACCTTATGACAAAAAAGAAAACCCACTTCCATTTTTTATTATGTGCTAGTAGAGACTGATGCATTTCCTAAACATATATGTTATCTTGAGATAAAATTAATAGATGTTAATAGATTATAAAGTAAAAATGTATCACAGAATTGTTTTGAAAAACCTAAAACAAGACACAGGTCAGTTTGACTCGAGGGATACAAGAGGGTCCCGGAAGACAACAAAAGGGTTAATCCATACACAGAGCAATCAATTTAATGCAAAAAAGGGAAGTCCATCAGCGCCAAGCTTGTTCCATGTATCTTCTTCATTAATCGAGAAGCTCCCAGAAATCGCTTTAATGCTCATCTCTGTCAGTGTGAAGAGAAGGCAGCCAGCCATTCATTTAGCTAGTTGAATCCAGTTTTGGCTGCAGGTAATAGGAATCCCTTTCCCCCCCCTCCCCCCACCAGTCGCTGGGCCTCGAGCACCATCCACACAATGGGGAGGTCATTGAAAGAACCTGTTATGTGAAGCATGGATGCTCAGTCATGCGTTTCACCTGTAGCGCTCTGCTTTTAGCCATCTGGAGTTGGGAATATGGAAGAGTGATCACAACGAAGAAGAGCGTTGATGTGCACGCATCTGCACATCAAGTTGGATGCAAACACAGTAATGTGAGTTATAGTTGCTTTTGGCTGTGTCTGTTTTAAACCTTTCCCTATTTCCCAAATGGTAAGAAAGTCACATCAAGATACATACACACTCAAACACACACGCTACTGCATGAGCCACCTGCACACACACACACACACAGACACACACGCTCACTCACACACTCACACAGTCACTCGCACACACACACACTCAATCACTCACTTACACACACACACACACACATACTCACTCACTCACACACATACACACACACACTCACTCACTCACTCACACACACACACACACACACACACACACACACACACACACACACACACACACACTCAATCACACACACTCAATCACTCACTCACTCACTCACATGCACACTCACAAACACATACACTCACTCACATTCACTCTCTCTCTCTCTCTCTCTCTCTCTCTCTCTCTCTCTCTCTCTCTCTCTCTCTTCAGGTATGACATATTAAAGTGGACCTGTTGATATTCAGAGACAGTCTCCTCGCCCCCCTTTGCATGAAATCGACTCCACACATTCCCAATGAGCTAGCTGCACAACCGATTACTTCATCCACCGATACACATCTGCAAATGGGAAGTAATCACCAGAAAGTCTAAACATGTACACGCAACCGCCTCCAGTCATTACCTTCCTGTACAGTGTTCTTTTAGCTGCATGAAATCAGCAGACCTTAAATAGCAGAGTGGAACCTGCTTCCAGTATTTCAATCAGGAGGGACTTCGTTGTACGTATGCGTAATATGAAACGTACAGAGTCTTTGGAGTTTAAATCCATCGTTATAAAACAGTCTATAAAGGGGTAGAGGTGCCAAGACACATCCCCCCAATGGAGCCTAGTGATGGTGGAGAAGGAACCCAAAGACCTAACGAAGCAGCTGTCTGCTGGAAGGGGACTCAGGGTGCTGTGGTTGACCATACGTGGAAGGGGACTCAGGGTGCTGTGGTTGACCAGAGGTGGAAGGAGACTCAGGGTGCTGTGGTTGACCATACGTGGAAGGGGACTCAGGGTGCTGTGGTTGACCATACGTGGAAGGGGATTCAGGGTGCCAGGGTTGACCATACGTGGAAGGGGATTCAGGGTGCTGTGGTTGACCAGAGGTGGAAGGGGACTCAGGGTGCTGTGGTTGACCAGAGGTGGAAGGAGACTCAGGGTGCTGTGGTTGACCAGAGCTGGAAGGAG
>NC_048417.1:1105336-1107032 GCF_013103735.1 Etheostoma cragini
GGGGTTTGCCTAAAAAGACATCTGACAGCAACAGAGAGAAGACATTTAAAGCAGGATATCAGGCTGGGATCGGATCATGGATTTCGTGGCCAATCTGGTTGGTTCACTGAAAAGTGAACGCGTCTACACAGCTGAATAGTTTTAGGAAGAGAGAACGTTGGATGAAGTTATAAAGAATTTGGGCTGAGCTAAATAAGCATCCATTCTCCAGTTTACACACTGGAATATGCTGCTGCAGGGTTTTAAACACAGCTGAATGCAGAGCTGCAAAGATAAGTGAGTAGTTGTCAAATATTAAATCACTGAAATATTCCATTAATCGGGTTAAGGCCATTTTCAAGACATTTTTATTGAATATTCTGAATAAAGGTAATTCAACCTCTGTTAAAAGTATCACATTTTTTAAAATATTTCCTCAGTGTTCAGCTCCAAAGATCATCCAATGAATCTATTAGTTGTGAACCAATAAACAAATCAACAACTATTTAGATAATTAATTTGGAGAAAAGAAAGTTAGAATTCTCTCCTTCTAGCCTGTTGAATGGGATTAGTTTCTCGTCTCTTCACTCCTCTGTGACTGTAAACTAATATCTTTGAATTGTTGACAAAACCAGACATTTGAGGACAACATCTTGGCCTTTGAGAAGCTCTGATCTATATTTTTTTTTACCATTTTCTGTTATTTAATAGAGCGTACAACTGATTGAATAATTGAGAAAACAATTCACAGATTAATCAACGAGGAAAACGATAGTGTTTGCAGGCCTGGCTGAAAGACACCACGGCATGAGACAATGAAGACAAACAGATAGCATTGTCTCGGGGGGGTTCAGCCTCGTACCCTCATGCAGACATGGATATGCAGCCTCAGACACACGCTAGTCAAGATACATCGGACAGGTTTGCTGTTCAACATGATTCTAATGAACCCCCCGGATAACAAGTGAGCAATGCATGATGGGAAACACATGTGCTACCAGCCCTTTGACACACGGGGTCCCTGCATATGTAACCTGCACATCTTTCTGCAAAGCAGCACCCAGGGTGTGGGACGTGTGGGACAAAGAAGACAAACAGTAGGATGAAAGACAGTTTTTTTTTTTTTCATAGACAAAGAAGCAAAGCCGAAACGCCACGACACCAGAGGGCCGCGCTGGTGCAATCCGTCACCTTCTGAAGGCCACTGCAGACACATTTACTCACCGTGTCATGAAGAAACATAGCCCCCCCCCGTGGAGTCCCCTCCACCTTTTATCTAAGTCAGAGATTCCCCCGGCCGTGTAATAAGGTTGTGTCCCTGTAGGCCATGCCATCATGATTACGGTTATATTTTGTTTTTCCACGGCTTAGTTGAATCCTAATGCAGACTGCGGTGTGTCATTTTCTTGTATATCACACCGTTGCCATGGACGCAGTTCTGTTCACTCTGGAGGTCAGCTATCCATCAATCTGCTGAAAGAAGTCCGGATGATTTATCAGCGATTGGCATCCGAACGTGGACACAGTGATGCTAATGTGTTAGCTTAGCTAGCTACATTGCAACATGTTTAACGTTAACTTACAGGTGTGTCAAACACAAAATGCAAACAGTTCGTATTGGTCAAGTGCACCGCCCAACCGCTGGGGGAGACAGGACCCCCCAGGAGCACCATGCCCAACCGCTGGGGGAGACAGGACCCCCCAGGAGCACCATGCC
>NC_048417.1:1107132-1109298 GCF_013103735.1 Etheostoma cragini
CCTCGGGGAAGACCCAGGACTAGGTGCATGGACGTCCAGCTGTGAGGAGGCCTCGGGGAAGACCCAGGACTAGGTGGAGGGACGTCCAACTGGGAGGAGGCCTCGGGGAAACCCAGGACTAGGTGGAGGGACGTCCAGCTGGGTGGAGGCCTCGGGGAAGACCCAGGACTAGGTGGAGAGATTATATCTCCAACCTGGACTGGGAATGCCTCGGGAACCCCCAGTCGGAGCTGGTTGATGTGGCTCGAGAAAGGGAAGTTTGGGGTCCCCTACTGGAGCCGCTGCCCCCGAGAGCTGATACCGGATAAGGGGACGAAGATGGATGGAGGGATGGATGGACACAGAATTCCAACCGTAGACATGGAACAGACTATTTTCTTTAGCGGAAGCAATACAATCGTATTTAAACACCCAAATCCTGATCAACCTGTCAGGGTTCGCTATAACAACCGCCTCTCTCTACATTATCTCTCCCTTACAGATGCACAGAGGGCCCATTTTAACCCTTGGTGCACAGCATGAAGAGCATGGCACAGGAGCGTTTAGGGCGTGTCCAAATCCAGTTTTGCTAGTTTGATGGCAGAAAAAGGGTCCGTGCACGGCCACATGGTTTAAAGGGGTTGTACTTAGTGTCTTCAATAATTCATAGGTGTGTTTTGGGCAGAACATGCAATGAACCAATCAAGTGTTTTTGTACCTTGGTGCATTGCTTTTCAGATGGCGGATTAGCACCGTCACATATTTGTTTGTAATCTTTTGCATGTTTGTGTGCTGCTGCACATCCCTGTGTGTGTTACAAGCATAGTGTGTGTGTGTACTGTGCATAAGGCTAGGTTCTGTTACCTTTAGAACAGGTTTGAGTGTAAACCTGAACGCAGGTGCGTTTGCTATATGAACTACCTGGGTGCCGGGTGCTCTTAAAGAAGCGAGTTGCGTAAGGCAGTGCGCTGCGCTGGGTCCTAGGTAGGGCCCACCGTGTCCTGTGTTCAATTCGGTTAGACTCACTGTGTGTCACATTGTATTGTTCCTAAAATGTTCCATTCTGATGGCTTTTATGAGGAGGATTGAATAGATTCTACTTCTCATTTTAGAAATGTAAAATGGTTTCTAACTGATTTACTGCTGGACATCTGAGTTCTGGCTATGACCGCAGTAATAATGCTGACATTGAAAAATACAAATACCATTTGGCTGCGTGATGACATTATGCAAAAGTCCTACTGACAAAATGAGTGATAAAAGAGGGGGATGATGTTATTATTGTGGGCCTTTAGAGGCGGTAAGAAAGCATCATTTTAACCTGACTCTCCATCATGTGCTGCATAATTATGATTATGACCTCTGGTCAGCATCGCCGTGGGACAGGCTTCGCTGTCGTGTCTGCCGTCAGACGAGTGCAACCATCATCAATGTGAGCCGAGCACTTTGTCACGAGAGTATCCGTTTGTTTCCATTATCTGACAACTCTACATGCATCATTACAGGAAGCTGAATTACAAAGAGAAGGCTCCGGGTCTGGATGTCCAGGCTACAGCACGCCATCAGTATTACAAGACGTTATATTTGTGTGTGTGTGCTTTCAAAGTTGTAAGGCTGTGCCAATAATCACATTTTAATCGTGATTTCAAGTTTTGGCTCGTAGCGATTACAAAAACATTCAACAAAAAAACTGTTATTTTGCACATTACATTTGCAAGTTACTTTGTCTTGTTTTCTGAATGAAAGAAAAGTTCAGGAACACTTTGTATGAAGTCTCTCTGTAATCGTTGTGGTTTGGGGTTTTGATTTGGGTTCTTTCCCCTTTTCTGCTTCTGTTCTTCTTCTTGTGTTCTCCCGGTCTTGTGTTGTCTCATGTTCCCCTGAGTGTCTGCTTGTTCTGTTTCCTGTTTTATTTTGAAGTCGGTTTTCTGTCTCGTCCTGTCTCTAGTTCTACTTCCTGTGTCTTCCCGCTCTTGTGATTACCTGATGTATGCCACCTGCTTCCCCGCCCTCTTGTCACCTGCCTCTCGTCACCTTGTTACCTCGTTACCTCGTCACCTCGGCACCTCATCCTCTCGTTACCTCGTTACCTCGTTACCTCGTCCTCTCGTTACCTCGTTACCTCGTTACCTCATCCTCTCATCACCTCGTTACCTCGTTACCTCGTCCTCTCGTTACCTCGTTACC
>NC_048417.1:1109417-1111170 GCF_013103735.1 Etheostoma cragini
ACCCCTGTGGATGTTGGATTTCGGCTCGTGGGACTTTTGGTATTTCTTCTGGATGTTTGGACTTTGTGTTCTCTTGTGGATTGTTTTTTGTTTTCAGAATAAATGAATCCCGCCTTCTCCTGCCAACCTGCATTTTGGTCCTTATTAACCTGCAAACCATCACAATAAGGCCTTATAAACACAGTTATAATGTGTAGTCACCTCCTTATGATGCTCTATAAGCGTATAGAGAAATTTCACAGTACAAGGTGAAATTCGCTGTTTGTCTTGTTTTTTTAACTTGTGCGGCAACTACGAACAGCAACATCTTTCCAAAAATCAATGAGTGATCATGTTATATATTTATGATTTCAATATAGACCAAAAATAATCCTGTTTATGATTTATCCATAATGGAGCAGCCCTGGGGCAAGGAATCATTACATTAAATTCAATGCTTCTTATCAGATAACGTGAAAAATATTGGTGTGCGTGTGTGTGTGCGTGTGTGTGTGTGTGTGTGTGTGTGTGTGCATGTGTGTGTGTATGTGTGTGTGTGCACTGGCCTATAGGCTTTCTCTAGCTCTGCCAGCTGCGTGAAGCTAACACCCGTCCCACGGAGCACTAACGAACTAGCCCACTTTGGTTTGTTTTGGAGCGATATGGGGGGATGGTGAACTCTAGATGGAGCTAAAAAATAATTTTTAATATCTCAGAAACCAAAACTGCACAAACGAAAATTTTAACGGCACAAACCTGCACAAACGGAGCACTAACCATTCAGACTATTTGCTGAATTTTTTGACGTGGGTGGGGTGTCGTCTGCCTGCCCCCGGTGTGTTGCGCTGAGAGAAGCAAAGCGAAGAGGAAAGTCATTAACGTCCGTGCTCGTGGACACAGACGTTGCCAGTGTTTTCTCTCCCCTGGCCACCCCGTCTGTAAACGTCTGCGGTCGCCCCTGGTTACCAATCATCACCGGCCATTTGTTCACACATACATGCCAACGCGCTGCGCGAGCTACAGTAGCTGTCAGATGCGGTCGCGCGCTTAAAACGCACAGCGAACAAAGACGGAACACACCGATCAGCCCACGCTGTAGAGTTGTAGAAGGGGCTCGCGCTGCTGCTCTCTCCGGCTGTTTTGGTTTTTGTCTCACGTGGATAGGAGGACTGTTTGTGTGGGGGTCCCATGATGAACCAAACCGCCACCGTATCGCATCAAGTCAAATGCCAGTCTACGAAGCCCATCAAGGTAAGCCAGGTGACTGCTACTCTCCGCTGGGATGAACTTCCTCGTGCTGTATTTACCTGTCTGAGCAGCAGCTCGCGCTCACAGCTCAGGACTTGAGTGCGGTTTGGGGAGCGGGGATGCGCATTGACGCACGAGGCTTGGAGGTGGTTTGGGGATCTGCATGGCAGCATCCACCCAAAGCCCATGAAGTGGAAACAGTTTCATTGTCACATTAAGGTAAAGGAGTGCGCTGCTTCCTCTGGCCGTGTCTGGACAGGCGGGCTCCGGTCCCCCCAAGGAGGAGCACTGGCGCAGTGGCCAGATTTCATTCACATCACGTCGCGCGCTGTTGTTGTTGTTGTTATTATAATTATGATCTTTATTATTATCATCATCACTATTATTATTGCCTGTATAGGCTGATAAGAAATCCCGCCGGCTCCCTCCAGACAGATCTCTGACACCACACTTCCACACGGTTACCCCGGTAACACACTCCGCTGTGACGGTGCATCAGTTGCTTAACTTTGCCGTGCACGGTGTG
>NC_048417.1:1111270-1115712 GCF_013103735.1 Etheostoma cragini
CGAACGGTTTTCCAGAAGCACCTTGGTGCCGACCGAAAGTCCTTCTCCATGTCTTCTCCGAACTTCTCCCACACCCCATATCTCCACCAGACTCCATGTAAATAATCACTACTTTTAGCATGTATAGAGCAGCATATCTCCACCTATCTCCATGTAAATAATCACTACTTTTAGTGTGTATAGAGCAGCATATCTCCACCAGACTCCATGTAAATAATCACTACTTTTAGCGTGTATAGAGCAGCATATCTCCACCAGACTCCATGTAAATAATCACTACTTTTAGCGTGTATAGAGCAGCATATCTCCACCAGACTCCATGTAAATAATCATTACTTTTAGCGTGTATAGAGCAGCATATCTCCACATGTAAATGAGTATAGAGCAGAATATGAAGGTGATTTAGGGGATATTTCATGTGAAACATAAAGGATCTTAGTCTTTAACATCAGACACAAACACATGGGAAATAGAGTCCAGGTTCATAAACTAAACCAGGTTATATGTAAATGAGCAGATGCTTGTGTAGCTATCAGCTCCATTGCTGCAGTTTCTTCTCTGTTATCAGGTCAGTGGTCCTCCACTGGGGGTCAGCTGTGTGACTACCGCTTCATTGGAGAGAAGAAGACCTGGAAAGAAGCCCAGGAGTACTGCAGAACGTACCACACTGACCTGGCCACCGTGTCCAACCAGGGAGACCTGAAGAGACTCCAGCAGCTTAACCAATCCGGAGCCTGGATCGGGCTGCAGAGAGACTGGCACTGGTCTCAGTCCAGGGTGGAGTTCAGAGATAGTAACTGGTATCCAGGACAGCCAAATAATTATAACAACAAAGAGGAGAACTGTGTGGTGATTACGAATGATGCGTGGCATGACTACCCTTGTGCTTACCAATTTAAATGTATCTGCTATGACGGTGAGAATATGTGGCGCATGGAGTCTGTTCTCTCTTGAAAAATTGATATTTTCTGATTTGATATCACATTATTGATTTATAATAAAGATAATGTAGAACTTTATGAGACTAAATAAGAACCAAATCTTTTGTCTGTGTGTTTTACAGAAAACAAGATATCAGGCAACAGATTTCATGTCAGTGATTATAGCATGAGCTGGCGAGAGGCTCAGATCTACTGCAGAGAACGTTACACAGACCTGATCAGTGGAGTCCAGCAGCTGGAGGACTTCAAGAAAGACCCCCAGAATAATGGAAGAATATTCTGGATCGGCCTGTTCAAGGACTGGAGCTGGTCTGATGGGAGCAGCTTCTCTTTCAGACTCTGGGATGAACATAAACAAGACCCTAAGAAGACCTGTGGTATGACTACGTCAGGTGGATTCTGGAGCCCTGATGACTGTAATAAAACCAAAACCTTCTTCTGCTACAACGGTGAGTCCAGCACCAGGTCTCTGACGCTGGTCTTCATCTACATCTGCTCCATTTACTCTGTTAAAACCAGTTCAACTTCATCTGCTCCAAGAAGTCACCACCACAATGTAACTAAGTACTTTTACTCAAGTACTCACGTAGTAATGTTAGGGGGACGGAGTACTTATACCTCAAAGGTCCAACTATGGGGAAAGGTCCTAATATTTAAGAAGAAAATTAACAACAATATTTCTCTGTGTGTGTGTGTGTGTGTGTGTGTGTGTGTGTGTCTCTGTGTGTATGTCTGTGTGTGTGTGTGTGTGTGTGTGTGTGTGTGTGTGTGTGTGTGTGTGTAGCTGGGACTCCTGAGCGTCTGTTTCCTCCGTGGCTCATCGGCATCATCGCCGTCTCCGGGTTCCTCTTCATCGTCTTCATCATCTTCATCGTCTTCCTGGTGCAGAAAGCGAGGTCAGAGATAATCAACGAGAGATGTCCCAATCTGGAGATAAAACTAGTGAGATGTCTCACTCTGGAGACAAAACTAGAGATGTGTCTCACTCTGGAGATAAAACTAGAGAGATGTCTCACTCTGGAGATACAACTAGAGATGTCTCACTCTGGAGACAAAACTAGAGAGATGTCTCACTCTGGAGATACAACTAGAGATGTCTCACTCTGGAGACAAAACTAGAGAGATGTCTCACTCTGGAGATAAAACTAGAGAGATGTCTCACTCTGGAGATAAAACTAGAGAGATGTCTCACTCTGGAGATAAAACTAGAGAGATGTCTCACTCTGGAGACCAAACTAGAGATGTCTCACTCTGGAGATAAAACTAGAGAGATGTCTCACTCTGGAGATACAACTAGAGAGATGTCCCACTCTGGAGATACAACTAGAGAGATGTCCCACTCTGGAGATAAAACTAGTGAGATGTCTCACTCTGGAGATAAAACTAGTGAGATGTCTCACTCTGGAGATACAACTAGAGATGTCTCACTCTGGAGATAAAACTAGAGGGATGTCTCACTCTGGAGACCAAACTAGAGATGTCTCACTCTGGAGATAAAACTAGAGAGATGTCTCACTCTGGAGATAAAACTAGAGAGATGTCTCACTCTGGAGATAAAACTAGTGAGATGTCTCACTCTGGAGATAAAACTAGTGAGATGTCTCACTCTGGAGATAAAACTAGTGAGATGTCTCACTCTGGAGATAAAACTAGTGAGATGTCTCACTCTGGAGATAAAACTAGTGAGATGTCTCACTCTGGAGATAAAACTAGTGAGATGTCTCATTCTGGAGATAAAACTAGAGAGATGTCTCACTCTGGAGATAAGACTAGTGAGATGTCTCACTCTGGAGATAAAACTGAGACCTGAACCCACAGGGTGAAAACAGGATTTGCAGCAATGTGCAGTACAACAAAAACATGGTGTTTTTTGAAAGTGAAACCATGGAAACCTATTCTGGTGTAACCTCAATTAATTTATGAACCTGTAAATGAGCCGAATATGGGCGTTGTAAGAGGAAAACAGAGAGCTGTTAAGACCTCAGTGTCAGACGACGGGGGTCGGACATGGAGAGATCAGCGAGGAGTTTTGAAGCTCTTAATCCGGACTATGACGCCTGCTTGTTTCTCTGATTTCTGAGGCAGGTTTGCTGTGAGCTCAAGGCAAAGTGCATCACGCTGGGCTGCAGCAGATGCCTCAACTTCACTTTCCCTAAATAAAAAAATGAACTGTTGTTGTGGAGCACTTATCTAAGATCTAAGACTCTGCCTTTTCTCACTTTTATAATCTGTGTGACAACGAATTTAACACCACTGAAGCCCTCTCTGGTTTTCTTTTCACTGGCTGCTGAGACCAATCAGCTTCTTCTTTCTAATTACCTTCATTGATCCTCATTGGTTTAAAGCAGTCCCAAACTCCCACGGGACCATCCTCCCCAATGAGACTGTCTGTAGAGAATTCAAATCAAACTGATGGGTTATGTTGCAGCTGTAACAAGTAAACGGTGGTCCAGATCGGCCCATCTGAGCTTTCATGTTGTCAAAGGCAGAGCACGAGACCCTGGGCTGGGTTTACACCTATCACCATTTGTCTATGGGCCGGCTGGGGGAATGAATACTAATGTTAAAAAACCTCTCTAAGTGACATTTTCATACCCTGGGACCTTTAATAACTCATCATTGGTATTCAATATAAACAGCATTAGCTAACCTAAAGTAAGGACACAAAGGGGGAAACACTGAAACAAAATGTGCAATTAATAAGTCAGAATGAAGATTTTAAGATGAAGACAACGTCGGATTTCTGAGACATCCGTCCATGGCAGCGTGGATGTAGCCCACAATGAAGCCTTGCATCCAAAACACGTCCAGGGTGACCGCCGCAGCCTCATTTTAAACCCCGTGCCTGTTGTGTGGAGCCTATTCCGAGGCTTTATTGAGTGGTCGGCTCTGGAGAACATCAGCGCCACAAAGACAGATGACAGACCAAGACCTGGCTTCAGAACCCGGGTCACACAGACGGACCGAGCACACATGGCTGAACAGCAGGCGGCTGATGATGACTCGCAGCTCAGAGGAGTGTGCACCTGCACAATAACTGCCCAAAATAGTGAAGTAAGAGATCATATCAACCAATTTCACATTTTCACCCTTAGTTCACCTCCAGTAATTCAAAAACAGTCCAAAAAACTGCACGCCTTCAGGAGCTAAATTTCGCTCGTGGGACTTCGAAGCTAAGAAGGATGCAAAATCAATAACACACACACACACAAACACACAAACACACAAACACACACACACACACACAGACAGCCACACAGACAGACACACAGAAGACCAGAACTAGTCCAGAAAATGGATTATTGCCAAGTGAGTAACACTTATAAAGAACTTGCCTTGGTGGTTGGTGCATTCTTAAAAAACGGAAACATAATGAACATTAATATGAACTAAAAAAAATACAGAAGCAAATGTATTCAAACAGTTGTTTAAAAATAATAAGAAAAGAGAGGCTGAATGGATTGAAAGCACCTAGTAGCCTATGCGTAATGCAGACGCGCG
>NC_048417.1:1115812-1120575 GCF_013103735.1 Etheostoma cragini
AGTGAGACATCTCACTTCTATCCTATCTTTGTTGGGAGCTGCACATGCTCAGTAGCTCGGTAAGATCCCATCAGCTGAGAACTCTTTCTCCAGCTTTGGTTATTCCAAGGCAGGATCCTTTGGGAGACTTCTTCTAGACCAGGGACACTTGTGGAAAACCTGCAGAACAGGGACAGGAAGTAGAACAGGGACAGGAAGTAGAAAAGGGACAGGAAGTAGTTCTTTTGGAGATTATGGTCAACTAGCGGCTGTTGTAGCAGTGTTTTGCCATTGAGAAGGAGCTAGCATGGTGTTAGCCACCTTGTCCCTAGTGGCGTAGAAACAGCTCACCTGGAGACTGGAGACAGAGGACAATCCTACCTGTAAGTAGGCTGCCTCAAACTCTGCGAGTGTTTTATTTCTCGTGTTCTGTGGGTATTTTTATGAACATGTGAGTGGTATTTTTTCGATTTCTTTTTTGATGCCATGTTATTAACTCAGCCCTCACTTCTTCTACTCACTCCATTCAGCAATATTTAAAGCAGACTCCTGTGGAACAGCAGAAAAGATGCTTCTCTCCCTGCACATGAACAATTTCAGTAGTGATGTAGTGAATGCATGGACGCTTGTCAGACTGAGATGGGATATTTGCCCTTACTGATATAAAATCCATTGATTTTCATCTCACCTTAATTTGTCTAATATTCATTAACTGAATTACTGCCATGCATTGGCTGAAGTAGTACACGGCTTAGAGGAATGGCATGACATCTTGGGAGATATGCTTATTTGTATGTGTATGGAAACACCAAAGACACAAAATAACAGCCCAAATCCAACAAAAAGGGCCTTTTTCTCATAATATGGGCACTTTAAATGCCCATTCTTTGTATCCTAGCTGTGTCCTCGTACCACAAGCCGAGATAAGAAATTAAATTGTGACGCGGCAGCAGATTTTCCGCAGGCCCTATAACTCCCGGGGTCTCGCTGAGTTTAACAAGGCAGTGTGCAGCTCGAGGCTCATGTCGTCAGCAGCCATTGGAAGTGTCAGGTCCACCCACATGCAGATTGCAGCTTCAACATAGCAGGGAGCTGTGTCAGGGCTCCTAGGTCGTCAAAGAGAACATGCAATATTTCTCAAGCTGTGCTGCAACATTGTGGATTTACTCAACAAAGTGACAGTCAGTGAGTTATGGAAGTGCAAAGGACTGGGCCTCTTTTGTTTAACTATTAATTATAGGATCCTGTATCAAGATGACAAGATGAAGTACATCTGAGCCTACCTCCAAGCCATTTATAGTCCCTTTTAAGATTCTTGAGTGAGAAAAAGCCTGGAAGTGAAACATTTAAGTGACGTGAAGTATTTAAACAGTGGGCAATGCACCCAGTCAGGAAACCAGATGTTATACTTGATAAAATCTCTAGCCTAGCAAAAGGTACAGTTTCTGCACCAGCGGCCAGATGCATAAAACTAAACCTAAAAGAAGGTTTTTGCATAATTCTTTTTGTGTACAGATTTACAGCTGTGCATTGGCATTCTGGTTTTCAGCCAGTTATTCCTGCCATGCAGAATTCTCTCATCTGGATTGTGATGTGTGACAGGGTGCAGGAGGGGAGTGTAAAAATGAACTCTGAGACCTTCTAATATATTCACGTTAAATCCTCAACTGAGGATCTTGAAACTGCTGTGATTAAAAAATGAACGTGACTGTAGTCTACTGATGACAAATGAAGCTTCACGAAGCTTTTGCTGTCTGATGCCACTAGATGGAGATCTTGGTTTGGAGAAAAAGGCTCCGGGAGTGGAAATTCAGTGTGCTTTCATCCCTTTGCTAAACAGAAGGTTAAACAGGTGGGCTCAGAAAAAATAAAATGTTTTCAGACGCTTCATGAAGCTTCATTTTGCCATCACTACTGTAGTTCATACCCGGGCGTTTGTTTGCCGAATTTAACAGCACGATTACATACAAAGTCAATGCAAAGGAGCTAACAGATGCAAATTTGCATTGGTTGATGCAAATGCTGCGAATAGCACAATGTGAGTGGAAATCAGTGGCAGTAGAATCAGTAGAATGCCCCTTTAAGCCCGGGCCTCTCTGCAGAACCACAACACTTACTTCAGACTGGTAGTTTGCCACATGAAACATAATAATATTGCACTAGTATACATTTTAATCTGGATCCAATTCAGATTATTGTTTAGCCCTAATTTTTCCGTGTCTCCGGGGGATTTGATTGTCAAGCATATCTTCAGTGGAAGACAAACACCTCATCAGGGAAGAAGTCTGACATCATGCCGTTAGTTCCACCCTTTTTCTCTTTCTCTTCACGATTTTGAAAAGTAAATTCAATGAGATGTCATTTATGAAAGCCAATTGGATCCTGTTTTACCAATATTTATAAGTTGAGTGTACTCTTTGTTCAGTCTTATGTGAAATACCATTAATTAGAAAGCCTCTTTTCCAAATGACTACAAATGAGCTACTCTGCACGACATTGGCCAAGAGGCCTCAACATGCACCGGATTGTCTGTCATGGAGTCTGATCTCAAAATAGAGCTCTCTTTGTCACTTGAGATATATTGGGAGCTTCAACACTGGCGTGCTTTGATCAAGCTCACAGAGCGCCTTACTTCAGATAAAGTACTCTGACAAGTTGACATAGCTCAGATTTGAAAGATAAGCAATGAGGACAACATTGAGCTGCAATCAAACTCTCTCGAATCGGGGACAAAAAAAAGTCTCAGATTCAAATATTCCCTGTCGTGTCTTCTTCTGAAGCTTCAATGAGGTCGCTAAATGGTTTCATACCCACCTGTCTATCTTTTAAAAGTGCTGGACTGCCTGATCTCAGCAGGTATTCTGTGTATTAAACAATTTCAGGGATGCTGGCTAGATTCTGGTTAGTTCTCAGTTCTTAGTCTCGGTTCTTAGTCTCGGTTCTTAGTCTCAGTTCTCTAGTGTGCTCGGTATTGGGAGATGTGTGATGGAAGGCAGAACAATGTAAAATGATTAATATGTAAAAAAGACAAACTGAGATGAAAAATGTGACCGTGTAAACAAAATATTAAATTCCAAAACATCTCACTTTTATTTATTTCACGTTGTCTGTACACCACGGCTCGCCCAGATCCACTTCTCCTCTGAGGGTTTTCCTACCGCTGGAAGGAAGACCAGGATTGTTTGCAATCTCTCTGCCAGCATGGGGCCCCGATAGCTCTCATCTCTGTAACTCGGCACCCGGGATGCTCGACAACTCAGCCGGCAGGTTATTGAACCTGCGAGGCGTCTCCCTGTTCAGAAGATCTATCACATAAACAGTCTTTAAAAAGTGCTTGGGACCGGCTGGCTCTGGGAGTGATAGATTGCTGGAATCGGTCTCATAAGAATGATTGCATTGGCTCTTGAGTCGCTGGGTCTATAAATTAAAGAGCTATGCCAGCTGATCTCAATCTATCCTCCCCTACGAGGATATATCTTATCCCCAAGCCTCACCAAGGAACATATGATAGATGTGTTGCTAATTTGTTTAGTTGTTCAGACTGATCTCCCTCTCATTTGCGTAAGAGGTCTTCCTCCCTTGAAGACTTATTTGTCCCTCTAAAGAAAAATGTAATGTGATACAACAAAGAAAAATCATTTGTTACACTGCACATTGCACTAGTGGGTCCTAAAGACTTCTCAGTTCCACATCTGGTTGCTCCTGAGAACATGATACACGTCAGGCAGAAGCAATTAGACACTCAAACTGTCACTCACAAGCTAGTCTCGCATTTCTAGAGCTCACCCTACAGTGCTGTGGGGTAAGGTCTCCCATCTGGGATGGGACAAAAATACTCCGGGTTGTTTGCATTTCTTTAAACCCGTCAGATTTGTCTTCAGGGTGCGCTGAAGTCCAGACCAAGCAACGTGGTCTCGTGAAGGAAATTTGTATTACCCCTCCCCCAGTAAAAAACGCCACAAACAACATAAATAAAGTTAACTTTAGACACAATACATTGACTTGATCTACATAAATTAGCTGGATACAATGTTAAACCTGCAATTGTCTCTAAACCATCCCCGTTAGAAGGTGAATGCTGTAAGAACCAAGCAGGCCTGCCTTGTTCCAGGAGCCCAAAACACTTGATGATTGATGTAAAAAAAATGAAACGTTTGTTTTTTTTGCAAACACAATCACAAAGATGGATGAGTTAATCTGCACGCCGAGTTTGTGTGGTCTTGTATTTTATTCTGCATAAGCGCGTGGGGGTGCAGCGATGAAGATGCTGTTTAGATGCAGTTTAGTCCCTTCATTAAAACTCTACAGTGAAGTCTTTATTCGTTCATGTTACAGACATTTAGACACAAGTTGTATCGGTCTGATCCGCAGCTGGGTCTGTGAAAGTCATGCCAGGGAGATCATGTCAGACCCAGATGGGCTTCACAGCCCAAGGTGCAGTGCAATTATTTTCAGTCAGGAGCAACTTCATTTAGAGTGAACAATCAATTTTTATTCAAGTGCATGATAAAAAAAAAGTATATTCTTTTGGTGATTATTGTGGCGGTATACTTAGGGGGTAGGGATGCTGTGATTAGATACCGAGTCCCTCCTGGGGTGTAGCTGCTGCTGCTGCTGGTGGTGGGTGATGGATTGTGGAGCAGGACTGTGATGTGATGAAGACTGGAGGTGAAGGACTAGAGGAGGGTCGCATCCGTTCTTACTGAAATGACAGCTGACTGCAGCAGAGAGGAAACAGATTTTAAAGCAAAGATGGAAGATAGTGAGCTGGCTGAGAGAGATCA
>NC_048417.1:1120675-1124054 GCF_013103735.1 Etheostoma cragini
GCTGGTGTGGAAGTTTACTGTGCTGTTATCTTTTGGAGGGAAGATACATACCAGCTGGCAGATTGGACTGGAGGAGAACTTTGTGGAGAGAGGTCATGCTCTGGAGCAGCCTCATGCCGAGAGGAACCTGCAGCCTCAGCTCTGGATATGTCATGTTGAGAGAACGGATCTCAGTGAGAATTGGCGATTTAGAGACATTTGTGCACCATCACATTCCACTATTATTCATAATATGACAATATTCAGAATTCGATAAGTAAACAACATATCCCGTCTGGATTATCCGAGTAAGGCCATTTTCTGAGTTTAGCATTTTCTGACTGAGAAGTGGGATATGCCGCTATTATGAAGGTTTAAGAATACGTTTTTAATACAGTGCATTCAGAATAGTTGTTTAGTGGCGGTTGAATATGTGCTTTTTGGGAATTTTCCTCCTGCAATTTCCACCTATAGTCTTAAACAATGCACCTGCCATAAAATAGTTGCGTCCCCTAGCAATTCTAGAGTGTACGCCTCTGTGATGCCCCCTTGGTGGCCATGAGTGTTTTTGCTGTCTACGTTGTGGAGGTGTGGACTGACTTAGGCCTCCTGTTTGTAACAAGGTCACATGAGACACAGCCATCTTCTAACCGCATACTAACTGGGAATCTCAGAAAGGCGAAGCACTGCACCGTCTGCTACTTGGACGGAGTGATTAGCTAGCGCACTGAAGAGCACAGTTCCTTCTGACAACCAAACCAATGTGAATGGCTAGTAGGAACGAACAACACTGATGATCATGGCTGACTTTGAGGACACACTTTTTTCGCCCCGACCTTTTTTTGAGGCCGGCCTTTATTCGTCTGTTTTGACCACGCCCTCGGCCACCATCAGAGGCCCGGCTTTTAATTGACTTCTTTTCTTTATTTGAAGAATTACGGTAGTCATAGGGATATGTGTGAGCTGTGAGGATGCTTTGAGATTTATCCTCATGAAGGATAAACAACATCCAGACCTAATCACATTGCTGTATAGGAACTCTATGAGTGCAGGCGGTGGAGAATAAGTAATGAAGTAATGAAGAATACGTTGAACAGAAAGGGAGAAACGGGTATTAGCATGTGTTGTCAGCTGTCACTGCAGGTAACATGGCCACCGTGGGGCCAGCATGCAGGCCGGCGGGTGGCCGCCATGCAGGCCGGCGCGGGGCCGCCATGCAGGCCGGCGCGGGGCCGCCATGCAGGCCGGCGCGGGGCCGCCATGCAGGCCGGCGAGTGGCCGCCATGCAGGCCGGCGAGTGGCCGCCATGCAGGCCGGCGCGGGGCCGCCATGCAGGCCGGCGAGTGGCCGCCATGCAGGCCGGCGCGGGGCCGCCATGCAGGCCGGCGCGGCTTCTAAATGGCTGTCTCCAGGCGCTGAAAGTCATTTAGAAAGGTTTAATTCACAATGCTACTGTGAGCCTTAAAGGCAGGCTTTGACATTTCTACTGGCCTTTGTGCTTCACTGAGCTATAGGGTTAAACATGCATGCTCTTTCTTTCTTTCTTTCCACGTATGCATCTAAAAACAGAGAGAGGTTCAGTTCTAATACAAGGTGTTTATAATAAAAGGTGATTGTAAAACACTATATTGAGACCAATCTTGAATGTCATGTTAGCCCTTTACGAAGCATTCTGGTACATTGATCAAATCTAGAAGCCCACAGGACACCGCCGAAACCCAAGACCAGTAACTGCCTGGAACAGTTTTCTGATTTCTCCTAAACGCCAGCAGTGTAGAAACACTGAGACTGCACATCGTTATTATTTTTGCTTTCTCCTTTGGTTTGTTTCAGTCGAGAGTGTTTCCCCGATACCACGCACACCTCTGCTTTTCCTAAAACAGGGCCACAGATGGGTCCACCCTCCCTCTGTTATCTGTCTTGATAGATTGATCTGTTGTGCGTTACACTCCATACGTGGTGTTTTACATCCTCACTACGATACATTAACTTACTTGTGTACTCGCCTTTAGACCCTCATTAGCCAAAATGTCTTTGTCTAAAAGGAGAAAAGTGCATACTGAGTGTAGTTTTTTCCAAGATAAATGGACAGCTTCCTATTTATCCCCACAGGGGACTGGGAAACCTGTGTGCTTGGTGTGTATGCAACACCTGTCGGTGTTTAAGGAATAACTGCTACCGAATTAGCAATAGCATTAGCATTAGCATTTACTTCTTTCCACTAAAACAAAGAGAAACACATGAATTTATAGTTTTTTATAGCTATGATGAGCACTGTTATGATTTTAATGGTCCAGCCCACTTGGCATCAAATTAGGCTGCATGCGGCCCCTGAACTAAAATGAGTTTGACACCCCTAGCTTAGACTGTTCCAATGGCTGTTGTCATGGCAGCCATTCAACTACTTCTGGATCATTTCACTCCGTTAGGAACCTTCCTAAGCAAATTTGACTATTTGCTATTTGCCAAAGTCTTTTTTTCAGCGGCCTTCTGACACATTCTGCACGTTTTCTGTGTTGTGAGGGTTTATTCTGTTGTCCTTGGCAGAGTGGGAAGGTGTTGATTGGTGCTGCACAGTGAGAACAACGTGTGGAAAAACATTCACAAGTGCTAACAAACCTACTGCACTGCCGTCGATGCTAGGTGACGTGGTGGTTCAGTCAGCAGCACATCAAACCATAGCTGACATTTTGACAGCACACAACAAGGATGTGTGATGGATAATAACTGCATCCAGGCTGGTCTCATGAACCATCTGTACACAGAGCTTCTAAAAGTAATGCACTGTAGTTGATATGTATGCTATGCATGTATTACTGTCTGCATCACATTATCTGCAAGATCCACATAGGTGAGGATGGGTGGGTCGTAAAACAGCACTTTAAAGCTACTACTTAAGGGGACCGGTGTTTTAACCCAAACCACAAACTTTTTTTCCAGTTTTAACTGAAAGTTTTTGTGCTTAAACTTATCACTCTTTACAAATTCTTTCATTTTAATGATCCCAAACTGATTCATGAAATCCAGAAGTGATCACGGTTTATATGATACAAAACTATAAGACCTATGGAATCCACTGGTCCCAACTATATGTATTTTGGTAAGAGAAAAACTGGCATGGCCATTTTTAAAGGGGTCCCTTGGAATCTGATCTCAAGATATCTGAATGTAAAGTCACTCAGTACTGTATTTCCACTGACCGTAGAGTTGGACTCTGTAGTGTTGACTGCAGCCGTGTGTTCACGTTATTGTAACTGCCTTGATGTCAAGTCTTAATGGAAACACCAAATATAAAATGTACAATTTAGATTTAATATTGTCATATTCAGAGCTGCTAAACTCTACGTAACGATCCTACAAACCTCGACCACACCGCCTACGTAACCTCGACCACACCGCC
>NC_048417.1:1124154-1127180 GCF_013103735.1 Etheostoma cragini
AAAAAAGAAAGAACAGATTTCAAGAATTTGCATCCAAATCTTTGTAGTGTGATTGAGTCCATCTCTCACAGGGCACGTAGCGACACACAGTGTTTGATCAGCTGGCCTCTCAACCGCTTTGAGCTCAACTCGGTGTTTCAGGAGTCTAACACCACGGCAGCACCGTGTTTCTTCTGTCCCACGTGTTGGTTAAGGTTTGTGAGACCCAGAACCACAGAGATACAAAACACGCGGCAGACAGGATGAAGTACAGGTAGTGTAATGGATGCAGAGGTAATCCCAAAACAGGTGACAGGTCGGGGGGAGGGTGGAAGGCAGCTCGGATGGATCTGTACGGAGAGGCAGAGTTAGTATCGGTGAGACACGAGAGCAAATAACTGTGAGCCAAGTTACCACGAGAGACTATCTAACAATCTGGCCCTGAGGAGCTGGTCAGCCCGGGTTTAAGTAGTGCAGGGGACGATGAGTAGACGAGATACAGCTGAGTGGACGACGGAATAGGAGATGGGTAGCCACGCCCTCACGGCCAGACCGACAAAACAGACAAGACAAACGCAGAGGAAAGGGACAGCAGAGACAGCAGACCACAACGCGTTGGTCTTGTCGTAATAAGCGGTCCACATGGGAGCTTCAGCTTCAGGCTTCTAGCTTTACATTCAACTGTCTTCGGCATTGCTTTCCGCGGTTCTGTATATGCTTCTATATAAAGCTCATCACATGTGACTAAAGACATTAAAAGCTAACAAAACAGGGAACCATTCCACGCTAGATAAGGCTCCCCGGCCACGTGCTCAGCGATTTCTCAGAAAACGAGCCAGTTCACGCTGCAAATAGGATTTAGCGGCGCTAATAATCTGTGGCAGCGAAACCCGACAGGTGATGCAATTTCCTGGGCCTTTGCCTTTCTTCTAATCTATCTTAATAGGATGTGAAGCTTCACTTGTGCTTTAATCTCAGTGAACAGACCACAGCTATTTAGCATGTTCAAAGCCCAACTTGATATGACAGGGTGCTCAGCAAATTATTTACTTGGAAAGAGATTACTCCGTGCGCTGAGAGGTGATGTAAGCTTAGCCCAGGATTGTTTTTGCCTGTGTTGTGCTCCTGGATATTTTGGGAGTTGACAGGGACACAGCACCGGCGGTTCATTGGTATTCTGGAGCCGCTCCGCCTGCCGTGCTATACTATAGAATGCATAGACTTTGTGACAAAGTTGATGAAGCATGCATTTTCATCACAGTGCCAGGCCAGAGCCCTGACAGTGTAAGATGGAGGCATTGAGCAGAAGTGGAATACAAAAGGTCTGAGCGCACACACACACACACACACACACACACACACAGGTTAGGCACTGTTTGAGAGATTGTACTACATGGTTGTTTGCTTGTATATTTTTGTACTGTATTTATATCTTATGTGTCTTCTGATATATTTGCACACACAGTCCCGTGGCGGTAAACTGAGTGGGAGGATTGGCAGTGTGATATCTAAACATGTAATGTGCATTTGCTCCATATTACTGATTAAGGATGACTTCTTCTGAATTAGAACAAGCATCTTACACATCGTACTGTAGAATAAATTGTGGTCTATGGCCTAGAGCTGCAAAGATTTACTGATTACTGTTACATTGTTAGCAAACTCTTTTAAGAATCAATTAATTGGTTTGAGTCATTATTTAAAAAAATAAGTAAAACATCTTCTTCTTCTTCACTGATCCGCGTTTTCCACATTTTTCTGACATTTTAGAGACCAAACTACTAGTCGAGGAAATGGCCGACAGATTTATCAACAATGGATTGTTAGTTGCAGCCCTATAATGGGCTAAACCAGAGGTTTAAACAGCGGGGCGCAGGGGAGTAGTAGGTGGCTGGAGGCAGAGAGACAAAACAAAGGGACAGGTGCAAAACAATGGGAAATTAGATATTTTAATGTGGCCCAGTGAATATGCCCGCTCATCATCCGCAGCAGCAGCGGCTGTGACACACAGCTCATGAAGGCAATTAAGGCACTTTAAAACTATTAGCTCTAAATTGCCACAATTTGCGTAGAAAAATGCTACTCCTTCTCTGCCAAATCTGAAAAAAATTAATGATACACAGTGAGAGGCTATCACTCTCATCTCCAATGTAAATAAATCCAGCAAATAACGGCACTCTTCTAACTGCTGAACTGGCCTGAGAATCATCATGTTTTTACCTTTCCTTCAGTAGCAGAGTAATTCAGTGATACTTGTCTGAATATACATGGGTACATTGCAGAGAGGAACTGCTAAAAGCTACTTCTGCATACTTTTACTGGTGCCAAGTTGCCAAAATGAAAAAAATATAGGCTAATAAAACGCCACAGTGCAACTCACTGCATTCTCCTCTTATCTGGATTTGGTCTGAAGGCCCTCTTAAAGTGTCAGATTTTGGAAACCCCTGGTCTAAACTGCACCGTGCGTAGGTGATGAATAGGGCCGGGTATGGTTTGGATCTTTTTTGATACCGGGGCTAAAAGGAACCGTTTACATGATGCCAGTGCCTAAACGGTGCCTGAACCCATACAAAAGGTCACAAAACAAAGGTCATGTGGTCAAACTGTAATAACTCATTTCACCAGTCACTTGCTGTTCAACAATACAAAGAAGAACCACCAGATGGCAGAAGGGTACTTTACAACAACATTGAATGCACCAGGAGTTTACAAGGTGCAATCGGACTCACCATTAAGTCCAGTGGGTGTCGGCGTGTTTCCCCGACAGCGGCAGTGGCTATAGAGCAGCTCTTCACTCTGTCTGTGGCTGCAGACTGTTGGACATCCTTATCCAGTGAAATAAATAACGGTCAGCCAGCTACAAGCTAACGGTGGGCTAGCGTTTCCTGCTGTCAACTGTAATGTTACCTGGTGTCACATGCAGTCATGCTTCTGTTGACATCCGTCTTACAGACATCTGCACAGGCCCCTGATAAGCACCAAAAGGAGGCACCAAAATCTGCGTTGTTACTTGGTATATATATATATATATATATATATATATATAT
>NC_048417.1:1127209-1137573 GCF_013103735.1 Etheostoma cragini
GTGTGTGTGTGTGTGTGTGTGTGTGTGTGTGTGTGTGTGTGTGTGTGTGTACGTGTGTATATATATATGCATATAGGCAAGGCAGGTTTATTTGTAGAGTACATTTCAGCCACAGGGCAATTCTAAGTGCTTTACACAAAAACAGTTACAAAATTAAAACACGTGATTAAACAGTTAAAAATACAAACATTAAGACACATAAAACACTGGAGGAAGAGTTACAGTGCGCTATAAGAAATTAAACATTAAAGAAATGAACATAATTTAAAGAAAGGTCTTCAGCCTCGATATAGAAGAACGGAGAGTAGCGGGTACATGAACTCTGTAATTTAGTCTTCTTTAAGAACGATGACACCTGCCTTGGGCCTTTTTGACAGCAATCTTCTTTCGGTGATTCAGTTGGCGCCATTTAGAAAGATGGGATGCATCTTCGTGTTATAAGCTCTTCATGTGACCCTCTCCTCACAGGGAAAGCTGCTGCACATTTAACTCTGGCAGAGACCCAGTGGGGCTGCTTGGGTGGAGAAATGATACTGTAATGTTTAAACAGCTGACTGCTGAGATGGGCTCAGTAGCCGTGGCAAGCTGTGTCCTGTCCACAACCGGTAATTAAACCATCTGGAGAAGGGCGAAGAACAGGGATTATTCATGGCTTCTTTATGCATTCAGTGGCTCGCTGCTGCAACCGTTTCTTCATCTTATCGGGTTTGCTTGTCTTCTTTTACAAGACTGTGTTTGCTGCACGTGTGTTCACCCTGCCAGGAACCGGGTCGGGTTCTTCTGACGGATCGTGCGCGGGCTCAGGGCTGCCACTTCATCCATCATGCAGCTGGAAATGTTTGAACAGTTACAGTATTTTGCAGTGCTTTAGTTTTGACCTTAATAAGGATAAAGCGTAGCGTGGAAGGACTACTCCAATGAAGACAAAGAGAAGAAAGATTTGAGCATAGACCCTAATTATAAATTTAAAACTCTTGTCTATTGCGACATTTATAGTACAGTTTTTGAATAAAAAACGGAAGTACATAAATCATGTTGGGTTCCAAAAAAAAAGCTGTTTTCTCTCTTTAAGTTAACGAGATTGTAGAGCTCCAAACACCAGCTGAGTCTCCCGGTTGCTCAGCGTTAGAGACGAAGGGTAAGATGGGTTGCTAACTGTTAGTCATGGTCTGGAAAGGAATTATCCAATGTTTTAATGGCGGAGCTTAATTGAAAATGACTGGTAATCAAATATAGTTACAGACAACAAAGGAGCCTTGAATGTCATCTGGATTCTCACAATGTACAGAGATGCTCAAAGTGATGGCCAAGTGAAGCTTCATGAAGCTTCTGGAACCAGATTCTTTATTCTCTGAGCCGACTAGATGGCAAGGAGTTGCAATTCAGCGGCGTTTAACACTTTGTGAAACAATGAACTCCATCTCCAGGGCTCAGAAAATAAAGAAAATGGTTCCAGAAGTTTATTGATGCTTCATTTTGCCATCACTATCAAGACATCGCATAAGAATACATCTGGTCAGGGTTCTATGTGATCTGGTTACATCGGAGCCCCTGTGGCCTGACCAAGTCCTCTGAGGAGCCAGGGCCGCTTCACGGAGAGGCGACTGTTTTGGAAGGTTTGCAACACAGTGATGTAGTCTATGTGATACGCCAGTTTAGGCAGTACACCCCTCGCACAAGCTCCAGGATTGTCACGCCCAGTGACACGCAACAATTATATTATATTTTTGATGTCATCTGTGTTTTAATTCTTCACTTAGGCTACATAAAGGTATTCCCACCATAAATTGGTGCATAAAAGGGTATCCAAACACAGGAAATGAAGTCATTGATGCATAAAACTTCCCTTTGGGAGGACACCCAGACCCCCACTATGACATCCCCCCCCTCCCCCAAAGGCAGATTCTGGTTATACCCACTACAACATATAAGACTACACCACTGAGTACCGTAACGTTATGGAAGGACAATGTTAATCACTCAATCACGGCTTGCTGTACGTTACTAGAACCGGAAGGTGTGATAATAGCCCCGCGTCTGGCTGGTGTGGCGTGCCTCTCTCCCTCTGCACCCCCCCTAGGGGTTCCAGCCCCCCCGCACTCTTAACATGAGCTCTATGGAGAGGAGATGAATTTTTCATATGGGAATTGTTTACTGCATGTGTCTGAATGGTGTTCCCATGAATCTGGAAAAAAATCAAAACATTTTAACTTGAAGGTTTTGTTTGGTTTGAGAACTTCTTCGGAAAAAATTACTCACGGACCCAAGACTTGGTTTTCTTTGGCAAAGGGGAATAAAGCTGAAAACATTCAGCAGTCTTCCAGAAATGGTATTCCCTGCTCGGCTTTTTTATTAAGTGGGTGCATACAGGAAGTTGATTTACATAATGGGTGTAGTATATATTTGTTTAACATAAATGTGAGCTTAAACTTCACTGTTTTACATAAAAGTGGGTTAGTGCATCATATTATCTGCTATACTATCGGTTAAAGAGAAACTGGGTGTGCTAAACAAGTTTTAAGGTCAACACAGTTCACTGAAGTTTTAATAAAGAAACAACAGCTCGTCCACACAGTCACAGCTGCAAACTAATCTAATCTCCCCCTACTGGCCAGACCCAGGAGGGTCCGGCTCTCCTCGTCTCAGTGTTCTTCTTCATTTCTCAAGGTCTCAAAATATTCACATGATAACTTTTAAACAATAATACTTGTTCATACAATATAACTTTGTTCAGTCTCCATAGGGGGGTGGGGGGGGTGAGGCAGCTTGATAAATGTTTTGTGGGAAAAAACAGACACCCGATAGGAGATTCCAACGGGAGAGATGTTGGCCAGAAAATAAAAACGCCTTCCTCAGCTCAGATAACACCTCAATTTGTCACTTTTAAAGGAGCGAGAGGAATGGAGCCACACTTCCATTAAGGCGCACAACCGATTCTTTTCAACATCTTTGGAGAATAAGTGTGCCTTTGTGTCCCCTTTTCTGAATGCCAATTGCGTCTGTTGTTGCTGCCGCTCGGAGAACGGTCAATATGGAAAGCAGGCGGAGACCGAATGGCCGCCAACGAGCAGTTTCCTCCTGGATTTGCTGATTGCCAAACGCAGCAGATTGAATATGGAGAGCACCCAGAGCTGCTAACATGCATCTTCAGTGGCTCTGCGCTCTGTGTCTGTGGACACGATTTAGTTTTCATTCTGTGCATATCAACACAACTGCTGACATCTACAGTGTTACACATAATACAGATTCTCCTCCCGCGTTGTGTGCTCAGAATATCCAATTCCTTCTTACACTCACTGGCTCCTGTGCGGTTTCATCTTTGTGTTTTAGAATTGTTTATGTGAGCTGCACAAATATGTAAAAAATGAGATTCATAGACACGCGATACGCAAACCTTCTGTGATGGGGTATCCTTTCAGACAGGGAGGACGCAGAGTGAATACAGCGTGGTGTGCATTGGCTGGGGGGGGGGCGATGTGTCTCGGCTGTGTTGCTGATCTGTTCGTGGGGAGGTTGAGCAGAGGAATCTGCAGCCTCTTCGGCAGAAGTGTTGGTGTTGGGTAAGCCCGCATGCTTTACCTTCAGCTGGCCAGCAGCCGTCAGCGGAGTTCCACCTGAAAGCACCGACGTGCCCGGGACTGCCCTGCGAAGGCGGAGAGCAGGAACTACAGGGAGGAGAGTTTTTAGACCGGCTGGAAGTAGAAAATCAATATGTGCATTTGCAAAGTGAGAGCGGTGCTGTGAGCATTCAGTCTGCAGGCGGCACAGCAGTGGGCCTTCATTAATTAGTCATAACTCTTATTTACTCCCAACACGGAGACACATTCTAATGGATCTAATGGACCGTAGTTTTCTCTACTCAGGACAGGAAAGCTGTCAGATTCCAGGTTTTGAGGGGACATTCCTATGTTACTGCAAGTAAGAATCAGATCTGTTAATGATGGAATCCCCTTCCATTCCGTTCATCAGCAGCGGGGACAGCGGCACCGGAACAATTTCATTGGCACCGGACCTTTCATCGTCCTCGTCCGAATCGATGTGCAGCATGGCGCTGAGCCTTGTGTGTGTGGGGAAGCTGGAGCGCAGTTTAGGTGAGGCCGCTCCCAGGGGTCTCTCACCGGGGCCTTTAGGGGCCTCGATAGCATCCAGGCCCTCACTGAGGGACCTCTGGAGCATTTCATGGCAAGATAGACTTTCATGCTCCACAAATCTGCCCCGGGCTCCAACAATGAATGAAGGGTAGATTAGAAAATCCTAATCCCATTATATGGAGTAATTTCTATTTGTAACTATTTTCCTAGCCCCGGCGTTTCACTCGTGACCCTGGCCACCGCGTCCATCAGGGCGGAGAATTTGCGTAAATGTTGGGACTTAACTAACTTGACGGGAGAATGTGTGCAAAGGCCCCACGGTGGCTAAGTGGTTAGCACTTCTGGTTCCGGTTTGTTCCCACCATGCATCCTGGGTAGGACGACAGCCAATAGGCCAACACTGGCGCATTTACAGAAATGATCGTTAATGTGCTTTATCCTTATCAGGTAAATAAAATACATAAACTCTGACCCATGGGTCCTCATTTTGGAGACGATGGGAATTGGCGACGCAGATGGGGAGGTGGGGAACTGCAGAAAGTACACAAACATACATATATAAAAATGATAGTTCAATTTGCAGCAATTCACAATCGTCTGAGAGGGTTTTTGCTGTTTCCCCGCCAGTTGTCATGATTTGGATTAATGAAGGAACAACTGCCAGGTTGATGGTTTGCATTGACATTGTATGGTTAACAATGGGCGTGCACAGGGTGGGATGAGAGGCTGATTCACGTACGCACACTTGTGGGTAATCTGTGATTTATAAAGGGAACATTGCTTACAGGTGTGTATACGCACGGCTTTGTTTGGCTTACGTACACTTTTAGTAAGGATCCTACACATGAGAGGCTGAGGTGTAAGAGCTGCTGTTCAGCCCTGGAGACAGCAGGAGAGGATCTACTCCAGAACAAGAACACAACACACAGTGCACAATGAAACATTATAGGAAGGCTTGTACTGTATGTAGCCATTAGATCACACCTTGTGTTTGGTTTTGCCTCTAGGTCTACACACACACATATTCACACACACACACACACACACTTAGACGGCGTGTTTCTGCTGGAGGATTTACCACCAGCAGGCCGGGCTAACGAGGGGCGACACAGAGACCCCTCCTCCTGGCTTCATCATTACTCCCACCAGTCAATGCCAGAAGAATCAATCCCCGATGCTGTGACACAGCAAGATGGAGGACTCCCCCCGAACGTTTTCCCTCTGCTTTTACACAACACAACACAGCAAGTCGCACACAATGTTTGGAGTCGAGATGAGGAGTCGTGTGATGAATGAAAATAGTTATTTTCTTCCCTCCGGCGATTTAAAGTGCAGGCAGCGCTGCTTGGATATTCACATGACCCCTCGGATTGCATCTCAAAGACGAGATGAAAATGATCCATCTTCATTTGCAGGTCTTCATATCTGTCTGGGCTGTTGTGAGTGTGTATATTCAATTGATCTGTTTATAATGTTATGAATTTATATAAGGCTCTCTCTCAGAACGAGTACCTATCGGCATTCCCCCCGCGCTCCCATCTGCCTCTCATCTCTCACATATCACTATAATCAGCAAGTACAAGGCTGACACTCAGAGCCTTGACAGTAAAACAGTGGGGACTCCTCGGCATACTAATTCTCACAGAATGTGAATATAAAACAATGCTTTGAGGCTCGTGATGCCTGGATGTGCATAATTACACAGCACAGGGGTTTTCTCTCCGAGGTGCTCCTTTGTCTGGAAATTGTTCTTCCTTTTGACATCCTTGTTCTATCCGGGGGTCTTTAGCACCCGGCTTTCTCCACACATTATGGGATTGAAAGATATGTGCAATCAATGCAGTCTAAGAAAATAAGGCTGTACTTATTGTATATTTTTATTCTTGTCATCAAAACCCACGAGAAGACCCCAACAAAAAAAAGTATGTAAAAGTACTCTGTGTATCGAAAAATGACATATCTCTGATATACAGTGGGTAAAATCAGTATTTAACACCATGCTATTTTGCAAGTTCTCCCACTTAGAAATCATGGAGGGTCTGATGTCCTCGTAGGTTTATGTCCACCGGAAGAGACATAATCTAAAAAAAACATCCAGAAATCCCCATGTATGATTTTGTAACTTTTAGTTTTTTGTGATACAGCCGCAAATAAGTATTTGAACACCTGAGAACATCCATGTTAACATCTGCTCCAGCAGCCTTTGTTTCCAACGGTTCCTGTAGTCCTTCACCAGGTTTGACGCCCTGCAGAAGGGATTCTGGACCCCCCTCCACACAGATCTTCTCTAGACCAGTCAGGTTTCTGGGCTGTCGCTGAGAAACACGGAGCTCAAACTCCGTGTTTCTCAGCGACAGCTTTTTGTTTTTGTTTGAAATGGTTGCCATGACCGCACCGCTCCCACACCGTTTAGCACTCCAAAGGATTTGGAATGGGGACTAAATGATTTAATCATGAGACTCTTCTGGAATTTCCAAATGTTATTGTACCTAACGGATCAAATTCTGAAAGGGAAGTCTGTTAGCGGGGTTGAATGTGTATTCCCTGATCTACAGACGTCTCTTTTGACATGTCAGTAAACGGGAAAACGTATTCTATGGCCAGAGGGCATCATGTGACAGGCCGGGAGTTGTAGTTCCACTGTTTGGCCCGGTAAACGGCTAGCTCCGCCCTGTCGGAGAGTTAACACAAGTCGCCTAGGTAAGATGAATAGCAGCAATTGAAATGTTGTTTCTGCTGGTTGCCGGGCAAACATCAAGATGGCGGCAGGGCTCTTTAAAGTATCATTTAACTGTAGCATTTGCATACATTTCATTTGAGTGCAGGAACAGCCTATGTTGTGTGTCTGTAAATATGAATGTTTTATTTTTCCGATCTGTCCCAAAGGATCACACATTGCTGTACATGCTCCATACACTAATGTGTATCCTGTGTATTCTTGCTTCTCCGGTGGCCTGTGTTTGAAGTTCACATCTTGTATAAATAGTAACCATCAAAGGACAGCCATTGAGTGTGGCTGTGGAGGCATTAATTACAGCAGAAACAGTTCCTCGTGCACGCCAGAGAGAACCAATCAGGGTTGATTTGAGCATCTCTCTCTGATGATCCACGCGGCACACGACCTCATCAGATAGGGACATTGTCATGTGGTTTATTGATAGCCCGGTCAAAGAAACAGATTATTGAATCCACTTTAGATGGGAGAAACAAAACCCTCTGAGATAGGCTGTAATTCTGTCTGTTCGAATAAACAAAACTTCCTGTGAACGTTTTGAAAGGAAAGAAGAGTTGCTTTGAACTTCGGTGATGTATTTCTTATCACAGTTGAGGTGTAATCCACCATAGCACCGTGTTGTTATGACATGCACATTGCAGCTTTGAAGGATAATTTCAAATGTTCCTGATGTAGGAGAAGCTGCTTGTCTTGGAGCCGTGCGCCGCCGTTCGTCCACGCCCACCGGGTCCGGATTCGTTGCGGAACGGCAGCGGCCATGACGGACAGCTTCACGTGTGTTCGCGTGATATAACAGGATGTAGTTTCTATAAACAGAAGCACAAAACCCCTGACCTGTCGACTTCAGGCCTGTCTCCGCCCACTTTAACATTTTCAAGGTGTAGTGCAGGGAAATACGGTCCTCGGTGACTACAGTGTATTTTATTTTGAAAATGAACCATGAGGACAACATGAGGACAACATGAGGACAACATGAGGACAACATGAGGACAACATGAGGACAACATGAGGACAACATGAGGGCTAAAGTAAGTCCTCTGTAATGCTAGATACTAGATATTGCCTCCCTGCACCCAGCAGCAGATCAGCCTCCGGGGCACTTCAGCAGCCGTTAGACTAAACGTCTAACCAGGAGAACCTTTTGAAACCAGCACTCTCTTCATGTAATCTCATTGCTCTCTAACCTGATTCCCCTTCGTCCTCTCTGCCGTCCGCGGCCGGTGGAATCTAATCCACGAGAGGTCGATGACAGAATGGGGCCCGTGGTCCTGTTAAAAGGCTTTTGTGCTTTTGCCAGCGTGGAGAGATTAATGGGTAGTTAAAGCGGGACATCAAAGGATGAGAGCAACATCGATTAGAGAGGAGTTACTGAAACTGATACGAGCTTGACGGAAAGTCATAAATGAAATCTGACACTTTTTTTCTTTGATCACCACAAAACATTAAAAAAAGGATTTTAACTAAACTAAACGGCCATTGTAACAGTGGTGATACATCCAGACTACAAGGTATCAGGGACGGAGTGGGACCACGTCCCAGCGGTCTATGTTCCCAGCCCAGGAAGAAGGCATTGTGGGAGAAATTGGATAAATGAAGCAACAGTTTAGCTCTTACTACCCTGGAGTTTTTATTAGTGCCATGGCTCAATAAATAATGTTAATGGGTAAATAATAATTCACTAAGCTGTCAAGTTAACAAAAAATATTCCACTATTTTACAAGGATAGGTTGATAAGTTAACAAAATCAGAAAGAAAGAAAGAAAGAAAGACAGAAGGAAATACAGAAGGAAAGACAGAAGGACAGAAAGAAAGACAGAAGGAAAGATAGAAAGACAGAAGGAAAGATAGAAAGACAGAAAGAAAGACAGAAGGAAAGATAGAAAGACAGAAGGAAAGACAGAAAGAAAGACAGAAAGAAAGACAGAAAGAAAGACAGAAGGAAAGATAGAAAGACAGAAAGAAAGACAGAAGGAAAGACAGAAAGAAAGACAGAAAGAAAGACAGAAGGAAAGACAGAAGGAAAGACAGACGGAAAGACAGAAGGAAAGACAGAAAGAAAGACAGAAGGAAAGACAGAAAGAAAGATAGAAAGAAAGAAAAGAGCATTTGAATGTATCCCATTCTTCATATAATCAACTATAACTATGAAATGAAAGGCTGTTTTTCTTTCCTTGTTACTCAATGCAAGAGTTGATGTTGTGCATCAATCACCACACCTTAAAGAGTCAATTTGACAACTTTGGCTGTTCCATTAGTTTTTATTGTCTTTCTTGCATGACATACGCTTTAATTAAGGCTCTGTCCCACCAACACGACGGCCGACCGTCGGCAGACAAGGCCGTCGGACTGATCAGTCGGCTCTCTTCTCCCCGAGTCCGTCAAAAACGTGCATAAAATTATTAAATTAAAGTATCTGATGCTTCTTGCTGTCAGCATGGCTGCAGTCACCTGGCTGGCAAGCTGAACACCTCCAACATGATGTGGTTTCACCGACCGCGTTGCAATGATTGGCTACAGAACAGAAGAGGTCCGTTCTTGGAAAACCTTGACCACATTCAGTATGATGGACCAGTCATACTCATGACAGTGAATCCTGCATTTCTAATTTTGCAACTTAATGGCATCTCTTCGCCTTCACATGTCCAGGTTGTGAACCAGGCATTTGATTTGTTTTAAAAGTGCAGTCTATGAGCCGAAGAAGAGCAGATGGACTAAAATAACCCAGATGAAATGATCAGGGTAATTTTATAGACGTGAGAAAGATCCCTGCAGAGCAACAGAACGGTTCTACAGGCTGAATAATACTCCCTATGATCAGTAAACTGACCTTCATGTTTGAAATTGCTAGCGTCTCTATAATCCCTTTCCATGGTCCTGTCTATCTCCTGTATTAACAGATGCAATGGCTGACAGAAGATGCCAGCTCATGTTCATTTCCATTGGAAGCATGACGCTGCAGCCTGCAGCACAGCGGAGCAGAACAACCTCAGGGGCAGTTCTGGCAGTGGACCATTTGCTTTGGTCAAATTATGGTTCACATTTTGCTGCTATTGACCCGCCTGGGCTTCCCACAACAGCCACTCCTGCCCCCCCTCCTGCAGCATGACCACCCGTAGCCCAGGCATGAAATTGACCTTGGCCTGCAGGCTCTGTGCTCTGATAAGCCCAAACAGGCGCGATAAAAACCCATTCCCTGAGCACCCACGGACTGAGTGCTGAGAGAGTAACCTTGGGGCCATGACGTCAGACAGGTTTTATTATTGCCTCGCTGCGACAGAGGAAAGCCACGCAGAGAGTCCAAACACTGCACGCCTGTCCACCCGCCTGCCATACTCTTGTGTGCCGTATTAAAATTCATGAGCTATATTGGTTTGAATGCCAAGGTTTATGGCCGTGTTCTCCCTCTGCATAGGTCCTCGGGGATGAACACCGGGAGAGATTAGAGAAGGATGGTGCAGAGGCATATGGGATCAAGAGGGGAAAGGAGTGAGAGACAGAGATATGGAGGATAGGAAGAGGTAGGGGAAGAATGGATGTAA
>NC_048417.1:1137673-1147752 GCF_013103735.1 Etheostoma cragini
TGAGCAGGCTGGCAGACTGCAAAGGTGAGGCGCTGACTGAATAAGAGAATGGGACACGGCTGACTGACAGACAGAAAGAGGAAGGGGACGAGAGAGAGATTGGGTGACAGTCTTACTTAGTGAGACATCGGGGAGAAGAAGAATCACAGAAATGTGTGATGGAACCAGAGCCATGCCGTGTGAAGACACAGGGGGGCAGTGTTGCATCAAACACACACTGTACTTGTGACCTGTACTTCACATGGTACCAGGTAGTTTTCACAGATGGTTTACCCAGTAACACTTTATTTTACCCCCTCCACTTCCCCCTACAATACATTTCTGACATTTCAACATTATGAACCGTCCAGACCTCTTAGGTCTTAGGAGGATATGCTCTACATATCCGGAACAAACTCACAGAAAGTGCTTCTGTAACTGGTAAATAAAGTGTAAATAACTCATTTATGTTACGTTACACAACTGCTGACAGTCTGCTGATGAAGGCCTTGAGATTCATGTGTATAAAGACCTTGAGTTAAGTTTGTTTTTGGATCAAACTATTTTTCCAGGGTCATTATTAAACTTTAAACTACTGACGGCCAAATGAAGCTCAATGAAACTCCTTTATTGATCGTCAGAGCCCACTAGGTGGCGCTCTTAAATTAGAAATAAGGAATAAGGAATGGCAACTCAGTGTGCTTTTAACCATTTGTTGAACAGAGTGCTGTCTAGTGGGCTCGGAAAATAAAGCAAATGGGTCACAAAATCATTTTTGGGGGATAGGAAAAATATCACCCGTGTAAAAATGCATCACCTGAAAATAATTAACGGTCCTTTATGCATGTTCTTCCCACCAAAAGCTTAAGGTACATGATCTAGGGTTGCTCTCCTGTTGGTCAGTTCTGGAACAATGTTACATCCATAATATGTGTCCTGGTTAAAGATGCTGGACCTGTTGCTGTCAGTGTTTGAGCCCTTCAGCTTCCTAATTTCTACAACGTGCTGTATTTGCTGGACTTACAGCCAAGAAAATAAGTGCAACCCGCTGCAAACCACCTCATGACTTGTCAATTTGTACTTGGACCCTTTCCTTTTTGGATGTTATATACATGCAGCTCTCCGCGGCTCGCATGCATGGAGCGCCGGAGAAGACTTGGGACACTTGGCTCGACTTTGCTGAAGACTTGAAACCCGTGCTGTCCACTTACAGCCACAGCCTTCTTACCTCTGTTTTCTATGTGTTTAGTCCCTTCTCCAATGTCTGTCTGTGTGTTTGTGTCTGCTTATGTGTGTGTTTTTGTGCATGTCTGTTTCTGTGAGTATAATTTGTAAGCTTCGGACATAACTCTTATTGTTGTGTTTTTTATTATGTGTCCCTCCTACCCATCTTTTCTCTCTGTCTTTTTTTGTTGTGGTCCTGGGACACGTTCTTAGGTCCCAGCGTATTGTTTGTATTTGTTCTAAATTTTTTAATCAAAACATTTGATCCCAAATGGGGCATTTCTAGGCCTTTTATAATAATAACATGTATATAATACATCCTTTTACCCATAACATTGCTTACAAACAGTAAAAGATGTGTGTTTATTTACTGCTTATGAATGCTAAATAGCTGGGGTTGAAGTGAAGTGTAAACTGTCCCTTAACGTGGACATCAACATACTAATACAAGAGAAAAATATGGAAAAATACAGTCAAAAGTCTCAGAGACTAGTGCATCGTTCTTTGAAGAAGTTCTCAGTTTCTCTCATTTCAACAGCTTGCTTATCAACTCATGAGCTTCCTTAGAAAACCTCTGAAGTTTTGTAACGTCTGATTTTGGTTTGAAGAAAACAGCTTAATGTTTTTAATAGAAAATGTCATTTACTTTGACAGACTTATTCAAACATTTGAAAAGGATGAATACATTTACTGGAAGCTTATTGCATCGTTTGCAGAGTTTCTGTTCAGTACTTTAACTTTAGCCCCTGAGTACATAAATACCACTGACCTGATCAGCTGGATCAAAATGATCTGGGACTGTTGTGTCTTAAATTGAAATCATAGTGAAACCTTCCCCCCCGACCTATTTGTCTGTGACTTTTCTTGCTGCATCTAATAGATTGGTCGAAGCTAAAAAACGGCTGAGTAAGTTCTGCGGTACATCAGTGTTGACCCTGGGTGTGTTTAGCTGTGATGTGTAGAGCCTCCGCTCCACCGTAGAGGGCTCCGACTCGTACACGTAAATTGAAGTCGTAATTGCTGCTTGAACAAACTTATGGGGGGGGGGGGGGTTTCAGTGAAGGACAGTCTCTTTAAATGTGTTCTTGTAATTGGTGTTAAAGACAGTTCTGGAGCTGTATTATTTAAGTAATTAAGGTTGCAGCACATCTTTTTAAATCAACGTTTGGGTCATAAGCCACCCTTGGACGTGTTATGAGGGTCAAGAGTTCAGGCTTTGCCGTCCTCCCCTACAGGTAATGTGTTTGGTTTTAAAGTTGTGATCATTAGAAAACGCTTACCTGGCACTTGTCCCCAGAATATGTCTCTCAGGGCTGTTTAACAGTTAATTGAGCTACTGACTGGTTGTTCCTTTCACCTTCCATCCCCATTGTGCTTCTCTCTTCTCGTCTGTTTTCTCCTGGACTTTACCAGCCTATTTCTAGCCTATTTAAACTTCTTTACAGCCTTTTTTGGTCCCATTGTGCTCAGGAAATAGGAAAATAAGGAAGTCCAATTTGAAGACCACTGAGGTCTGGCTCAAACACCCTTGGTTGTCTTTTTTTCTTACTGCGTCTGTAATATCTGTGTTCATTTTATGGCCAGATTTGTACTTTGTACAAAACTGGAAAATGCTTATTCATGACTTGACACCCAAATATGCTGATTTGGCTCCTGTGTATAAGGGGTATTTAGATGGAAACCAACACCAAACATTTCCATCTCATATCACACAAAGCAGTGTGAATTTGAACTAGGAGTATTTTCCATTTGTACTCTGAGTTGGGCAGTGCGACCACTTCACAGTATCCCGAGCTCAAAATCCAACATGGCTGCCCCGTGCATCAACAGTGGTAAAAGCTGTAGTAACATACAGTAATTTGCACTTCTGTCTTTGTGTCTCACTTAGAGTGGACACAGTCCTGTCCGACTTCTCTCTGTGGACATATTCTTTCTGTTTGTATTCACAAAAAACATCATAATGCGTTGTTATTGCAAGTTATGAAGCTTGGCTTGTAGAGCTTTTTTCCCGTTTCAGTTATTCTTTACTGAATTAAACTGAGTACAGTCCGTATATCAGAATACAAATGACTCAGAACAGAGGAAATAGAAAGAAACACGGAGATCACCTCCTTCTTTTCCAGTGTGCTAGCAGAACAGCTCTGGTTATTTACCAGCTGAAGAAGTCCTTACCTCACCGAGCTTCTGAACCCTAATGATGGCCAAATGAAGCATCGTCAAGCTTCATAAGCCAATTTCCTTTTTTTTACCTGAGCCCACCAGATAGGGCTCTCTGTTCAACAAAGGGTTGAAAGCGTGTTAAATTGCCATTCCTTGAGCTTTGAACCAAGAACCACCAAGAATATGAAGACAATGGTTTACGAGGCTTCCTGAAGCTTCAGATGCCCGTCACTGGGAACCACATATTTAGTGAAAATGTGCAGATGAATTTCTCTGAGCTACTTTTTGATGTGACCAGGCTTTTACTCTGAATATTCATTGGAGTCATTTTTTACGTCGCCTGCTTGCACATGAAATGGCTTTCACGTCTTTATGTTACATTGTTCATCTGAGGCTTCGCAGCACCACACCACAGCAGTTAAAAATTAGAGCGCAGCACTCATGGAGCGTTAAAGATGAAGGCTTTTTAGTAGAACACCGCATTCCCCGTGGCCCACTTTAGTTTGTGGAGTGGTGTAGCCACTTAAGATCAGAGTGTTATTTAAACAGCTGAGTAAGTGTGTCAGACATGATCTGAGATGTGTTGTGTGTCTCTGGAAAGAGAGGACTGACGGGTCACAGCCCAACAGAGACGCTTCACCGCTTGAGTCTGCGTGTGCCCCTAGTCTGGCTCAACGGATGCACGTTGCTGGGATAAAGCCTGACATCCGACGCCGGATGTCCCACCCTCCCGCCATCTCCGTTGTTTAGGCGTAGCGCCGCCCAGAACAGTTGTGATTGGCTATAAGAAACACTAACAACGTTTAAACGTTTTTTCCCCCTGTCCCAGAATAGATAGGCAATGTAGCCAGACCATAGTCCCGCGCCGTGGAGATCTGGTAATGCAACGCTGCCCTAGTCCCAACAGCGATGGCCTGAGCTGTCCTACTGCGCTGTAGTGCAGGTCGGAGCTGATCAGATGCTGGGAAAAGTTTCATAAATCTGCACCCCAATTAAAGACACGAATAAAAGAGAGAAGCAACCCAAAGGTGATGTGATTTAAATAACTCCTTTTAATAGGCAGCGGCTCGGAGGGCTTCGCTGGCAATTATCACTTGTGACCCACAGCAATTATCACCTGCTCCCAGCAGACAAAAGGCAATTTTCAACTAATTTAGTGCTAAGCCACAGGAGTTGTGAGAGCTTGACCTTTCAGTGGTGATTTGGAGGAGGCAGGGGCACATTTGGAGGCCAAAACGTCGTTCTAATACTGTGACAATCAGCTGTTCCATCTTGACCTTGCTGTTGTGCTGAAAGCCCGGGGGACGGAGGTTGATTCAGTGTCACATCACGTCACATCATTTGCTCAGTCAGGCAGATCTAATGGCAGTTTGAATTGCCTATTGTTTTCACTGAGTGCTTGAATGTTGACTTAATCAACTGACTTTGCTGTCAGTCACCAGACGCTCATAATCCCAAGAGCATAAAAACAACATGCTGCATTACCTTTTGCTAGAGATGAGAGAAAATATCTCCTTTAGGCACACAAATTATGGACAAATATTTCTGCTATTAGGGTTGCAGTTATTGTTATTTGAGCCGGCTGCTTAATAGTGTGGACATTTCTTTTTTGATTCATATGGCATCTTAATGTTATAATCAGTTTAGAAAGTGAAGACCGCCATGCTGGTCTTGTGTCACGCCTTCTCCTGATGCCTGGTAAACTTAAGCTGTCTAAGAAATAGCTTAAAGTAAAAATGGTTCAAACATTCAGCCTTTATTCCAAGTAGTAGAAGCCTAGAGGGCTTGCAGTGTGATGGACTGCTGACCAAATCAACCTCAATATTGACAGTTCAGTTGCATGAGATGATTACCAATATTCAATTTCAGTGTAACAATGAGTGTTATACATTTGGAAGATAGATCGGGAAACAATGACGGGCAGCGTTAGTGAGTTTATCTGACAGCACTGTGGGGCAGCCTCGGTCCAAAAAGGTTGGGAGCCACTGGTACACGACGGTTCTGGATCAAGGCAAACTTTGCTGTGATGAGAGGAACGACTGTTATCTCATTTTGATGCTTTATGTGCTCAGCGGGACATGGTGGCAGGGTGATGCTGTAGCTTTAAACACCAGATACCGGTGCATGCACACTCATAGAAAAGAGTTCAGGTTTTTAAAAGAACCTGAGCCGAGCTCTGAACCGTCTGATAGTATGTAATTGAAAAGGGCGTTCTGTGCCAGCAAAGTCTTTCATTTCACCCGAACTGGAGCCAGATGAAGAAGCTATTTTGGGCATGCTGAGCATGCTGAAGGTCAGCGGAGACCATGTGCTTTGATCCTGCTGAGAGATCCAGCCTGGTTTATGAATGAGCTGCAGCGGGGCCGCTTGCATCAAAGTCCCTGAAGTTGAATGCGAACACGTCACAAGCACTCATACTCATTTTTGAACAATCAACTTTGTTATTTATATAATTGTAATTCTCCATGAATCTCTCTGTCTCTTCTCTGTCTGTCTGTCTCTCTCTCTACTCTCTTTCTCTTTCACTCTCTCTCACCCCAAACCGGTCGAGGCAGATGCCCCCCCCACCCTGAGCCATGGTTCTGCTCCAGGTTTCTGTCTCTTAAAGGAAGGGTTTCCTTGCCTCTGTGTCCTAGTGCTTGCTCTTGGTGAACTGTTGGGTTTCTGTAAATAACATCCCAGTATCCGGTCTAGACCTGCTCTTTATGGAAAGCTCTGTGAGATAAATATTATCTCACCAGTTGTGATTTAGCGCTATGTAAATAAAATTGAATTGAATTGAATTGAATTATACCACTAGAGCACAGATCTTCAAGAAGGGGTCCAGGACCCTAGGGGGTCCTCAGAGTTACTGCAGGGCCACCAAGTTATTATTACAAGTTAGTATACATATTCTTAGCGAATATAAATCAGCTTGTGTGAAAATAAAACCATGGTGATAGGTTGCCTATAGGTAAGGTAGTCACTGAGGTATCCTTGGTTCATCTGAAGGATTAACTCTGCCACAGGTTTAACATTAAAACAGGATTTATTAAACCATGCCAACAGTCATTATCTTATTCATCAGTCATTCTTAGTTTAGAAGCCCATACACTAAAATATTGTGCAAGAAGGCTCTACATTACATTTAGCCACTTTCATCTAAAGTGACTTGCAACTGCTATACATGTCAGAGGTCGCACGACTCTGGAGCAACTAGGGGTTAAATGTCTTGCTCAGGGACACATTGTTGATGCATCGCAGTGGGAAGTGAACCTGAGTCTCCCACACCAAAGGCATGTGTCATATCCATCACCACCCCTTGGGGCCACCCGACATGTTATTGTAGGCCCAGTTCAATAGGCCACCTAATTTAATACAGTGTATGTAGGGGGCCCCCGCGGTCCCGTCTCTCTCAGGTAAGGGGTTCACACTAGCATCTGTGAATTCTGATTAAAAAACAACAACAAGACCAAAGTAATATTTGAGATGAAAGAGAAATTCAAAAAAATTAAAGATGTGTGTGATGGACTGACCTACCCACCATTTCCAGTCCTCAGACGTCAACGTGCTCAACATAAAAAAGGTACTGAAGTTGTATGGAAGCGTTCATTTGTAGTTACAGTGAGCAGAAAGCATTGTGGTTGTTACTTGCAGCAGATGTCTTGCTTCATGCTAAAAAACCACCTGTCACAGCATGTGCTCGAGGTGCTAGTGGTTCAGGACTGAGTGCATGGTTATGGTCCATTTCTCACGGAAAATGGTCAGCCCAATCTGTTCTGTGTGTGGTCTGGCTCGACTGATCAGTGATTATGTTGTCCACTGCTTACAGTCCCAGAAGCATCAGAGCACTTCACTTTAACAATGCGCTTATTGTCTTCGATGAAAAAGTTAAAAGAAATAAAAAATAAAAGTTACCAATAAAAAGGGAGTATATTGGCTTTTTAAAGGGAAGTGTACTCTGCCAATACATTAAATAGCCTTCAAGTCTTACAATTTGGAAGGATGCAGCACATTATTCCGTTTCACCTGTTTATGACCTTGGCTTTCCGCTCTGCTATTCTTTAATTTGGTCTCTGCTATTGACACATCTGCAGTTGTCAGGGTTACATAGCTTCTCCTACACTTAGCCACACATTCAATCCTCTTGCATAGAGAAACCAGCTTCTTTTCATACTTCTCTACCTTTTCATACAGATGCAAAAGCGAAATAAAAAAGCATCTTTAATTGGTTAGAATGGATTCCATTGTGTTGACAATACAAAGAAGCTGCAGGAGTGTTTTTTTTTTTGGTTTGTCTGCTCTGCTTCATGCATCTCACTCTGTGTATCTATAAGTCATAAGCTCTGCTAAGCTTCTCAAGGTTCCTTGGAATATCCTGCATGGATGGTTTTCTGACATGGGCTTAATATTAGTGGCTCCGAGTGAAATATTTAACCTCTCAGGTGCACTTGTTTCAGAATACGTGAGCGGAGAACCTCCTCGAGTATCATAGGCATGTTGTGTCTGTCAATCGTGAGCAGGTGATGGACAGCGCTGTGTTTATTTCATTGATTAAAATCACTGCCCACATCCTAATACTGCCAATCCAACAGTTGGAGGCAGACACAGATTCTGGGTTCAATCCCATACTTCCTAATGTCTTGTGAGAAAGACCAACCCATTCATTAAATCTTGACGCTTGGTCAGTTTCTCTCAGCGTCCGATACAGACACAAAAATCACCCTTTAGTGTTCGTACAGGACGCACCGGAGAGCACTTGCTCCACCCCAGAGCTGTAAGATGATGAAACAGAAAATAAATCAAAATGAATTAAACTGGTGGTGGATGGCTGCTAGCTGGCTGGGGGCCGGCTGTGGATTTTTGTCATCTCTCATCCCGACTGAAGCCTCGCAGCAAACAGACAGCGGTGTGCTAGCTAAATTACCATTAGATCAGTCGTCTGTCTATACAGTTAACGTTACTGATGAAATTGTGGGCTATCCCAGAGTTGTTGAACGTGGTCAAAATATTGATACTAAAATAAATGTGTTGAACGGTGTCATAATCTATTTTACCCACCAAGAATTACCCAACGTTATATACGTTGAATTAGCATTAGATACTTGTTAAACTGCAGCTTTACAGTAGAATACCCAAACCTTCCACCGAATACCTAAACCTTTAATCCAGTTTACCAGCCTGTCTTTATTTTGTTTCAACAAGGTCTCTTCTGGTCTCAAATTCCTCCCTCGCTGTACAGAAACTTCGACAACAGTGCCCCTGCAGGTTGGGAGGGGAATTGTCCATTACTGTACTGTCCGCCTTTAATTTTGGACAGTTAGATGAGAAAGGGGAAATGGAAGGGGACCCTGGACCTCTGTGTGCGCCTGCTCTACCACTGAGCCAACCCGGCCACATTACCATTATTCTTATGTCTCATTCAAAGGAATAAACTACTCCTTTTGGAAGCATTATTTTAAGGTACAAAAGAATTTTTGTTGTTGGATCGATCAACAATGAAATCAATCAATATCAATAAAAAAGGTCTCTGTTTTAGATCAGTGTTGCAAAGCGGGATGTAAACAATGAGGAAACGATGACATGTGGCGGGAAAAAGAGGTGTGGCATTTCCTAATTATAATTCTCCTCCATTCTCCAATCGAGGTTTGTATCGAATCGTGGGTCAAAAATCCTGAATCCTGGATTTGGTGTATTCTTACAGCAATAGCAAACACTTAAATACTGCATATACACAGTATATACACAGTAAGTACACTATACCCAATACCACAACATTGACTACACCACTGGCTTCATGCACGCGTCACGCATGCTTCTGGGAATACGTGGTGGACTATCGAGCACTGACATCCAAGTCGGTGCCTCCACAACACGCCCGGTGGAAAATAGGGGTTTTACATACTAACATTTTTTTTTTTTTTTACATTGCCATGTGTTGTTGTGAAATGTCATGACCTATTTTGTAACTTTTCACAACACCAGCCCAGATTTCCCAGGACACACTGCGTGACTGTATTGTTGATGTATTATTTTGTTGGTATTTTCTTCCGGACATCCATTTCTGGCAGCGGTGAAAATCATTTTGTGCAGTGGGGGTGGGGGGGGGGGACTTACATGTTAGTGTGGATGCTTATTGATCACACTGGGCCGGGGGTGATTAGAATCCTTCGAAGGGGAAAGACGCACAACGGCAGGTGTGTTGATGAAATTCTCACTTCAACCTTTCAGACGGTTCCCATACTGTACATTTCAATCAAAAGTGGTCCAGCGCTGCTCGTCTGTCACGCACAACACAGCAGCTTGTGTACAACCTGACAATGATGGAGATCAGTGTGTGTGTGTGTATGTGTGGATTTGTGTAGTGATAGACCTGCTATGCCGAGATAAGCATGCCGCTTGCTGCCTCAGCTCGGATAATGTCCACCTGAAACCTATCTACTGCTGCGGTCTCTCATCAATAACTTTCCATCTGGTTTCACGTGTCGGATCCTGTCGATTTGAATAATGGATTAATTTTAATATTCTGTGGGAATAGTAAAATTATATTGTCAGGACCTTATGTTTGTCCAAGAAACAAGTTTAAGTCTTTGCGTGAGAAGATCTTGAGTTTGCAGTTACACTTTAACTCCCTCTCCTGATCGATGACCTGGAGCTAAGGCACCATGACAGACCAGCAGGTGGAGGGGAGGAGAGGAGGAGAGGAGGAGAGGAGGAGAGGAGGAGAGGAGAGGAGG
>NC_048417.1:1147762-1151320 GCF_013103735.1 Etheostoma cragini
AGAGGAGGAGAGGAGGAGAGGAGGAGAGGAGGGGAGGAGACTTAGACTTCTACACTTAGACTTCTCTTTATTGATACTTTTTCAATGACTCCCACGAGGAAATCGAAAGTTCCAGCAGCAGTTTTAGCAAGAAAAAAGAATTAAAAACAGATAAAAAATAAACTATAAAGACAGCAAAATAACAACAATAATAATAACAACAATAAGAACATGTGTCAAGTAAACAAAGAAACAAAACAAAACTACTTGGTTAGGTTGAGAAAACATCATGGTCTGGGTTACAATAAGTGTGTTTGTAACGCAACGTATCTGACAAACACACTTTTCGGAGGTTAGTTTCGTTAGGTAAGTACATAACGTAAATCAACGTACGTTAAAAGAAGCTAACGTTGACACTAGGAACATATTTATGACACCAATAACCATCGTAATCCGGGACCAAATACCTTTCCCTCAAACCGTAATTGAGAATGCAGTTTAGTTGTAAAAAAGCAGTCTTCTTGTCTGAAGACTGTTGTAAAAAACAATGTATGAATGTATGATATGCATGTCTCTGTCCCCCATTTCCTCCCCTTGTCCTCTGAATGTAAAGAACCACAGGTCTGGCAGTTAACATATGGAAAGGGGTTTCCTGCCACGCAACAAATCCCAACCCCTCGGTGAAGATGTTCTTTGGGCAACTTACTTCTCATGCCTTCTATAAGTCGCCAGTAATATGATTGGAAGTCAGTTTGCATTGATAACTATCGGATGAAACACCCCTCCCACCCACACATGTAGACAACCAACACCCAGTAGCAGCGCTTTACATACTGATAGTAACAGACAGAACTTATGAGACCCTTATCCTGCGCAGTTTTCCACAGCAGTATGCGAAGATGTGATTCCTCCTTCAGCCTGCCCGTCTTCTACAAACAAGGACTGTGCTAATGTGAAGACAAAGACATTCTGCGTCTTCTCTGAGGCTGCAGCCGTCCGCTCTAATCCCTTTCCAAACACAGCGACTCACAGAAGCAGAAATGGATCAGTCTCCGTTCAGTGTATTTACTGTACTGTGCAACTTGATTGTCGCAGATCAATGCGTCTGCTCTTTGAGCCGAGGTCCCAGCATTTGGGCATGCAACTGTACTGTAGCCAAATGGATTTGAGATTGATATTGATCCCCCGGTTTTTCCAAGAGTTGAATTTATTCATTCAATAAGAACGGGGAAAAAACACAGCAAAGGGAGAGCAGAAGTGGGGTTTTCCAGTTCAGTGTGCTTGGTAAGCAAAGGGAAATCTGACTGTGGAGTTTGATGAGATCAGCCATGAAGGTGGAGACACGGTTGGTTTTGCCAAAAAGCACGACAACGCATCGACAACGCATCGACAACGCATCGACAACGCATCGACAACGCATCGACAACGCATCGACAACGCATCGACAGACAGTGTGAGTGCTACGAGCTGACTCACTAGCCTAGGACTTCAAAGTTCTTTTGTACTCAACACAAAACCTCAGTAAATAAAAGTCTTGAATCCAAAGTTCTTCATTTGATTGTTTACCTAAAAAATTTCATAAAACATAACATACAAAATCTCTTCTTCGGATCTTTGCTTTTCTTATAAATTAACGGTGATTCCGTGTAGGTCAGAAGACCGTGTTGCTCCAAAGTCCAGTCCTTCTGGCTGTTTCGCAGGGTGCTATTTCTTTTTATACTACATCTAGCAGCCAATCAAATCACATTATTCCAGGTCAATGGTAAACTCCAATTTCTACGTTCTATTTTCAACACAGGTTTTGTCAGATATTCCAAAAATAAACTCAAAAGATTATTTCCATAGAAATGGCTTCAACATACAGCATTGCCCTGGTGGACTAAGTTGGGTTTGTCCTTGTCCCCCTTAGACGCCAATGATGTAGCTTTTGATGATACAGTCCAGTTTGGAATGTCCTCTTTTGAGCGCTGGATGGATGTCTCATGCTGTACATTGTGTCGTGTAGCGTAGCCAGAGGCTCAACAACGAACGGGAGGGCAGGCTCTTCCGTGCCAAGGCTTCGAAGCGTGCGTCACGTAATCCCAGAAGTTTTATCATGAAGCGTCCATCGAAGCTTGGATCGTTTTAGACAAATAGCGTCAGTGATGACATCTGAAGCCTCGCTGCGGTTTAGGAAGTGGTTCAGATCCCCGAGGTTTTATTACACGTCCGTTATACATACACGAGTAAATTCCCTGCCCTCTTGCAGGTGAAACCACTGACTCTGTCGAGTTTTAGAATACTAAATACATTACTACAATCTACAATAAATGACCCATTGTCACATTATGTCCAAAGGATTGATATACACACGCTTGATGGCCACAAGACTAGATTATTACACAGTCATGTTATATGGTCGTTACATACATGGGGTTGGGTCTTGTTTTTATGATTTTTATGATTCTGATGCAGGACATTGTGTCTTTTAAAACGATTCAGATTCCTCAGCTGATTCTTTCAAAACTGAAAAATGACATTCAATTGACAAAAAACATTGGTCTAGTAAGGACAATTTATTTTCAGATTTCTACAAATCAGGCACTACATACAGAAGTTAATTCCCCAATTCCCTAATAAACCCCAGCCAATCCTGTTGATATGTTTTTTTCTGTTAACCCCACATTAAAAAGCACAATTTCTGTCTTTAACACTTTTAACAAGTAACAACAAAGTAAACGTTGATTGGGTATGACAACCAGAGCCCAGAGGGCTTTTTAAAAGAAGCTTTCATACACGGTAGCTAGCCAATGGGAGATTACAGGGAAAGTGTCACACGTTTACGTTTGCGTGTTTCGGAGCGACAGAGGGAACATATTTCAGTCGACACATTAAGTGTGTGAAATGGGAACCCAAAGTATCTGTTCTAATCTGGTCCGATTCCATCTTGGAACCGAGTGGGGAAAGGGAGGAAACAGCAAAACTAATCTAACTGTTAATCTAAAATAAGAGTTTCAGGAATAGGGCTGTCCAGAGTAGTCAAAATGAAGTCAAACTAACGTCCAAACTAACACTAACACTAACAATTCATTCAGATTAATTCCAGCCCATTTAGCATAATGGGTGAGTAATGTGACATTTCTAACGGGTCATTACAGTGTAAATATGCCGTTGTTTACCATGTTTCAACAACATTTTCAATGAATAAATTAATTATTACTTGACATTTTTTTTATTATTGCTGTAACTCTTCACTTAAAAATGAACGCCATCTTCACCAGGTAACATTAAAACCTGCCTGTGTTCAAAATTCAATAATTTGGGACATGATGAATCCCTGAAAGGGGACCACTCTGCATAGTAAGAACTTTTACATTTGATGATTAAAGCTGCACACATTTATCAGATAACGCTTCAGAGATGTTGTGTAAATGTGGGGTTTTTAGTTGAAATGCAGTATTTAAGCTCAGTCCGTAGGGAGTTGGGTTGGGAACCGGAGGGTCGCTGGTTCAAGTCCCCGTATGGACCAAAAAGTAGGGAGTATGGATTGGTGGCTGGAGAGATGCCACTTCACCTCCTGGCCTCTGCCTGGTGCTGTTG
>NC_048417.1:1151330-1155832 GCF_013103735.1 Etheostoma cragini
CAACGGCCCCCCCACACACACTCTGCCATCTCTCCATTAGTGCATGTATAGATCCTGAGTGAGTGTGTGTGTGTGTATTTCAGGCCTGTGTGTGAGTGCTAACAAAGTGTGTACACAGAGTGTAAATTCTAATTTCCCCATTGGGGATAAATAAACAAATTTAAATTAAAAAATTTAATCTATGATACCAGTATTCGTGCATTTACTTCAGTAGTAAATCTGAATACTTCTTGTAGTTTCTCATTGTCGGAATTCCAATTAATTTTCATCTGCTGTCTAATTATCTATTGTTTAATTTGATAACCTCTGAATAATGTGAGTTTAAATGGAGTTGTGACCATTTATTTGGTTTCCCCCAAAAAGCAAAGAGCAGTCCGCTCATTGCCGGCGTTTCCGAGCCGTCACCATCTGCCCCAGATTGCCTGTGTTGCTCCCTTTGGTTGCTCTGAAATCCCACCATGATGAATAATGTCTCCTTGGCACAGTGTCAAACGTGTCCTTTGTGCTGACAGTGAGGTCTCTGGTGGTGATGATGGACTGTCTCTGCTCCAAACCACTTGATGAGATTTGGCTAAATGTCTCTCTGCATTGCTGTTGTTCTGCCGAGTGAAACGGCAGAGAAGATAAAACCCGATCCACCCAGTTGTGATCTTTATGTCTTTGGAATATGACATTGCAAATGTTGAGAGAATACACAATTTACTTGTGCTATAGGAAGAAGGACAAGGACAAAGTGTAATCGTACGTACACACCGCCACCAACATGAGCTGTTAAAATGCTCCAAAAAAGAGACATATGTATTTGAATTTTAACAGCCAATGAATACTTAATGTTGAAATATTTCCCTTTGAAAACATGTACCTGAATGTTTGTGGTTTGAATTAACCTTTTTTTAATTAAAATACAAATTGTCTCAATTGCAATTTCAGTGGTCACAAATTCAGACATACAAGAGCTCGGTTTCCATGGTGATCATCTTTGATTTTTATTTTTTCAGAATCTGTCCAATCGAGTTTGAGCAACCTGAATCTATCATGTTTTTAAATTCCAAAACTTGAATTTTTGGATCTGAATTAAAAAAAAAAAAAAGTATATTTAAAGAAAAATGTATAATCAAATTCACTTTTTCAAATTGCAAGTCAGGAAATGAAAAGATTTTAAATAGGTGAATTCAGAAGACCTAATTATCAGTACATGGATTACAAAGTAAAATATTAGAATTTGCAGTATTTAGTGGCTGGTAAAATTCAGGTTCTCATGTCTCTTATTCGCTTCTATAAAAAAAAACACGGGGCAACTATATGGAGGACATCCAGTACGGAGGTCCGTCCCCCAGGCGGCAAGACGTGCCGTGAGACCGGCCGCGGACGCTTCCTGCAGGGCTATAAACCAAAGCTCCAATATACTGGGGCAGGTGGGGGGGGCGATTGTTTACAAGTGGATACAAGCACCACATTTGGGGTGGTTATCCTTCTGGGGACAATAATTTGAATAATAACGTTAGCCACTTGATTTTTCAATTGAGAAAAACATATCTGCCCCCTTAATTTTACCCATGGGACATATCTCAAGGTCTTTACCTTTTGAATCCTATGTTTTAGACTAGGAGGATGTTACATACACATCTATTTTGTGTTTTGAGAGTAAACAATGTAAAAAAAAACATGCATGAAACGTGACATAATCCCAAGAAAACATTTATTATCAAAGGTTTCATGTTATTTACTTTTTTGGAGGCACTTAAAATGATAGTCTTTGTGTTGATTGTATTTAAGTGGGTGATTATACGTATGTTCATTAGGCCAACATTGCTAGTCCTGGCCCTTACCGACCCAGTGCTGTACAGGTGAGACCAACGTGAAAGCGTTTACATCCTCCACGGCATTCTGCTTTGCATCCCCATTTGGTCAGTTGCTGACATCTCTCTACAGTTGGTGACAGCTCTGTCCAAAAGATCACCTTTCTTGGTCCATCCCTACTCAGAAGGCCTTCCTAACCCTAATATACTTTCAATACCCTAATATATAACCACCCAGTGGCGCCAATCCAAAGACTGGATGCAATGACCGAAATAACCACCGGACACCGACGGCGGCCCCACAGGTCTAAACATGGCTCTGTCTCTGCATCCCTCGACTCCAAACCATAATGTCTGGGCACCCGGGTGATGCCGAAGCTCGTGTTGCCAAACACCGGCGTGCCATTATCACTGCTCCCAGAGTGGCAGCGAGGCGCAGACATTTAGCAGGGTGTCAAACTCGCTGGCGTCCTCCATCAAACAGCAGGGACGGGAATAAAGGCTCTGTCAAAACCACTGACAGCTGTAATCTTTCAGCTGGCCCTGGAAGCCATTCCATCAGCCGAAACACAGACGCAGAGAACCATTTCTTCTCTTTACCCCCCCCCCCCCCCCCCCCCCCCCCCCCCCCCCCCCCTCATATGAATATATCTGAATATTATTTTTGGGGTTATTGCCTGCATTGTTGTTGTCATTGTCGGGTTTAATTTGGAGAAAGTTAGGAGAGCAGTTTTCTTTTATGCTGCCTTTTGAGGACATTTGGAGCGAGAGTGATTTCGCAGCAGAATAGATATGTTTTCTCATAAGTTTTTTATTATTTTCCATTTTTATTCATTATACCGGCTTTGACGAAATATTTTCAATATTGGCTAATTGTTTCTGGCGTCTTCAGAGTGTGACTCCCCCTTTACCTGTGGGTGTTATCACCAAGGGGCAAGTTTACCAATGCACAAGTAAGAGCAGTGTAGAAGGAACTTTTGACATAATGTATAGCATCTGCACAGAAACACAAGGGTACAACTGTAACTTTTAATCAATGTGATTCATACATTCATATGCAAACTGCTTCGATATATAGCTGAGCTACAGTTAGTCTTTAAAGGACACCTTGGACATCACGTACTCTAATGTCTGGCTTGAATAGCACCGTTGGACACCTTTACCTGGGACGCTGCTGTCTCCTGCCTGAGTAGTCGGCAGACTGAGAACACACAGAGGAGATATCTGGGTCAGGGTCATAGATCATTTTAACCCTTGTATGGTATTTGCGTCAAATTACCCATTCTACATTTTTACAAGAAGAAAAATGGTCCAAGTTACATTTTCCCCATGGCCTTACCTTATTTCCTTTGATAAACGTGTATTCCTGACTTAATTCAGAAGATTATTCGAGATGTGACCACTTTTTCATACTGGATTTTTAACATGAGTTACAACCTTATGACAATAACGAACCCCACTTCCATGTTTAATTGTGTGCTAGTAGAGACCGATGCATTCCCTCAACACATATGTTATCTCAGCTGTTTGAAATTTTCATGATATTCATTTCATGATGATGATGATTTCGTTTCATGATCATATGGTTTATCATTCAAAAAATAAAAATCCTTGGAAAAAAATGAATAAACCATTGTTGTTTCGTGTATTGCTAAATATAGCAAACACTTTAGGTGATACAGTCTAGATTTCTAAACTATGAGTTTGTTAGTCTTGCCGTATCGGATGCAGAGTGATACTACGTGTTTGTTTCTTCTTCTGGCGCCCAAATGCCTGATTTTGCGGGAGCTTTTCTAAAAAATTTCGTTAACATTCGCGATGTCTTTTCAATGTTTGTTGCAATGAAGTTGTGGGACACAAAAAAAAAAAAAAACAGATTGGTCTGCGTTTCCGGCTGTACTGTCCGTAATCTTTCATGTGATCCTCAGTGACAACAGGCTGGAAGCTGAACCAGACCAGTGAAATAAAAAATGTAAGATGTTTAGTTGAGGTCAAAGGCAGGCGGGGGAGATGAGGCAAACTCATCCAGCATGGGACCAGGCCAGAGACCAGGAGTCCAAGAGGCAGGCAGAAAAAACGGCTGCAACTCTGAGACTCGGAGACAGAGGACATTCAGAAACTAGATCTCACAACATGGATGTTGTTTTTCTCCAAGTTTGTATGTGTGTGGAAGCACCAGAGACACACAATAACACCCAGGCACTTTAATATTGGCAAAATTCTTGGCGGCACCGGTCAATCCAGGAAGAGGAACCTCGTGGACATAGACTACCCAAGACTTAACCCTACTTGTTTCACATAAGCAGCCGTAGGACTTTCCATTGAAGATTGAGGGCCCGATGTAAGCGCACGGCGTGAAGCGCCGTTTAGGGCAAGTCAAAATCCATTTTTGCTAGTTTGACGGCAGAAAATAGGGTCTGTGTGCCAGGCGCTGTTCAAAGGGGTTGTACTTAGTGTCGTCATTAATTCATAGGTGTGTTCTGGGCGGAACATTCAATCAACCAATCAGAGGTCCTCTCCCCTTCCCTTTCAAAGCCAGGCGCGTTTGGACCTCCGCACATTGCTATTAAGATGGCGGCTTTGCACCGTAGTATTTTTATACGTAATCTTTTGCATGTCTGTTTGCTGCTGCATGTCCCTGTGTGTGTGTGTGTGTGTGTGTGTGTGTGTGTGTGTGTGTGTGTGTGTGTGTGTGTGTGTGTG
>NC_048417.1:1155932-1159130 GCF_013103735.1 Etheostoma cragini
TATATATATATATATATATATATATATATATATATATATATATTACGTCTGATAACTGATGCCCAAAGACAGCTGTCTGGTCTCTCTGCTGAGACCAGGACCAAGGCAGAGAGAGGGAGGTGTGTCTGTCTACGTTGTGGTTATCCACACATTACCTTTGTTGATACTCGTAAAGACACAGCGTGACATCTGTGTCTGAATGTTTTCACCCCCCAGCTGACTGCTACTGTAGGTGAGCATGTGAAGAGAGGCGGTCGGCGTCCCACTCCCCCGATTGATTCACGGGGACGCAGCGCGGAGATTTGCAGGCAGCGCGTTTAGAGACTATCCCCAGCATGCGAGGAGAATTGCATTAGAAAGAGATTAATTCAATTCCATCTCTGGTGCCTCCTCAGACAAAGGTCTGCAGGATAATAAACCATTGATCTTCCCAAGAGCAAAGATAAGCTTCATTCTTCAGGAGTTTTGTCTGAGGAGTGGCATGTTGTTTACCAGCCAAAGACAAAGTCATCCACAAGCACACGGTTCATTAAACGTGTGAAATCCTTTTGACATACTCTCTGTACCTATCACACACTCTGCATGTACGGTATACAGTGGTGGGAGAAGTATTCAGAGTGGTGCTCATGTGTGAGACATGTACTGCATAACTGAGTTGCCCTTGTTTGTCTTTTCGTGATGTAGGCTCATTGGTTAAAATGTCAAGAGCATCCGTCTCCTGAGACAACACAGCCAGCTCAGCTTCTCAGGGCAAGGGCACCTTTATCACCATTTGTAATCTGCATTGGAAGAGAATGGCTCTAATCAAATGACATCGTTGAGACGCTTTTGTCCTCTCCTGGTTCTCAGGAACTGTCAACACCATCCCAGACATGTCTCCAGCAGGACACAGCTGCAGAGGACAACTAACAAGAACAACTAAGCCCCTTTTAAAGCAGCCATTCTAATTCAGCTAATTCAGCCTCCACGTCAACGTTGTAATAGATCTAATTTAAAATTTAAAAACTTCTGTGAAAAAGTCAGTGGACCAAACAGTGTCATCGGCAGCAAACACACTTGGAAATTGGGGTTTTGCACTAGAATTTGAAGCATGATAATGTTTCTCTACAATCAAATGAAAATGAAATGGAAAGTTGCATTTTAAGAGTTTTTCAAGGGGGGTTTTCAAAAATAAGTCAAAATAGGTAACAGGTAACATTAGAAGATTGGTTGTATTTGTATGAATGTCTTACAATCTAACAGCTTTGACTAAAGACTTAAAGGTTCTTAACAACTCTAGTACATCTTATTTTACTGTTATCTGTACCTGTTGATTCATTTTTCTCAACATAGCTGCGCTACTGTGCATTACGTTTACTTTTACAAGGGCACACCCCCCTGCCACAGATTGTTCTCTATGCTGCCCTCAGTGCACCGGGATTGCAGCCGGGGGAGCAGGTCTGCAGGGCTCCGCATGTGTGCCTGTGATGTGTACTGGATGCATGGGTATGTGTGGGATAGACGTATAAACTGGACATGCATATCTCTACATTTGTCATTTAAAAAAAAATGCTAGCTATCTTATTTATAATTGTACTTTTAAGCTGCTGATCTGCTTCTATGTTTGTTTTTAAGGTCTGATGCATCATCATTTAGTTCTACACTGCACTTACTAAAGTGTTTTCGGAATGACAATAAATATAATCTTTTATCTTTAAAAAATGTGGCTGTTTAAGGGAGATTCATTCTACTAAGAGATAGAGGAGCACATGGTATCTTCATCCTTAATGAAGTCATGTTTCAACATATAAACCAGTTGAGCTAGCAAAGTAGAGCCAGAAAATGAATTGTCAAAAAATAAAGATGTGCTATATGAACTAAGTTTAAATACGTCTTTAAAACATCACACGTATACAGAAAATTAGGTCAAATGTTTTTGCAAAACAACTGAAATTGCAACAAATTAATCCATCCAGACTAATGAAGAATTAGCCAAAGTTCACGAATCCAAGTCCAGGTTCTGACGCCAGCTCTGATAGTGTGGGTGTAACCAGGTGAAACCCCTTCTCAGCCCAGAGTGGCTCATCCTCACATCGCTGTGCTTACCCAGCGGTTTGATTGATGGAGAAAGTCAAAACTAAGTTAACATTTTCTAAACTTTCATTGTTTGTCATTCCACACAATGTACACTGGTAATCCCTCATGTACACACAGCACACACAGGCGTTTTTAAGGGAGTAGTTAAGGGGCAGAGTTTTTACCACGTCCCTGGACTGGTTTGAGGGGTTTTGTGCCTTGCTCGAAGACCCTTTGGCAGGGCCAAGGAAGTTAACCGTCACCTTCTCAAGCTGCCAGGCTGCATTTCTACTTGCTCCATATGGGCGACTCCCCGGTTCTTCAGCTAAGTCCCCACGGACTGAGCAACTTCGGCCCCATTTATATTATTTCCAAGCCAAAACTCACCATGAGTGTTCCCTGACACATATAGTCCTGTACTGTTTGGGGGGAACCACCAGACTAGTAAATCTAACACCCACTGGTGCTGTGTGATCTGTCAGACCTCTGTTATTACCTCTGTGAACCTACATTCAGTGTCTGCAGGTGCACCGTACAGGTGGATGGAACACGCAATTTTCCTGTTCTCAGTGTCGATGACCAAAAAAAGGAGCACTGTCTCTTGCTTTGCAAATATTGTACCTTAACTTCCTTTGCTTGTCATCTGATAGTACTCCTCTGTGCTCTTATAACCACTTTGTAAAAGGAAGAGAATGGTAAGGGAGACAAACATGTTGATCTTTATGACTTTATGACTGATCTTGATGGAGTAGCGGTTGGTATTTTCTGGTGAGGACACACGAGCCGTTTATAAAACATTACTGATGTGTGTAATGTGGGAAAGTTTTGTGTTTCAATGCCTCAGTGTGTTTGTGCGGTATTCTATTGTGTGCACATTGTGTCACTCTTTATGTGGAGGAGATGGAGTAGTTACACACTGTGGTAGAGTGGTCACCTGATAACAGGGAGGTTGGTGGTTTGATCCCTGTCAAAGTGTCCTTGGGCAAGACACACTGCGCCATTGGAGTGTAAACGTGTATGAGTGTGTATCTGATAAGCAGGTGTGTAGATGTGTGTGAGTGTGTGTCTGATGAGCGGGTGTGTAGATGTGTGTGAGTGTGTATCTGATGAGCAGGTGTGTAGATGTGTGTGAGTGTGTATCTG
>NC_048417.1:1159230-1164253 GCF_013103735.1 Etheostoma cragini
GCGGGTGTGTAGATGTGTGTGAGTGTGTATCTGATGAGCGGGTGTGTAGATGTGTGTGAGTGTGTATCTGATGAGCAGATGGTACCTTGCACGGCAGCCTCGGCCACATAGTGTATGAATGTGCGTGACTGGTTCCTGAACCATGGAAAAGCGCTTTTTTTAGCAAATGTACAATTAAGCCAACACTGTCTAAGCTAATAGCTTTAGGTCTTTGGGTGATTTCCTGAGGCAGTGCCCCAGACTAACTTTTCTTCTAGGAGAACTGCAGCCCCTAACTGGGCATTTTAGGGGCATAAAGTTAAGGGGCGCAATCCTTAAATTGACCTGCCACACAAATATTCACATTTTCCCCATTTTCACTGTGTTACTGATAAATATTCGGCAATAAATATAGAAACTGCCAGGTACAGTAGACACAGTTCATGGTTTTGGGTTTTTTTGCTAAATGTGAGCCATGTAAACTCCCTCTGTCTTCCTGTCCTGTTGTCAAATTGGCAGTTCACACGTGTCCGACATCTTGCCCTGTCTCAACAAATAGTTGCAATATGCAGCCATTTTGTCGCAGTGTGGAGCCCTGCGGTCCCAAAGTGCGGTCTGTCTACTGATCGTTGTCCCGTTAACCTCAGTTTGATGAAGGGCCGCCGCACTGGGCCACAGAGAGGACTTACTGGTTATTAAACATTTTTATTGTGTCTCCCATTAATCCTTTAATCTGGCTGATTTTATATCTCATTACCTTGTTCTGTCTCTCTATACATGTGCTCACACACACACACACGCACACACACACACACACACACACACACACACACACACACACACACACACACACACACACACACACACACACAATCTGTACTTGTGGATGTTTCAAAGGTCTGCTGAACCACACTGTAATAACTGCTCTGACAGTCCATGCATGAGGTAGAGACTGCTCTGTCTGACAGGCTGAACACACAGAAGACACCGGCTATCACACCAAAGAGTACAGTCTCTTACCTAAGCTCCGCCATGATCAAGGCGCCAACAAACCAACGCAAACAGGAGTGAAACACACCTTAGCACACTCCAACAGAGCTTTAGTTCTAACATTTGAGTTCACTACTGAGATGCATGATCCTGCAGATAAACTAATATTACCCTGCAGCTGCTGACAGAAGCCTGTGGAGAACAATTGAGGCATAATCTTAAAATATGTATTTACTGTGTTCCATGTCAGAACTGCATTGAGTCCAAGGTAATAGAAGAAGGGGACGGTTAGGCTTGGGCAATGGGACATTCGGGACACAATCCCCGGTCTTTGGGGTGAATGTCCTGTGTTGTTTGACCCGTCCAACCCCCCCAACCACCCTCCCGATGTGGAATTCAGGCTTTCAGTACTCGCTAGCGTAATTACCCTTAAACAAGATAAACGTGGCCGTGTACACCAATCTATAGATTTAAATTTGAACCTTTGAAGGGCGGCTGTGAGACTGGGCTGAGACCGCCAGGGCTGCAGGACACTATGTCTCCTACAGTGTGTTATGTCCCAGCAGACCTCTTGTAGACCCCTGTTGTTTGCCTCTCCAGTAAATAGATGGTTATTGCACATCCAGCTCCCGGAGCATTCCTAGCTGAGTTTTTTGTAAACACTGAGTCACACACAGGTTAAGTCAGAGAGGAGATCACACATTTGGTGTTATCGCTGTGTCTTTACGGGTAAACACACACACACACACACACACACACACACACATCATGCTGTTTTGTGTCTGCAGTAAAGAGTATTGCCCTCAATGTAGGGCTGGTCAATATACATCAATATTTTACTTTTGCATCAATATCAGGCCAGATATTGTCCTATAGTATCCATTTTGGTTATTGTAATATTGCAGCATGACATACAGTAAGTGTAAATATTAGGTAAAAAATATTGTGATATTGGATTTTCTCCTTATTGCCTATAGTTCTACCTCAAAGACATCCAAGGCTGAAACCCTCCTCTCAATCCTTTTCTCCACAGCCACTGATGTATTTATCAAATGTCAAGCGGCCAAATCTCTCTTCCCGCTGTGGAGAGGTCTCAGGATGAGACTATAGTGTTGCAGCCGGGAGGCAGGCAGCTCGAACTGGGCTGGACGAGCAGCCAGAACACAGCCTGTAATTTAGATTTCATTGCGATAGTGGGCCAGGTACGGTCGGGGGTGAGAGGTAGTTTGGTGGGGAGGACAAGCGGGGGAGCTCTGATGGATCACTAGGGAATCGTTGCTATGTGGTGAGGAGGACGGCGTTAGGGAGGAGATGGTTGGACAGTGCTTATAGAAAATCATCACACCTCTTGAATTAGTCACTTTGTTTGTGTTACAGCCTGAAATCCAAACCAGTTAAAAATTAAACTAAATGTTTCCAGCTTTATTTTCACATTCAAGTAACATAAAAGGCAATAGTTCTGAAAGAAATAAGAAAGTAAAACTAGAATAACAGAGTCGGACAAGTTATAATTCCCATGATTTACTACTTGGTCTTTATTAGCCTTGTGCACCTAGATTGGGGAATATATGCCATTCTTCCCTCAGAATGGTTCAGTCACATTTCGTGGTGAGCGGCGATTGACTGTCGTTTCAAGTCCATCCACCGATTTTTAAGTGGATTCAGGTCAGGGCTCTGACTTGGCCACTCAAGGACGTTGACCTTCCTCTCCTTAAGCCACTCCATAGTGTTTTGGCGGTGTGTGTAGGGTCATTGTCGTGCTGTCAGGTGAACCACCTGCCCATGTTCAGCTGTCTAGCAGAGGGCAGCAGATTTCCCTAAAGAATTTCAGTGTACTTGGCAGCATTCATTTTCCCTTCAATCCTGACCAATCACCCAGTCCCTGCTGAAGAGAACCCCCCCCACAACGTAATGTTCCCACCACCATGCGTCACAGTAGTTGTGGTGGGTTTGGGTGGTGTGCTGTGTTTGGTTTTCGCCAAACATAACGCTTGCAGTTCAGTCCAAAAAAGTTCAATCCTGGTCATATCTGGCCATAAAACCTTTTTCCACATGGCATTAGAACCTTCCCTATGCTTCAGTGCAAAGCGTAATCAAGCCTTTGTGTGGTGCTTTTTCAGAAGAGGCTTATTTCTTGGCACCCTGCCATAAAGGCCAACTTCGTGTAAAGCTGGTGAGATTGTTGTCACATGCACAGACCGACCCCTAAATGGCCATTGGGCTCTCGGTAGCTTCCCTGATCAATGGCTGAGAATGGCTCGGCGTCCGGTTTGGAGGGACGGCCCGATCTAGGCAAGATGTTGGTGGTGCCATAAGCTTTCCACTTCTTAATTATGCCGTCAAGGGGGCTCGGAGTGATGGTTGAAGCCTTTGAAATCTTTTGGAATCGGTCTCCTAACTTGTGCCTTCTATCCCGAAGCCCTTTTGAGAGCTCCTTTCCAACCATGGTGTGTTCTTTGCGTTGCCTTGCACTAGTAATGGAATCCTCATGGAGCAGCCGGTTTTATTAGGAAGTACACCAAATCACTACAATTGATGTCAGGACGGCGGCAGTTAGCATGGTGTGTGATCCGGAAATGAACTGGTTGTACCTGAATAAGTTTATAATGATTACGCCAAGGGGCCAATCACTTATCCAATCTGGCTATTTTACTAATTACATCTGAATTATTGTTCAGAATGATTGAAAATGTTATTTTCACTATGATGTTTTAATGTGTAAATACATCTGGAAATAGTTTGATTGTATTTATTTAACTTTCCAGGGTGTAATGTGACTAAAAGTAAACATCTATAAAGGGTAAGATGATTTCCTATCGGCGCTGTAGCAGACAGTAACAGACAGGAAGAAAAACTGGAAACAATCCCAATACCAATTATTTCGGTCAATATTGAAACCACTCTGAAATTACTCATTGACGGAAAGATGGTGCATGTATTGAATAAAAAAAAACAACCTTGAACTTTGAAATTCACCTTCATACTTTTCCCTTTGAACTTTCTGAATTCCCAAAAGAAATGTAATGTAATGACATGATATATAGTGTGCAAAATAAGCGTTTTTCTCAATCACAATGTTTTGTGATGGTTAGGAGGTGAAATTGAAATTGCAATAAAAATCTGAATAGCTACACAGCCCTGCACTGAGTACCAGAATGAAAGCGACTGCCCTCCTCGCATAAATGCCTACATAGGTTGATTGATCAAGCAGCAATACGACTTATATTTAGGTTTCTAATGGCGACCGCCCTTTAGAGCCCCGAGGTCGGGGTGGTAGATGGGTCACAAATACAGGACTTTCACCCAGGACACCGGGCTAGGTGTCTTTTTTTTTTTTTTTTTTTTTTTAGAGAACAAACGGAGCTGCTTTACGTTCTGCGTCATGTGCATAACCCGAAGAGGAGTAGAGTCTGATTTTAGCCCAAACCACTATCTTTTTCTAAACTTAACTGTGGTGCCTAAACCTAATCAAGTATTTTTTTACCTAAGAAAAGTGCAACCGTTGCAAAATACTAGCGCAATGTTCAAAACTGTGACCAGTTCGATCTTTGGTCATATTTTCTTCCTTCCGCTACGAATTATAAAATGTCCCCTGTGGGTTGTATGAGATGGAGGGATAAACGGCCGCCATCGTCGTTTTTGGAGTGGATTAAAAAAAACACCGTCCATTATCATCAGCCTTCATCATCAGATCCAGAGGACTAAAGAGGACCGGAGAGGACCGGAGAGGACCGGAGAGGACTGGAGAGCTTTCTGACGTGGAGTGCTTGTGAAGATGACCATTAGGGATCAGACTCTGTGTTCAGTCGTCACGTCAACGTCACATGTAGAACAAGAGTTACATCATCATTCCTATGTATCTTTTTTTCATTTCATTTCAAATATTTATTATACAGGAAAGTTAGAAAAAAGTAACATTACATTACAATATAAAAAACGGGCCTGACTCAGTTTAACCTTCCTATGGTGTTAGGGTCCCGGCGGACCCGTTTTGAGTTTTAACATGCATAAAAGCACTTCATACATTTGTTTTTTGAGTTGAAACTTTTTGACT
>NC_048417.1:1164353-1169270 GCF_013103735.1 Etheostoma cragini
TAGCGGGAAAACCGGGACAAAAACACAGGGAAGGCCAAACAGGAAAGATACCCCAACAAAAACCCCAAACCATAACATTAATGTCTGTGAAAATGTTTGTGAAACGTCATCCTACACAATCCGGGTAAAGGTTCAATGTAAGTCAGACACAAACGTGCACAAAGCTTACACAACATAAATTATCTATTAAAGACTCTGATCCACTGTACAACACAACATCCTCTAAGGAGAAACTAGTTTGAACTAACAGAAATGTGCATGTTCTTCTCAGATGGGGAAGTCATTAGAGTAGCAAACTTTTCCCACTTGGGTATAATGGTGTGTGAGAGAGAGAAAGAGAGAGCGAGAGAGAGAGCGAGAGTCAGAGCGAGAGAGAGAGCGAGAGAGAGAGCAAGACAGAGAGAGAGAGAAAGAGAGAGCGAGAGAGAGAGCGAGAGAGAGAGCGAGAGAGAGAGCAAGAGTCAGAGCGAGAGAGAGAGCGAGAGAGAGAGCAAGACAGAGAGAGAGAGAGAGAAAGAGAGAGCGAGAGAGAGAGCGAGAGAGAGAGCGAGACAGAGAGCGAGAGAGAGAGCGAGAGAGAGAGCGAGAGAGAGAGCGAGAGAGAGAGCAAGACAGAGAGCGAGAGAGAGAGCGAGAGAGAGAGCAAGACAGAGAGAGAGCAAGACAGAGAGAGAGAGCGAGAGAGAGAGCGAGAGAGAGAGCAAGACAGAGAGAGAGCGAGAGAGAGAGCGAGAGAGAGAGCGAGAGAGAGAGCAAGACAGAGAGAGAGAGAGCAAGAGAGAGAGAGAGCGAGAGAGAGAGCGAGAGAGAGTGCAGACAGTGGCAGTAAGGATCAGTGTTTGCCAGAGACAGCTCCCTTTAAACTACCTCAAGCTAGCTAAAACATTAACTTGCAACTGCCTTGGGATCAACGATAGCCCAGATAGAAAACCACCAGCAGGCCTTCAGTGGGCTGGATCCCTAGCAGGAGCCCCCCACCAGGCTCCTCAGGGGGGGTATCAGTCCACCCAGCGATGTGGAATTTAGCATGAGCTCATTCATTTAAGGCCACAAGTTAATTCCAATACATTTGCGCCTCGTCTCTTCATTCATTTTAATATTTTCCTCACTTTTTTAGACATTCCCACTCAGGATGCTTGTTCAGGTGACTGTTCAGTCAGTGGAATGAGACGTGCTCGGTGTGCGAGGCTGAAGATCAGTCCGCTGATTGGTTGCTTTACTGGCAGCGAGTGAATGTTTTGGAGGGAATAACTGCAATAGGACATGATGAATTTACAGGGAGGAATTAACTGGGATTTGTCAATAAATGGATTTGCCCCAATTGACCATGGATTCATGTTAAAGGACAATAGAATATTTGGCATTTGAGAGGTTAATTATCTACCTGGAAATTAGTTATGAAAACGTTTAAATAAATAATATTAATGATGTAATTTAAGGTAACTTGTGGGGTTTCTCAAGGCTCCATTGTAGGCCCATTGATTATTTCTCACACACACACACACACACACACACACACACACAAACACACACACACTAGCAAGCAAGACTTGATTTACCATATTTGATAATCATGTAACAAACTTACAAAGCAAATTTTTATTTTTATTAGTTAAAACGGAATAATGTAACATAAGTGAGATCATGAAAACTAAATTAAGCTGGACACTACATGGAGTATTTGTTTCTGTTGCATTATTTTTGCTGTTACCTGTTAGGTAACTAATTTCCCCCTGTCACCTGTAGCTTGGATTCAGCCAGTGATCCACTTTTAATGGACAAGAAAAGTTATATCTGGGTATGAAACGCCCGACAGTTTGAACTGACCTGTGTGATTGGCAGGCTGTATCTGCTTCCCTGCATTGATTGCATCCCAGAAAAATGATTTTTAAATCTCCACTATACTGGTTCATAATTACAGTAGCAAAGTGTTGCTTTTTCTCCCACAGCCTAACGGCATCCGGCCCACAATACTGGGAACGTTTTGCAATCAGAGTGCCTGCCATCAAATCCCCAAATTGTTTCTTGAGAAAAAACAACTGGAAATCACACAAATTCAGTTCATGAGGAAGCATCGCTGGTCCTCCCAAGTCTAATGTTACACCTGCGAGATTCAACATATATGTTCCTTAATGTCACCACAGTGACAGATTGTCGGACTATCGAGGAAAACCATAAATGTGCATTTTAATTCCAGTTCAGCCTTCAGTAGAGGAAGCATAACTGAGTTTCTCTTGTGTACTGCTCAGACTACTTGATTGGGAGTAGTATGGCTGCTGGAGAGAGAGGTGTGTGTGTGTGTGTGTGTGTGTGTGTTTGTGTGTGTGTGTGTGTGTGTGTGTGTGTGTGTGTGTGTTGGTTGAATGCACATCTGTAATCTTTTGTTTTCAACAGATTCCCCATGATCCTTTTTCATTAGATTTGGACTTTAGGCATTTGCGCATTCAAGTAGTTTAATGATTTTAAAGGGGCATTGTGAGTTATTGTAACATGAATCTCTTTACGCGACACTCATATTAGCGTGTGTACTATTACAGGCAAATAGACCTTGTGGGCCACACAAGAGAGGTCAATGACAAACAGAATTGTTCTTGAACTTAACTGTGGTTTTACCAGGTCATAGGTGGCACACAGAAACAAGTTTTAAAGTTTTAAACCTTAAGTTACATACATGTGGCATTTTCTTTATTTGCTGAGCCCCATAGACAGAGCTTTTGGATTAAAAAAAAAGTCGCAAGGAATGTAAATTCAGTATGCTTTCCACCCTTTATTATGCAGAGAGCACCATCAAATGGGCTCAGGAAATAAAGAAAATGGTTGATGAATGTGGCCAGCACTACAGACACAGTTATTATATAAACTACAGCTGTGAGTTAAACACTACAGCAACATCTTTACTAACAAGAACAGAGATGTTCTGTTCCCCATACCAGGTTTAGAGTTCATGCACCAATCCGATACCATATCATAAAGCCCTACTACAAATCAGAATCAGAATCAGCCTTATCAGCTTTATTCCCCAGGTAGGACAGACATGCGAGGAATTTGACTTAGGTTGGAGCGAGCCTCCAGGCGGCAGCTATTGAACAGCACCACCACACGCTTTCTCCAAAAGAAACAATGCAGACAGCAACATAATATACAACATCACAACACGACGCACAAGACAGCACACGGGTCATGTGGACACATGAAGCAATTTTTTTAAGTGGCTTGGGAGGGGGGGAGAAACACAATAAATCGAGGCAGTCAGACGGATACGGGACGGGATGGGGGGGGAGTGTGTGTGTGTGTGTGTAAGATAATGAGTTGTGTGTGTGAGTGTGTAGCGTCAGACTGTCTATGTTGTTACTTTAAATCTAAATTAAAGTAGTTTATTTATGGTCTTTTCCCCGTTATGACTGGTTATCATACTGACTAATAAAAGAGTTCTATGGCGTTTATTGTTTGAGTTTGTTCGTGTTTCACAAAGAGTTTAACAACAAAAGATAGAAATCATATCACATCCATTCAGGGCTAGTAATGAAGCGTTGTTAAAACCTAATAAAATATATTTTAAACAGGCATTGGATCAGTACCTACTTGGTATAGGCCTAGACACAAGTTCAGGAATCAGAATCGGTTCCAGGAAGTAAAAAGTAGTTATGGACCATCTCTAAAACAACACACAAGAACCAAAGGGGACACTGGCATCCAGGGCGATGGCTGGTTAGAGACTCACAGGAACCATGCAGTTATCTATTGTGTAGTTGCTCTGAGAAACCTGATGAACAGGTGAGATGACCGTTACCTGAGAAGCAGCGAGTCAAATCAACGGGGCAACGGCGTCTAAATGATCAATTAAAGTTACAGTGCTGTTGATGAGCTTAAAATGACAGATTCTTCTCCCAGATTGGTGGAAACCAACAACAAAGCTAAAAGGGAGGGGACTCACCCAGAAACACAACTCCAAATAAATGTTGTTTCTGGATGTGTAAATAAGCACATGGGCCCATGTGTTCATACCTCGTTTCATAACTACCCTCCCTGCTAAGAAATTGCAGGTGCATCATCACATGAATTGGCACTTCTGATTCAGAAACTATCCGCCACAAAACACCCTCCCTTAATACCCATACAGGTCGTTCTTGTTCAGACTAAACAAAGGTGATTAAACGTGAAGTAGCTCGCTTTAGGGCCCAGCTGCCTCCCCCTGTTCCCAGACTTTATGCTGAGCTGCACCACCAGTCTGCTGAGGGTGGCGCCATTCTACAAGAAAGCAAATAAGCATATTTCCCAGAAAGTCTTGAACTTCAACAGAGACTATTAAGGCCTTACGTACCTCATGCCCCCCTTCAGGCTGATTCAAGTCCAACATCACCCACCATCATCATGACTGGCTCACTCTAAATGTAAATGGGCTGTCTTAAAGCACTTTTCTAGTCTCAAAGACTACTCAGAGTGCTTTGACATAGTCCAGGAACCGTTGACCATTCACACACACTTACACTCTGGTGCACAGCATTGGGAGCAACTTAGGGTTCAGGGTCTTGCCCAAGGACACTGTGACATTGAACCGCCAACCTTCCAATTGGCAGGCGACCGCTCTACCACTGATCCACAGCCGCCTCCTACTTCATCTCTTAGATTTTCATTACTGGGGAAATCACCTCCTCCCACATGGGATTCAGAATTGTCTTCCTTTTTCAGATTCAGAGCTCCATCTCAGTGATGGGCGTCCTGTTCACTGATCCCTCGCTGATTGCTCCATCAGAGTCACACATGTTGTTGTAAATCCCCAATAATGCTGCTTCACATTAAAAGCTTTCAACTGCCAAAGCATGCGTTGGCTGTTCTTGTTAAGCTCACAACATGTCGCAGGGTTCGAAACATTTTCACCGATTACTACCACATATTACAAGGGAGGAACTGTACTTA
>NC_048417.1:1169370-1173009 GCF_013103735.1 Etheostoma cragini
GGATCTCAACCAGGTAGATCTCAACCAGGTAGACCACATGTGATCGGATCTCAACCAGGTAGCCCACATGTGATCGGATCTCAACCAGGTGTGAATTAGTATTGTTGGATTATATTCTTGTACATCCAAAACCTTTGTTTTCAGTAAATGAAAAACGGCTAATTGTTTAAACATATTGAGATATTTACCTCAAACAAAATCGCCTCGTTGCTGTTTACATATGTACAACCCATATTGTAAAACCCCCAGTCAGAAAGAAAGGAGACCAATCATCTTCTTGCAAGGCGCAATTATTCAATTACCCTGAGAAGGGCAGCTTTACGTACGGATGCACCTGCAATTTTTTAGCAATAAGGGGTAGTTATGAAACGAGGTATGAACACATGGGCCCATGTGCTTATTTACACATCCAGAAACCTCATTTATTTGGAGTTGTGTTTCTGGGTGAGTTCACTCCCTTTTAGCTCTGTTGTTGGTTTCCACCAATCTGGGATAAGCTCATCAACAGCACTGTAACTTTAATTGATCATTTAGACGCCGTTTCCCCGTTGATTTGACTCGCTGCTTCTCAGGTAACGGTCATCTCACCTGTTCATCAGGTTTCTCAGAGCAACTACACAATAGATAACGGCATGGTTCCTGTGAGTCCCTAACCAGCCATCGCCCTGGATACCAGCGTCCCCTTTGGTTCTTGTGTGTTGTTAGTAAAATGTGTATTGTGGTGTTCAGTACTCATGGTTATCGCACATGTAATAAACATGGATGTCGTGATGGCCAAATGAAGCTTTTTGAAGCTACATTAACCCTTTTCTTTATTTCCTGAGCCCCTTTGAGGGCGCTTTCTGTTTAATAAAGGGTTGAAAACATACTGAATTTGATCATACCTTGCACTTTTTTCCTTTAAACCAAGAGCTCTGTCCACGGGGCTCCAGTCGGTGCTGTACTGTCTTGCTCATAATGGTCAACGCATTATTCATGTGTCCAGCTTTGGAGGCCAAAACAAGTATCCCTAACGGAACAATAAAGAGACAAAAATGGAGACCCAAGGTTTCTGCCCAGCGCGGTGAAATGTATCCTGGACAGCAGACGGACGGCGCTGTCCAACAGAAGTTGAAAGGTCAACGGATTCTGTCTCTTTCCATTTCTCAAACTGTCTGGCTGAATGCCAGTGGCGGTGCTTTATTGAATTACGTCCCGGGCAAGACCCCCCCCCCCCCCCCCAAAAAAAAAAATAGAAAAGAAACAAAAACTAAATTCATCACAGTTATGTTTTATTATAACAACGTAAGTGAAAGAGAACATAGGCCACATCCTTAATAAGAACATTTGAAAAACACACAATCCAGTTATTTAACTGTTGCAATTACAACAGGAAACACACTTTAGGGTGCACACTCTCCGCCTTTAACAAGAGAGACAATGAACACAATTCCACACACAATATGACTATGTTTACAATATGACAATATGAATTAATAGTAAAATCATATGTATATATATGTGTGTATCTACATATATGCATACATGTGTGTGCATATATATATATATACATACATATGTAATTAGCCCAAAAATAGCACAAATAAATAAATAAACAGAGAGTTTATGAATACAGGCGTGTGCCATCTTGGGAAAAAAGTCCCGATCAGTCGAGAGACGAACGCCATGCTTGAACTCTTGTTACTGGTTACTTGTTACATGGCTTTCGTCGTTTTAGATTTAGTTTTTTTTTAGTTTAATAGTTTATTTTAACATGTAAAAAAAAACAATATTAAAATAAAAGATTAACATACATGCATTCATGCATACACATATATAATTAAAATGACAGATAAATAAGGTCATGTTCTTCTCAGCACAGTCTTCCAAAATTGAAAGTCATTCAAACAAAAAAAAATATCCCACGTTCAAAAGGAGAAGGAAGAAGTTGATAAACTTCTCAGGTCCGATCCCCCTTTCTCTACTTTTATCCTTTAGTAAACCTTCTGCTTCAGTTATTTCCACATCATAGACACAGATGCACACACACACACACACACACACACACACCTTTACACTTGACGACTGGTTGTGACTGTTTTGAATTGTTTTCACCATCAATCCCATGCATCAGAGTGAACCTGGTGTTACCCAATCACCTCTGAGCCCGTCACAAATGGGTTTAATAAAACATCCTTGTGTTCTGCGTAACCCGTGTCAGTGATTAGGAGGACTCTAGGCGGTGCACGCTGCCTCGGCTTTCCCATGGCGGGGAGGAAACGCTGCACCCAGTGTCAGAGACGCCCGAAGGCTCTCAGAGTCCATCACTCTGCTGCAGAACTCTGCCATCCGCTGCTGATCCATGATGCCCAGAATACAGAAACCAGCTTTTGAGATGCAGGAATGCTGAGTGCTGCTTCACCCTTTGCCTTTGATCAGAGGGGGGGGGGGGGGGGGGGGGGGGGGGGTTGAGCATCCACCCTGTGCAAAGACCCAGAGGCTGTATTTATTTTTAATAACGCTCGGTGTCTCCTCTAGCGGCATCCATGCATAATCTGTCTTCATTAAGTGTCGGGCAGAGGCATGGCTGCGTGGTTTGGCTTCTATTCCAAAGCGGGTTTGTTTTAGTGGAAAAGGTTGTTGTAGAGAAATAGAGAAATATCTTTGTATGCATGATCTTTACTTTGACTTCCTGTGTTCGGTGTCATTAGAATACGGATGTTTGGACGGTGGCTGTCAGCGTCTAAAGGGACCGAAAAGGTGTCCTTCAGCGTGTTGGTAGAACGTACGGGGAAGACCAGTATGCAGACGGGTTTAGCGAGCGGTATGTCAGGCAGAGATTCCACACAGGGAGGTTGGTCGGGGGGGTCAAACACAAGACTTTCACCCAGAAGACCGGGGCTCATGTCCCGTGTTGCACCTTTCCTAAAGCCACTTTCTTCTCTAACCGTCCCGTTATTCCCGTGTGTCACAAAAGCGTAAGCCCCCCCTGACCTTTACCTTAACATAGGGGCGACAATAGTCCCGACAGAGCACGTTTAGATGAAGGACAAAAAAGACGCCAGTATTCCCCTCAAAGCTCATTTAGATAAGACGCTAAAGGAGACTTTCAGCGTCCGTAACAACGGCAACGGCACCTGACCTAGCGTCCGTATTTTTCGAGATCGGAGGGAGAACGTGTTGATCATTACCGGCCTGCGTGTTTAGATTGTTTAATTCAGACGTTTGACAAAAGGGATAGTGTGTACCTGGGCAAAGAACTGTTAAAACCAGAAGAGGTTTAGATGGTTTCTTTTTAAAAAAAACACCATATTTTTGTTGTTTTGCACATTGCTGCAGATCCTGTTTTCACCCTGTGTGTTTAGGTCTCTGTTTTATCTCCAGAGTGAGACATCTCTCTAGTTTTATCTCCAGAGTGAGACGTCTCACTAGTTTTATCTCCAGAATGAGACATCTCTCTAGTTTTATCTCCAGAATGAGACATCTCACTAGTTTTAGATCCAGAGTGAGACATCTCACTAGTTTTAGCTCCAGAGTGAGACATCTCACTAGTTTTAGATCCAGAGTGAGACATCTCACTAGTTTATCTCCAGAGTGAGACATCTCACTAGTTTTATCTCCATGGTGAGACATCTATCTAGTTTTATCTCCAGAGTGTGA
>NC_048417.1:1173109-1178182 GCF_013103735.1 Etheostoma cragini
TCCAGAGTGAGACATCTCACTAGTTTTATCTCCAGAGTGAGACATCTCACTAGTTTTAGCTCCAGAGTGAGACATCTCCCTTCTATCTTATCTTTGTTGGGAGCTGCACATGCTCAGTAGCTTGGTAAGATCCCATCAGCTGATAACTCTTGACCAGGGACACAACAGGGACAGGAAGTAGATCCCACCTGTCTTTGACTGTGCTGAGCGTTGGATGCAGTAATGATGCCTCTGTGTAATAGCCTGGGGAAGGGACTTGTTTTGGTGGAACATGTGCATGTAGGGAGGCGAGCTCTGGAATTAAAATGGCTGTTGAGTGTGTGACGAGAATTTTACTCAAAAAAAGAAAGATTTGATTGTCAGTTCTGGATCCTTACACCAGACGATTGAGACGACGGGAGGACAGCCCAACTACAGCAAGACTTTCATGAGTACATTCTGATATTGGACATCTGAAAATATGTTGTAAGACTAACTCTTTAGATAGAAACTATATGCTTTAACTAATCTAATGCTGAGCCTCTATAAGTTCCTGAAACAGCTGGTCCATGTAGCTTTTTGCAAACAGGACTCAAAAAGCAAGAAATGTGTGTTAATTCAGCGTGGATTTATCCAGATTCTGGGCTCGTGTGCGTCTTTGTTGCTGCGGGACGGTGTGGGGGGGATTGAACCAGAATAAATACACTGTGGGAGGTCTTGGTAATGAACCAATGTCAGTGCCAGTGCAACAGTGGGGCTCACTGATGTGTTTTTAATAGTTTTGGACAAAAATAGAGCTCTATGTCACAGAGGAAGAAGAGATGTCAGGCTTTGGTCTCACACACACACACACACACACAATAATGTTAGTAGGACACACTCATAGTTGCATTGGGTTGTTTTTGGGGATTAGGAGACAATGAGAAGAACAAGACTTGTCTAACAAGTGTTGTAGGGCTAATTTGTGCATCATGTGTTCAGTGGGTCTTTAGAGAAATATCCGACTGATCTCACTCAGAAGTCCTGCTGCTAACATCAACACTCTGGGAGCTTTATCTTAGTTGGTTATGAGAATATAAGACGAGGCTGAGCCTTCCTCTACAACCTATAGTCCGCTCAAACACCAGAGTTTGGTGTAAAACTATATTATGTGACAATAATCTAAAATGTTGGGCTTTGTTGATCCCTGTGGGACAGTCTAGCATTTACTTCCCAGCATCCTCAGTCTGGTTAGGTGTTAGGGAGCCGTTTATTCAGCTAAGGCCACTCGGGGTGGATGCCTGTGGCTCCCTGGCTTGAATGTGTCAGGAACATGCTCCTGCCCTTATAAGTGCTGCTCACATTCTTTAACAGTGGTAAACATGGCCGCTACAAGAAATGTAACCAGCATCCACCAACAGGTTAATCCTGTCATTAAAAAACTACAAGAGTTGATTGCTTTTTGACCAATGTGTGGACTGGATCTTAAACGATTAGATTCAGATTTTTTTGTTTTTCTACAGGATTTAGCGGGGGGATGCAGAATGTAGAAGATTTTTTTTGCTTCGCAGTTGATTAATGAAGGTTAGCATTCAGATATGTATTTCATGTTTTAAATTCTTCTATTAAAATCTGCGGAAAAGCTGTCAGAAAAGTGCGTACTGTGTGTCCGCTACCTCCATGTGACCCTGGTCATTACTCAGTCTCACAGTACTAGTGTGAAACCGGTAACGGCTTGTCTAACTACTTTTGAGCTGCTTAGTTCGGGATGTTGATCATGCTCTACGACGCGACGGATGGGTGGGCCCGGGTTAAATCGTTAAATACATGAAATATGAGGCTTTCTTTAGAAAAACAAAGCTTTTGTAGACCCCAGTGTGCTGGGACAGTGGGACACAAGCTCCTCGCGTGATGACGGTATGCAGTGTCTACTGAATGATATTTGAATATTAAAAAAAAATAAGGAATGAAATTCAAATTACAGAGGAAGACTGACAGCTCTGATATACAGTGGCTTAGACAGGTTTACACACCCATGCTGAAGTAGACTAAAAAGAGAGATCTTAATGCCTTAATTAGAAAAAATAGGGAAAATCCAACCTTTAAGGACAACAATTCTCTTCCTGAATAATCTGTTGTGAAAAGATAAATGTTCCTCCTTAAAATACAGTGGGCACAAGTATACAAACCCCTATGTTAAATTAAATTAAATTCCCATATTCCCACTTTTTTTTAAAGGCCGGTTGTTTCATGGATCAGGATACTATGCATCCTGATAAAGTTCCCTCGGCCTTTGGAAATAAAGTAAAGTAAATGGACTGTTCTTATAAAGTGCTTTTCTAGTCTCAACAACTACTCAAAGCTCTTTTATATAGTACAGGAACCATTCACCACTCACACACGTTCACACACTGTGGCCGAGGCTGTCGTACAAGGTGTCTCCTGCTCATCAGATACACACTCACACACATCTACACTCCGATGGCATCAGGGGCACACGGGGGTTCAGGGTCTTGCCCAAGCACACTTTGACATGGGACAGGGCCAGGGATTGAACCACAAACCTTTCGATTGGCAGGCGACCCCTCTACCACTGAGCCACAGCTAAAATAGCCAAAATTGACTTTCCACGAGATCATATCTCAATGCAAATCTAACCAAATATTGGGCTAATTAAAAAAACACCATGCCAATCTCTAGGTATGGTCAACAACTCCGCGCCTGTGCCACACTAAACAAAACCTCCATCCGTCTTCGCCCCCTTGTCTTCTTTCCCGAGCCACATCAACCAGCTCCGACTGGGGGCTTGGGATACATCGGTACAGAAAACACTTCAGCATAGGCAGGGCTATGAAGAGCAGAAAGGGGGAACATTTCACATACCCTCCCCCCCCCACCAACTTTTTCAAAAAGTTCAAAAACCTTTATTTGTCCCCAAGGGGCAATTCATTTTGCTGCAGTAGCAAAAAATTGACACACAGTACATGACAACAAAGACGACAACATCAATTAAAATACAGTCTCAAACCAAATGGCAAAAATAAATGCCAAACATTAAAAGTTTAAACCCCAGTGTACCTGATGTGGCTTACCTTACCTAGTCTTTCCAGAGTTAAGCAGAGAGACAGCAGAGGGGACGAAGGAGAACTTGTACCTATTAGTTTTGGCTGGTGGCTGACTGAAAACGGGAACCATGCATGTTAGGATTCATATTAGGATTTTATTCAGCTGACGCGCCTCACTGATATCAACAAGCACAGCGGGACAACACAACAGTAGTAAAGGAATCAGGCTGCCTGCAAAATGAACGGCGTTGCTGCTGTGTACCCTGAGCTGTTTTTATTGCATATTCCATTTTGAAATAATCCTGAAATGCATTTTCATTTTTTATGTTTGCAAATGTCAAATGTGCAGTTTCCCCCGTTAAGCAGGATTTTAGTTGAAGTGATTGTCATTGTAAAATGTTGCTCTCAGTTAAATCACCCTCTATCACGATGAAAAGGGGCATCTTCTGCTCAAGTTGTGTCTCTGATATTGACGCACCCCAGGCAGATCGGTTGAAAAACTCAAATTGCGGAGCAAATCAGCCATTTTCATGTCAATATTCATGGCACTGGGATCCTTAAATTGCTGCTGATATGCAAACACAGACTGTAAAGAGAATTGCTCTTTTATGGGTAGACTTGCAACAGGGCAGGTAATAGATAAATCTCTGGATGGTTTATTAATGCATGTAATATAATCGTCATTTTGTTTGAGGGAACAAAGCTTTCAGTTCAGCATCTACTGAGCCTTAAATCAGTCCAAGTAGGTACTTAAGTAAGCAAGGTACGTCACTTACTACACCTGCAATGTTGTTTTCTTTTACTATGGCAAATGCACGTTACTTTACTTTACTTCAGTCTGCCTTCTGCTCATTGGCTGTTGTTTGCCTGTTTTTCTTGTGTTTACTTGTTTGTTTGTTTTACTTTTATTGAAGAAAATGCTGCTGGAACAAGGAAATATCCCCCCTGTGGGATGAATAAAGTATCATCTAATCTAATCTAATCTAATCTAGATGTCCCAGGGTGTGTAGTGTATTGTATCGTAGTGTGTGATGTCTGATAGAGGGACTGTTTGTGTGTGTCACACAACTGATCGCAAACCCAACTGACCCACGGTGATAATCAAGGTATCTCGTACTACTGCCGTCGCACACACTGAAACTGCCAAACCTTTGTTTCTATCTGAGGTAGCTTGATTTACTTTTGTTATGGGCCCAGTAAAGGTGGCTCTGCAAAGTAGTCTCGCAAGGCGCTTGTTTTGGCGGAACATTTGCATCCCGCGAAAGACAACGCCACATACGTATTCTTAGTAAATCTTCACAATCATTCTCCAAAATGACCCAAGCATGCCTGGCTGGTTGCACGGTTCAAACTTTCTAAAAACCTTCCATTTACAGCACGTGGCCCCTTCTTTCCCAAAGAGGATGGAGGATAAGAACAGCAACACACAGGGAGCAGAAAACAACGCTGGCATCCTGGAGTTGTCCTTCGTGGATCCGGACCAGGCCAGAGTTCTGTCGGGGGATCGGGTTCACGAGTGTCAACGCGAGGGACCTTTCAGATGTCTGCAATCACTTTTTTGCTTTTAATGAAAGAGGCAACAATGAATCAGCAGTCCTGCTCATCGAACAGACCTCCCTACATCTCCGTCTATACGTCTGCTTGTGAAATCAGAACTCAAAGGTTTGGGTCAGCGTCAGAGAACGGCCCAAACCAGACGTCATGGCGCTTCGAATGACGTCTGTGAAAAGAAAGAAAAGTACATAAAGAATGCCAACCGGGGAGGACTTCTGACTTGTTCTATGGAGTAGGACTCCAGGGTGGGACTATGCTGTACTAGTACTAGCTGTAATGTTGTGACGTTCTGAACGCGGAGTCGCTCCGGCCGAGCCACACTGGCGTTGGTCATGAAACTTTGATAGGCGGCCCGGTGGTGTGGAGCTCCTGCATGTCTGCACCAAACTGCCCCAGGGTCATAAATACTTTACCAACAGCAGACACCTCAGTAAGACACCTCCCTGGGGCTCGCTCTCTCTCTCTCACTGTCTCCATGCCTCCCTCCCTCCTCCCC
>NC_048417.1:1178282-1181422 GCF_013103735.1 Etheostoma cragini
CATCGGGGGAAACCACGTGACATGCAGGAAGTAAAACTTCTTTGCCTGTGCGTCATGTCATTGTAAATTGCTCTGAGACCATGTCTAATGGTACACTTTAAATAAGTTAAGAATTTAGAGAATAACAAAGGCTAAATAAGCTTCAGTGTGTGACGAGTTGGGAGTGTGAACGGCTTGGACCAGTGTAGTCTCATCATGAAGGAAGGCAGGCTGTGCCTTGGGTGACCTTAAAGACTGCAAGTCCATAATAATCACATTGCTGTGTATAACCTCGCTACAAATGGCCCACATTTTTAAAAGTCTTATAGCGGCTAACCAATGTAGAGCCAACCTTTACTTTAGATGGAACAATCCGCTAAAGGTTATCAGATGTATTCATCATCCGAGCAGATCCAACGTGTGTATCACTCCCTCTGACAAACGGCCAAATGCCATCAGTCTCTCTCAGAAAGTGGTGCACGCAAGCAAAGGTTAAGAGGAAATTATGCTAATGCGAGCTCTGCTAATGCACTCAACACAACCACGGAGAATTAAACGGGTTTTTGCCCCTTGATTTTCCCCTCTGAACACTTTTGTTAACCTTCAAGAACGAACACTGCGTGCTGTTGGCACATTTGTTGCCCAGTGTGTTTACTTTCTAATAATTTCACGTCTTTGACATTCGGAATGTAACGCAGGTCAAACATCAATATTTGGGCGTCTGTGTTTTGGCTGAAAGAGACGTCGGCCCTCGGTGCCGACACGAAGGTCTTCAGCTGGCGTTTCTCCCCCTTCCTTGACATATCTGACAGGGGATTTGCTCTGTGTGGTCACCGGTTGGTGGGCTTCTACGTTCTGCTTTCTGAACGTAAACGCCCCTTTAATGTTCTAAACTGGTTGTTGGAACCAAGGCTGGGTTTCCAGTAGAGCTACTGGCCCAGGGCCCAGGGCCCAGGGGGTCGAACAGGCCAAGGTTCGGTTCATCTTGGTTGGTTTTTGGTGACATGATCGATTGCAAACTTGGTAGAACATTTACACAACTAAAGCACATTATCTACACAGGCTGATGGATTATCGGCTCATTTTGGTCCTGTGTCAAAACAAATGTGTTTTAGAACTCATAGATTTAGATCTAAGTTATGGTGAATCTAGACTTCACTAAGTCCGAGCATAACCCTGGCCTAGACGACGGGGATTGGTTTAAAGAAATGCAAACAACCCAAAGACATTTTTCCCACCCCCTCCTATCCCAGAATGCATCTGTGGTGTAGCCAGTCCATACTCCACTAGCTATGGAGACAGGTCTTGCAATGCGGGACCAGTCAACCATGGCTGACATAAGGACAGAAGTTGTGATAAAATCTAAATGTATTAAAATTATTGATGTGCACTTATACATATACTCCATTATATCTGAGAACGGGGGGGGGGGGGGGGGGGGGGGGGGGGTCTCTGGACCAGTATTTCTGTAATGTGTAGCTCTGCTAACTGTATTATAGGGTTTGCTTCTCATGAGGATGCAGCTGCAGTAGCAGAACTGAGTGGTGCCGTAGGCCGACTTGGGCTGACTCTCTTCTCAAAGTGGACTGATCACCCTTGTCTACGAGATGGGGGACACAGACCGATTGGTGCCTTTATTATGACACCAGCTGGCTGGTTTGTGAGTCCTGCTATGTTCCACACTGCACTGCTGCTTACCGTACAGAGTAAAGCTGGAGGAAAGGTGTTCCTCTCACGGTAGACTTTATGTTGGTATGTCCAGGACTGCCCAGCCTGCCCACATTGCCAGGAAATTGGGATTAGAGATAAAACCACACTATAGACAAGTTACCAGTGTTGTATCACTTGGTTTGTTTCTTCATTCATCAGCTTGGTACGTCCGCTGTGGTTCAACATGTAATCCACCAGGTTCTCCAAACCACTGGATGACATCGGGACGTTTCTTCCTACCCTCCAATACGTTTGATAAAGTAGCGCCACACTGAGTGAATGGAAACAGGACCTCATATCTAAACCAGGCAAAGGTTTTAATCTTTTAATTTTAATTTGTTTTAAAGCCGTCGTAGTTTGGTTAAGTTTATGCTCCAACACGTTATTAGTTAAGTTTAGAAAAAGATCAGCCCGACCTCGTCACACTCAGATTTTAGTCAGAATACGGGTCTAAGACTGCTCCACTGGGCCGGGATTATGGGACCAACAACCAATCAGAGCAACGGAGTCTGTGACGTATGTTGGACGGACGGTAAAAGCATCTTTCTGATCAACAAATGCCTTGATCGCGGTTCTCTGCTCCTCTTCAGAAATGAATGTGCTGTCCTTATCTTCTAAAATGGACACAAGGGCCAAATCTACCCATCTCAGTTCTACAGCAGCAGCCATCTTTGTTGTAAACAAGTCAACCCAGGCTGAGTTCTAGAAAAAGATGGTGGTATGGCCTTAAATCAGACTTCTGGTCTCGCATGGGACAAAGAAAGTGACGTAGCTCCGTTTGTTCTGTATAATGTAAGAAAACTCGCTGTTTCCTTTTATTGTCAAACAGGACCTGGATCCCGCTCTCCTGGGTGAAAGTCCTGAGTTTGTTTGACCATCACAGGTTTGCAACAGGTGAGAGAAGAAAGCTTAAAGAGGATCTGGAGGGGTGTCCCTGAGGCCTGTGTCTTCTTCATCACTGTGTCCCAGATCCAGTCCCATGCTGGTTTGGTGCTGTGTTATGTTCCCACTGGAAACGATCAGAACCATCAGGATGCAGACTAAACCGGCAGCGTGTTTCTGACAGCCTGATGGTGTAAATGGAAGTCCAATATGTGGTTAAATGGAAGAATAATACAACAGGAATACTTAAGTCAAGTACCTTAAAAGTGTACTTAAGTACAGAACATGAGTAGGCCTCCATGCACATATTTATGTGTATTTAGTTTGTGACAGTTAGAGTGTGTGTGAGTTACTACACCATGCAGAGCCTGACGCCTCACTGATTCACCACAGAGGAAGAAGACATTAAAGATGAGAGACTTCATATCCCAGCCTCCCGTTCTGTTTGTGTTGACAGGGCCTCCAGCTGTGGGCTTCTATCATCATTACAAACTCTCTCTCTCTCTCTATCTCTCTCTCGCTCTCTCTCTCTCTCTCTCTCTGTCTCTCTCTCTCTATCTCTCTCTCTC
>NC_048417.1:1181522-1184141 GCF_013103735.1 Etheostoma cragini
CCTTCCCTTCCCTTCCCTCTCCTCTCTTCCCTCCCCTCCCTTCCCCGGGCCTGGTGGGAACGCACCGGCTGCGTCCGTTGGCTTCTCGTCAGACGCTCGTCCAAAGAGCTCTCAGAGACTCCATCGTGACGGATCCGGACCTTCCCTTCAACCCGCTCCTGTTTAACATTCCGCAGTTATCGAGACGGCGCTCTGCCCGCCGCATCCTCGCCTCTACGGACTTATTTTGCACACGGAACACGGGGATCGGGCCGTTTTTCTTCAGGATTCAACCAAGTTTAATCCTAAGCGGAGTTAAGGATGACAGCCACCAAGGAGCAGCCGAATCCGAGACCGAACCAGAACCAGCAGCAGCAGCAGGATGAGGTGGGCAGTTCGCTTTATCTAAGGACTTGATTTGCAGGTTTCTTCCACTTTCTCCATGTCCTTTATCGTTAACTCTTTCCGTAAACTCTATAGCTTGCTCTGCAAGGTCAGTACCAGTTTCCTCTGATGTGCCAGTTGTGGCCACACAGCCTTCATTAAGTAGGAAGGCTTGAGTGTCCTGGCTGTTTTGCCTCCTTGTCTTCCTCAGCTCCAGCTCCGTGGAGCCTGCAGACAGACAGAGAGGGGGATTCAAGTCTCTCCGCGCATGCCTTTTTATAATGAAACAAATCAAGCGGGGGTCAGCTGTGCGTGGACTCGTTGTCAGGTGTCACAGACCGGGTCACAGAAATGCTGAACGCCATGGGCACGTGCCCTGGCGGGGAAGGGGGCCGAGGGGAGGACTGCGCAGGCAGGGCGCATTGTCATTCCGCCGATGCCTCCTGCCAGCTGCCCCGACACCTTCACCAGTCTGACGGGAGGACAAGGCACCGCAGGCCTGCGTGTTCTTCCTCTCACACACTGGCCCCTGCACCCACCAGGACTTCGGACCCGCGCTCCCATCAGACTGAAGGGGTTAAATCTTCCTGTGTTAGACACCTTTGCCCAGGTGGCGTTGCGCACTGCAATCCTTTCCCAAGGGATTAAGATGGTGCTGCAACTAGCGATTCATCTAACAATTTCTTTCTCCAATTAATGGATCAATGTTTAGTCTGTAAAACGATCTCAATCTCTGTTTCTTAGTCATAGATGATGTCTCTAAAGGTTTGGTTTTGTCACTGCAAAACCCCAAAAATATTCACTTTACATGATAGAAAACAGAGAACAGCAGCATATCTCCATATCATGCATCAAACTAAAATAAAAAAGATTTATTGATTATCTAAATGGTTTGGCGATTATGTTCCCGTCCATTGACTAATCGATTAGTCAGAGCTCTGGTTTCGGGGGCCTGGGACCAGGGTCTTTGCCAGGACTGGCGTGTGTGATTTGACTTACCCAGAATTCAGTTTGAGCCAAAGCACCGAGCCTCTATCACCATCAGTTATTGATGTCCCCTCCAAATGTTGTCAGTGCTGCTGAAGTCAGTCAGTGCTGTTCCCTATTAGACCCAGAACTGGTTCTAGGGAGGATGCAGATGCCCTGTGTTTCACTGTGGAGGCTCCCTCTGAGACCAATATATTCTGGGTGCTCTTAATTGAATTCAGCCCTGTAGCCGTGTTATTCTAAGAAATCCTAACCTAGGCCTTATAATTGAGTTTCTGGGTCTGAAATATGAGAAGGCCTCCTGAGATGTGATTGAAATAGGATCGCTCAAAGCCTCAAAGCCCAGCGGATCCCACAGCGGCCCGCAGGCCGGTTTTAAAAAGTCATGTTGTTGATGTAATGTGTGAGCAGTGATCATGGACTTCATTAGTGGCGATGCTGTGTGTGTGCAGCGCTGCTGTTACACACATCAGGTTTTACATTGATACCTTTTTATCAATGCTCTCATTGTGTGTACATAGATTCAGGAATCTCACGGGGAATCAAGAACACAATGCTTTCTGACATGTTGCTCTTTGGAGTTCTCCTTTAAAAGAGTCACTTACACAAATGATGTAAATGTCAACATGTAAAGATGATACAGTCAGACGATCTGGGACTAAACGTGGCTGCACGCCAACGGCACACACTGTGAAACCCGTAGTACATGTTTCATCGCTCTATGATGGGCAGTCAGAGGAAGGTATTGCGTAATATTTCTGCAGCAGGCTGGCGTGGCGTCACATTTGCAAGCGTCGGGGCTGAGGGGGGGGGGGGGGGGGGGGGGGGGGGGGGGGGGGGGGGGGGGGGGGGGGGGGGGGGGGGGGTGCCTGAGCAGAGCTATTACTGTCCCACGCTGAGTCAACCCACTGTGTGTGTACACAGCCTCGTTGGCACGCTCTCAGCACGGCTACTCTTCATCAAAGTTGCATGACGATGCTGAGGGGATTACAAGAGGAGGAAACACTGAGGGAGCTTTAAACAACAGGAGGAGAAGAACACTGAACCCAGATCTGTTGGACGGTCTTCACGCTGGAGGAACAGCAGTAGTCGGCGTCTGGTGTGTGTGATTTTGCGGTAGTTAAATCCAGTGATGGTGAAAGCCTGTTGTTGTTTGTGCTTTAGTCTCTGTAGCATGACGTGAATATCTCGCCAAACTCAGAACATGGATGGAACCGGCAAGGCACGGATCCAAACTCAGAACATGGGTGGAACCGGCAAGGCACGGAT
>NC_048417.1:1184241-1185558 GCF_013103735.1 Etheostoma cragini
TGTGTGTGTGTGTGTGTGTGTGTGTGTGTGTGCGTGTGTGTGTGTGTGTGTGTGGGAGAAGTAAGACAGTGACAGTGATTAGCTGCAGAGTGAGTAGCCACTCCAGAGTCATAGTGCCATGTTTACTGACCATGGTGGGAAATGTTTAGCAGGTAAAGCCCCCCCCCCATGATTTTATGATTTTATGACTCCATACCTGTCTCTCGTTAACTGACTCGCTTGTGTTGTTCGTCATGTGTCCGTGCTTATGAACACCCGCCCAACTCTACCCCTGATTGGCTTGCCATGAAATTTTACTCAACCTCAGCCAATCGTCAGCATGTATGCGCTGGTCTCGTGCACGGCCCACTCACAAGGAACAAAAAAAGTCTTTTCCTCTTGGAGATCAGAGATCAAGTCGGTCTGATGAAAAAAACAGCTTCAATTACAGTATATAGTATGTTAACGCGCTGCACTCGTCAGCAGGAACAGTAACGGTGTAATTAATCAGATTAGATTAATCATAACTGATAATAATTTGGTTTATTCCCATCACTGCTGGCTGAACACACATTAGAGCTGTTGGTCTCCCTGCGGTCTGAGCATGAAGAATCACGGCCGGCCATTTGGAACTGAAGTGCTCGACCATGTGCCGCATAAAGCCATCTTTAATAACCAATGGAGGACCAGGAGGAGGACAACAAGTCATATCAGCATGTTCAGATCTATCAGTGCCACTGTAGAACTAAATTTAAGCTTTTGCATTCCCCATCTATGGTCTGGATTTAGATCTGGATCCATTTCTCTGCCTCAGAGACATCTGGCAGACGGTTGATGAAGCGGAGGAGAGTGCATCTCCTCCACATTGACTCTTTTGTCCAAAACGTCCCGGCCCTTGTGGTGGAGAAAAGGTCGCGACCTTCATGTCATCAGCTCTCGGTCTCCCGAGGCGGGCGGTGGCCTGACGTAGCTGACGCTGACCCGTCCCCCGAAGGGTTAGAAGGCAATTACAAAGTCTGAGTCATCAGTAGTGACACAGACAGCAGTCACACCTGAAGTCAGACCTGTGTGTGTGTGTGTGTGTGTAAAACTGTGTACTAAACATGTCTATTCTGGTGGGTTCCTCTGCTCCAAATGGCTGAAGGTGTACATGAACAAGTAGATAATTTTCTCTATTTGTAGTCCTGAACTGCATCGCCTACCACAAAAATCTATCTGCAGTCCTGCTACTACGATCTAACCTTAGCTAACGTGAGCTAGCATGCCACACGTCATTAAAGGAGGTCTCTACCTGATACAACTGTAAAATAGCAAGGTGGAGTAACCTGGACGCTGATA
>NC_048417.1:1185658-1187676 GCF_013103735.1 Etheostoma cragini
GATGCTCAGCTGAAACTCTGATGCTGGACGCAGGGATCAGTCTGGTTCACAGTCCACCACGTGGCTGTCTCCTGAACAACAGCAAGAACCAAAGGAACCAGTAGAACCACAAAGGTCCAGGAGACCCCCGCTCTGATGCAACGGGTCCTGTCTTGTGTACTCTTTGATACATGGCGAACACAGATTCGGAAACATGATCTTTCTTCGCTCTCGTTGAGTTTTTCTTTCAACAGCTGTCCCATGAAGTGTGCAGATGGATATGATTATGATAATGAATAATATATAATAAATAGTTTATTCCAAACAAGACACAAAAGTAGTGAGAAAACACAAAATGCAAGATGAGCACACATAAATACTCAAATAAATACTGCTAAAGGAAGAGGAAGCAAAATGCTGTTTTAGGTCCTTCCCTTGGTGAAACCTTCCCATGCATCTGAACATCTTTAAATACAAAAATATCCCTTATCAAAGTATTTTATAAATCCATTTTTTTTACTATGAAACCATACAACCCTATAACAGGAAAAACGTGAATACCCCAAACCTTTGCAAATCAATCAATAAATCAATAAATCAAGGTACTATTGTATCATTTCCTTCATTAAATCATTTATGCATGTACCATCCTTAAGCTACTGTACATCCAGTATATTTACATAACAAATATAGATAGATACATCGTAATAGATAGATATTTAAACTGGCTGACCTTAATTCAGAGTTAATTAATTAAGATATTGAACAAATGGATTTATTTACATTTTTTTCCATCCATTCATGCTGCTCACGTTGATATTGACATGGTGGCCCCTGCCAGGCCTTTCCTCCCAGCAGTTCATCAGCTGAGCTCAGATAAAGTGCACGAGTGTTTCTGGCCAACACGCTGTCCTCCACCTCTAGGACGTCGGCGAGCCGTGAGAGCCGGCGGGGATCGATGGCGCTCCCCGGGGCGGATGATCACGGGTTCATCAGAAAGGCCGCTGATATTGATTGCACTCTACAGATAGATAGCCACCACTTTTATCTATTGACCCTCCATACTGTACTGATTGGCCAAGTTTAGAGTACATTATCCAGACCTGTGCAGAATGAGCTGGAGCTGTAATCTGTTATGTCACCACATGTGGTGAGAGTAGCATGAGCTGTTTACGTTGCACGTCTTCTGGATTCTCGCGAGATCACGCAGAAACGACACATAACAGGAGAATCCGTCTGGTCAGGCTCCAGTTGAGTTAGAACAACCATCTGTTTGACCAATCAGCATCTGGGGAGGAGGTACATGTAGCTATAATCCTGTGTGATACGCGGCGTATGCGAAATAAAAGGACAATGGCGGACTTAATAGACGGATGGTACATCCAATCACCTGCCAGGTATGTCGCCTGCCAAACACTTTCCACTGACAACTTCTCAGATGGCTCGTTGTCCCCGGAGGCTAAATCCTTTTTCATCACTTTTAGGCCGATAGCCAATAGGTTCTGAGATTTGGTTTTAATCTAAACAGGGAGAGGGTCCTCTTCCACCGAGCCCGCCATATTGCATCGCCATGTTTTTACAGTTATCCCAAACGGACAAACCAAACACTGGCTCCAGAGAGACATGTCCCAATGTCCCGGTACCTGACTGTTACTGAAGGTCTCTACATGCTTGGAAAGGAAGAAGTGGGAGAGGGGTTGTTGGGTAGTTGCAACCTTACCACTAGAGGCCACTAAGCTCTGGGACACAGAAAGATGGATACAAGTCTGTATCTATGGCAACAAATAATTTGCACCACCTTGTTATAATGTCCATTCTGTTGCGTGTCAGCTGTGTGGCGGCTGCGTGACGGCTGCGTGGCGGCTGTATGGCGGCTGCGTGGCGTGAGCTTGGCGTTTCTGTTGCGTGGCTGCTGCGTGGCGGCTGCATGGCGGCTAGATGGCGGTTGCGCGGCAGGTGCGTGGCGTGAGCTTGGTGTGTCCGTTGCGTGGCGGCTGCGTGGCGGCTGCGTCGTGTGAGCTTGGCGTGACCATTGCGTG
>NC_048417.1:1187776-1189909 GCF_013103735.1 Etheostoma cragini
ACTACTAGCCAGTCAGGAGCAGAGTATGAGGGTCCTGACAGTATCTAGATAAGGACTACTAGCCAGTCAGGAGCAGAGTATGAGGGCGTGCTAAGCTAGCAGCTAAGCGAGCATTATAACATGCGTTACAAAGTGATGCCCGTTTGTCTCTGAAGTAAAGGCTGGACTACAGTAGAGCTGTTTGGAGCAGTTTTAGAACAGAGTTTTGTGTTGGAGATGGTAAGTCCCTTTTGGGGGGGGGGGTGAATTTGGGCTTTTCTACTTTGTGAACATTTAACGTGCACAAAAACAATGCATAATAAATAAAGGAAAAGGAAACCGCCAAAAAGCACAATGTGAGCACTTTAAAGACGCCATCAGTCCACAATGTGAAAAAGACGTGCTCTGAGATTCAATGTTTAAACTTTGCCTAAACACATTTCAATGTTCTCTCTTTTATTCAGGTTTGCCAATTCTACTGCTAGCCTAAATGAAGTCACTGAAGCACAACAAGGAGCCACGCCTGATTGGATTAGGCAAACAAAGGAACAGAGGAGATTAATGAGATGTATTACACCATTTTAGAGGAAGCATTAAAGCTCCAACCATGTGAGGTGCACAGGGAAATCAAGTTAATTCCATTAATCAACCTTGAATTTCAATTTTGATGTTATATATTTTACATGGTGGGCACCAAATCTTTTGTCTTTCCCCCTCAGTCAAATCTCAGATTCTAACTACATTCTTTGGCAAATTACACTCATTAGACTGTAGCTGTTTCCTCCCAATTCAAAACAAATCTCACGTATCTGGAGAAGTCTAAAACGGGACCGCAGCAATGACAGAAGCCCATCGACAAGGAGTTGACTGTGGTTGAGGTAAGACGGGACATTGTCCCTCTGTGTGGTTGAAAAGTGGAGCTGTGTGTTTTTTATACCTATAGAGTGACATCGGAGGATTCAGCGGGCGCCGAGCTGTAAAATTGCTAGTTGAGAAGGTATTTGTGGGGATGGAGAGGTGGAGAAGGAAGGAGGAGGTTAACAAGTGGACCTGACCTGGGCGGGGTTTTGTAAATGCATCTACTGTAGAAACATGCCTTTGTTCCCACATTTCTAAGAATCCTTTTCACTGAATATTAGGCCCTATGTTCCCACATTTCTTATTTCATATAGTTTTTTCAGCGTTTATTCCCCTTTCTCCCAATTTGGAGTTAGGGGTTAACCCTAACTCTACTTTTAAGAACATAGGGCCTTATTTTAAGAGAAAAAAAGAAATGTGGGAACATGGGGCTGACCCCGTAGAAACTAAACAACATAGATCCTTCTTTAGCGCCTTCCTAAATGCCCCATTTGGGCTTTCCTCTCATCTGGCGCCCACATCGTCCGGATGATATTGTTTCTCAGTGCCTTCCTAAACATATAACCTCCTCCACTCCTTGGTCGCAGAACAGAAGAGAGACGTGAATGTTTTGGCCGCCACGGGAGAGAAGACCCTTGCATGCTCGCTGAATAAAACCAGCAACAAATCTGGTGAATTTTACCTTTGTCTCTAGTCGCTTTTGTAAGAAGTTGTTGAGGGTTGTCTGAAGAGTCCCTAAATCTAGCGACAAAGTCGCTAAGACCCTAGCTACGTTTCCACCCACGAAATATCTTAAGTTTGGTAAAAAACAACTCCTGTAAATGAATCTGGTGAAAGTGAGTTTCCATCCAACGGCTTTAGAGCCCATAAACACCTGTGGTCAAATTGGTATGTCGGATTGATTTTTAAACACTTTTAAGGTGTTTACGTTCATTTTCACACAGAATCGCACAACATTCAAGCTAACCTTTGCGAACAAGGTTTTTCTACACAAAATGGATCCCGTCTACCACGTGATCCTTTTGACATGAATACATTTAATAAATGACAGATTCATGTTTGAAAGTCTCTAGCTTTTGACATGAATTTAGATTTAAATGTAAGTTGAAAAACCATATATATATAAATATTCCAATACTGCGCCTGTCAATACAGAACAAAATATTCCATGGCTTACTTTGCCGTCAACACTGCCGTGTGTGTAACATGAAGTAGACTACAGCCTGAGTGCAGTGGGAAACATGCATGTGTAGAGATAAGGTCAGACGCTGCAGCAGCGCTGCGTCAGACACGTTT
>NC_048417.1:1190009-1201306 GCF_013103735.1 Etheostoma cragini
GTAGTCCTTACCTAGGTACTGAGCATGTGCGACTCCCAACAAAGATGGAACAGAAGTGAGATGTCTCACTCTGGAGCTTAAACAGAGAGCTCAACACACAGGGTGAAAAGAGGAGCTACAGCAATGTGCAGTACAACAAAAATATGCAGATTTTTAGAAATGAAACAATTGCAAACCTATTCTGATATAACCTCTAAACACAATATGAACCTGAAAATGAGCATAGTATGGGCGCTTTGAAGACAGTTGTGGTCCTGAAGGACGTCAGTCCCCAGACAACATGTCTTCTTTGACCTATTGTTCTCTGCTACTGTAGGTGAAGACTAGTGCTCAGATAAACTCAAATCTAATCTAACCTAAATCTAAAAACAGAAGGTACTCAAGGATCTGTTTCTTGACGCACACATTTGCATCATTTCTGCTAATTCCAAAGCTGGGAATTAAATATGTATTTATTAGAAGTCAGAGCCCTATATGTAAAATTGCACTTGATTTAAACAATATAGACAATATAGATGCAACATCTGGATCAATTTATCTATTACTAGTGTGTCATTGTATTTTGAAAAAAAAGTTAAATATCCCTTGAAGTTGTTTTAATTGGCACAAACTACACATACAGTATGTCTTCTGTATAGCGTATAAGGCATTTCTGTAGCTCATACTGTATGCAGTAGTTGATCTAGTCTGGGGTTAAACCATGAATCATCTTTCCGCTAGAAGGCCCTTCATTTATTTAAACCTTACGTAACAGTGTGGCGCCAACTTGTAGCTAGTGGAAGTGTTAGCCGGCTACTGTTGATCACACTGGCTATGAAGGAAACTATTACAGGTATATCCAATCAGCTGTAGCTAACTAAGCTTAAATCCATATTTGGCTAAACAAATAAATAAGACATTTTGGCTGTTGTCTTTTTCTTGTTCATAATAAAAGAACAAGCTTGTCCATTTCAGACGGATGCTACTAGCTAGCAGGTAGCCCGTTCGCTGTCGGGTGTAAAAGACAGCTTGTCTCCAGAGAGGTTGAAATCTGCAAGTAATACTTTAAATTATGCAATATCACTGTGTCAGCAGTTGGATGACATGACCATTGGATGCGTCTTGTATGTGCCATTGACTATTAGATGATTCACTCTAAGGAGCCTGATGCAACTGCCAGTGTCTGAAAATGGGTTTAACATAGAACTGCTTATTTGTCCCAAATAATCCTGATATATAACCTAGTTTGGTGTGTGTATATATATATATATATATATATATATATATATATATATAGAGAGAGAGAGGGAGATTGTTGGCTTAACTGTGCTTCGACCCTTTCTCTCTCTCTGTTTAACTCGTTGTTTGTTTGAAGGTTTGTCTGTTGGACTTCCACTGCTTTTCTTTTCACTGCTTTGTCATTTATTATTTAATGTCGTTTGAGCCATTTAAGGCCTTGGCTCAACCCGGGTGGAGGCTGAGTCAGCTTGGGGGCACGCTGACTGAGGGTGCGAGAGTATTTGTTTGGTGCAGAGATTCTTCTTCTCATAACTTTTTAATATGCCAGAGACTGTTCCAAGCCTATCCCAGAGGAAAGCTCCAGTGTATCTAATACAACAAAGGGTAGTTTTTCATTCACTTACAGTTTTTACTGCATAAATGCTTTATTCTGCAGTTCATTCTAAAAACAGGAGAGGATGGACACTAGAAGATCATTGCAACATTATAAAATACAATCACAACAACGCAGTTTTTAAGACTAAAATATTGTAAAATTAGACCGAGGTTCATGTCCCGTTTGTGTTATATTTTTTAACCCCACCCATGTCTTTTCCCAAACATGACTTATGCCCACCATCCACTAGAAGACTCTGAAAAGACTTTGAAAAGACTCTGAAAAGACTCTGAAAAGACTCTGAAAAGACTCTGAAAAGACTCTGAAAAGACTAAAGTTCAGAACCATCTCACATCTAAAGACAATCTGTTACAATTTCCCAGACGTTTTTTTCACAGTCTAGAAGATTTTACCACCAAGACTTAAACCTCACGACAAAATCAAACAAGACAGGAAACAGACTGACTTCAGACAGCTGGGACCGAGTTTTAAGACCACCTCACACCAAACCACTTAGACGACGGGAGTCCGCCCCAACTCTGGCAAGACTCACGATTTAATTCCGATCTTTGTAATATGTCTGCGACACGTGAAACCGCCAGAACAGTCGTTTGGCGTAAGGTCGCCCTGGCTGGTTCTACCCTGCAGGTTGAGAAATGATGCCGAAGGGTTACCCAACGTCTTCAAAGTGAGCAGGTGTCAGTTTTTGACGAGATGGGGAGTAGGAATGTGTTGGTCCAATAATATGTGAAATATGAGGGGCAAATATTTATTCAGCACCATGCATTATCTACTGTTTTACTGCTTCTAAATCGCTAATATCAGCATTCATAATAATATCCAGTATTACCATTGCACTGCTGTGTGAGGTAACAACCTTGTGTATCTGAAACCTTTATGGTAGTCACGGTGACTAATTGAGAATGATCTCACATGGACCAAAGGCCAACGGCGATGTCCTTCATGGCCAGGCTGATAATGCTAAATACAACACGATGACAACATGTAGCTAAGCCCGCTGTTTCCTATTAGCCGGTGGATCAATTTTAGATGTTAAGCCTCGAGACCCTGGCGTGGCGTTGGCGGAGGCTGTCTATGATTCACGAGGCAGTGAGAAATGGTATTTCATGGGTAAACAAACATAAGCCAGTGCAGATGGCATTATTTTTTCTTTCCCCTGTCCAACCTGCTGCTATTGTTAAAATGGCTCGGCTTCTGCTGAAATGCTGCTCGTCATTTGTCACACTCTCTCCAAGGTCAGAGTCCAGGGGAGGGTAAGCTGACGGATCTATAAATAGCCCGACCACTCTCACAGTGAGCCTGTTGCATGGGCACGACCACGCGCGCCTGCACAGTGAGCCGCTGAGGAATAAGCTTATTAATGTGAGTTGATGAGGATGGCAGGGGTCTTAATCAAACATCTCAAAGGCAACTATGGCATTTTAATTTTACATAATGTCTCATCATTCTCCCTCTCTCCCTATATGAACATTAGAGGCATGCCAGCAGATTAATGAGTACAGGGATGAGCTAAGAAGTGGGATGAGTAGAGGCTGATGCATATTAGAAATAAGCAACATTTCACCGTTAGGGGAGACCCCGAAGGCAGATTCTGGGATTTGTATTTAACCTTTATTTATTCAGGGTAGGTTCACTGGGAGGCAGCCTCTCTTTCGTGGGAACGCCCTGATCACATTCACACAGTTCCACACATTCATACCTGAAGCTGGCCAGTCCAACCAGCGTCTGATCTGCTGCCTGAGCAGCTCTGCTGGAGAGGTTGGAGGTCAGGGCCTGGCTCAAGGGCACCTGAGTGGTGGTAATGAGAGAGGGACCAGCGCCCAGATGTTATCCTGTTGGTCTGGGGATTAAACCAACGACCTCCCAGTGACAAGCTTCCGTCTCTTACCTTTAGGCTACCTATATATTTATATAATAGTGTGTGTGTGTGTGTGTGTGTAAATGTGTTTGTATACTGTATGTACTGTATGGATGGATAGATAGATAATTTTTGTATATGTTCCACTTTTATAATAACCATGCAGACACTGATTATGGACAGTTTACAAAGCAACTTCTAACCACTGACATAGTGTAAGAGATATCTGGTCCATCTACGTAATGTCTGCAGATGTTTAAAAGGTTAACAAACATTTAATCATTACCCGATGCCTAATGTAGGATATGAGGTACACTATAGGGTACACTGTACACTAAACTATTTGGTTTTATTCCTGTCTACATTCTGAAGGTTTTTACATCATTTAGAGCCTGTATATGTACAGATATGTAACATTTTACACCTAAAGACACGGGGAAAAGGGATTTTCTTTGTTTGTCGACAGTATTTTGTGATCTATGAAATAATAAAAACACATATCCAAAATCCCTTCCGTAAAACAATGTGACTCTAACATGTCAACAAAATGAAACAAGAATTTTAAACCTGAATCCAGCGTTCTACAAAATGAATGCATGTCGGGTATGTTTAATAAACGTTTCATATTAGAATATTTAAAAACATGTACCATGTAGGCACATACATGTGGGAAACCCGAAATACTAAAAAACAGTATTTAATTAACTGGAATATTAATAATGATGTCTATTTGTTTAAATAGTCGTCCTGGTCACATATAGTGTCTCCCTTTAAAACTACAACAGCCTGTGTGTGTCTGTCACCCGCTGAGGTACAGGCCTCATTTACTGAGTTCTAGCTCATTATTGACGTCTCCTGCTGCTTTCAAGTGCCGCAACAGAAACGACCCTCAGCAACAGCAGAAAGCACACTGAACCCTAACGTGCAGATCTGTTCGAAAAACACAGCGAACATGTGTGGTTTCTATGACATGCCGGGTCGTTGCGTCCTTCTGAGTGGGCGGGGAGAGGGACCCACGATACACTTCCATCAAAAGTAATTTAAAAAAGATGCATTTTGCTCACAAAATGTTGTCATGGCGTCACAGCATGCAAATTCCAAAAAGCGCCGTTAGTCCATGTTCCCACTTGACAAGAAAAAGTTGACTAGGGCACTTTTATGGGAAAGCTGGCAGCCTTTTTGGTCCGAAAAAGCAGCCCAGAGCATCTTTTGTTGCTGTAACAACAGCTACTGCTACAGCATCCAGGCGTGCTATGTGGTGGAGAGATACAACATTTTGAGAGAGGATGTTGGCTCTTGCTTTGGCATTTGTAGTTGACGGGGAAGAGCATGTCGGTGGATGATGCACGGTTTGCGACATATTTTAGACAACTTGCTGCAAATTATTAGCCTGACAAGCCGGACCCACATCAAGCTGTTGGGTCTGGGAACTCGCCATTGGCTGGGCTCAACCCGAGGGGCGGGATAAACGTTTTCTTTCAGATTCCCTCTGCACGCAATAGGACAGCGCTACAACCATCCAGAGCAACGCTGGTTGATAGATTAATATTTTGCCGTGTCCGAACGCCAAATCTCTGAACACAACTCCAGGTCTTCCAGAGTCGCGGCCAAAGCCGAGACCAGAGACCACTGCTCGCCATCAACAGCCATCTTCTTTGTTTTCAAGTAGCAGGAAATTCACGCTGAAGCGTCGCAACTCGGCCGTTAAGCCCGCCCACCGACTCTACACACAATTTGATAGACTGACCCCGGCTGCAAATTACATTGTGCGTCAACATTTCTAGATTAGCAACCCCTTGATTGAAAAAATTCCAGACAAAATCCAGGGAGACCATCAGAAAAATACGTCCCGTTAAAAACACGGTTTACTCCATTGGATGTTAGACGCCACCGGCTAAAAATGTACACCAAATTTGAACACGGTCCAAGTCACTACAAAAAACCCACACCTTTATTAAAGTTCACAGTAACACAGTACAATGCCAGATGCAGTGCCACAAGCACTTTAAATATACCGTAACATTATTGTTCAGTTTTCTGTGTTTTTGTCAGTGCAATCAAGCAGGAATCAGCGCCACATCTCTCTAGTTCTCTTTTTGCTCTCATGTTTTTCATGTGATGATGTGAGTCATTGTTATTTTTTTTATATGGAGTTGGTTTCTCCCAGCACTTGAAGGCTGTTCTTGCTATTTCAAAGACAGATGATGGGATTGTCAAAATGGCCTCTATTAGCACACAGCTAAGCCATGCGATGGCCAAGGGACTGCTTAGCGGCAATCCGGGGAGTTTTATACCACAAATGGCCTCCAGGCATTAGTTATTGAAAAGTTTATGTAATAATCTCACCGTGGCTGACATACTCTCAGCTGAAATTCTAGACAAATACTTCAAATAAATATTTTGAATGCAAACAGCACAACACTCCTAACAGCCACTCCACTGGTCCTCCACATGACGATCATGTGACTAGTCCTGGCAACACCAGTGGCAGCGTGTCCTCTGAGTAACCCCCCTGATGTCTTCGGGAGATCATCCCATCATCACTGATCACTCGGCTCTTCCCCTGAAATACTTCTTAAATAACAAATGCGCCCCTTTGTTATTTCGTGGTCTACTTGACCTGATGAATAATTGATTGTATTGATTGACTGTGATGGCTTCGTTGCAGAGAGAGTCAGGAAGACTTACAGTCAGAGTAAATTTAATTAAGTGAGGCCGCCAATCTTTTGTCTGGGTTGAATAAAAACATAACAACTGATTGAAGCAAAATAAGAGACAGGGATTTATTATGTACTCAGGCATGTACTATTTCTTCTCGTACTATCAGGACACTGAGATTCAACAGAAATGGTTGTAACCGTCTGTGTTGGACAGACAGTGCGGAGAGACCATGGATGAATAAAAGGATTCTGGGAGTCCGTGTAAGAGCTTCTGAAACGTCGATCCACAGACACCTCGACCTACGTAACGGCATCGCTGTCCTCCAAACCAGAGAGCAGAACCCCTCCAGAGGAGCCCACAGCAGCCTCGTCGCCCAGCCTAGTTGTCAGAATTTCAATAGATACAAAGAAAAGCAGAAGGGCAGCAAAAATAGCAGTTTATTATTTATTGATGGGTTTATGTTATTTCTCCAGCCCACCGCAGCTCAACTGTGTAGACCAACAGGGAAGATCATAGTGTATTTACCATGATCATCATTAACTAAAATGCACCAACTACAAACCACAATGTACCTCTAATTTTGTTACTTTCCACCTCTGGCTTTAAGGATATTAATGAAGATTTGTGCTAGGTTGGGAGGTTGGTTAATGGTTGGTTCCAGTGGGGCGTACTGTAAGTGCCACGGGTCGCTAACTTAGCCTACACCGTAGAAACCATTGAATTTATATGGCTTACACTGACGTTGTGCATTGACATTTAGACATACGCAATTAGACCGTCACCTAGTACATGATGTGGCATCCTGAGCACCTTGGCAACGACTTTTGTCTTGCACCGGATACATTATGTATACAATATGCTCACAGCTGATAATTCCACACAGGTTTACATTAATAGATGGTTTGGCATGTAACCAGTACAATAACGGTCTGTTAGAGTCATGCTGTGATATTGAACATGGTTAAGTGTGATTAAAGAGACCGAGCACATTAAGCAATATGCTGTTTGCTTTCAGGCAGAGAAAGATGAAAGAACAGGCATTCTTCGGCTTATTGCCCAGCCTGTCAGGAGTTTATTTCTAACTGTGGTTGTCCCTTTTGTAGCACTTATTTGCATCACCAAAGAAATGAACATATTTTGAAAATGAACGACATGATGACAGGAAAGCATTGTCTAGAAGAGGAGAAAAGATAATGCTCTTAGGGAACCAATTGGAGTTGAAGTGCGTGACTCAGTTGCTGTGTTAGTTGGCTGTTGTCAAATGGGAAGTAGAGATGACGCAATTATATTCTTTGGACACAACGATGTGCCTCATGAAAGCATTTTTAATATAAGAGAGTTAAGGTTCTTGAAACTCGTTAGCAAGATTTAGGTTCATGATTTGGATTGAAACAAAGCTTACAATACATATTGTAAAAGAGCTCGTGAAGGCCTCTGTCTGTCCTCCATTCTAGACTTAGAGAGAAAATTGTCTCCTCTGATGAGGGTCCAACAATCGTGATAAAGGATTGTCTCATTATTTCTATTAGGTATGTTGGGGCCCTTCCTGTTAATGGTTATGAAGAGACCAAAGGAAAAATGAATAGAAAGGCCGTTTCCATTCAAACCCACGACCTGAGGCCTGTCCTACGCAGCAAGATTTGGTGGTAACAAGGTAACTTAAGGTTCAACCCTTATCACGACGGAGGATCGCTTGTTACCTGGTTAAATCGCCGTGGTAACTAATGCTGAACACCTAACCTGCTCGGGAACAGGTTGTGTTGGAGATTAGAGATCAACTGACCAATCAATACGTCACCGTAGAAGATCCGCTGGAGCTCAGTGCCCAGAGAGAGAGAGAGAATGAGAGAGAGAGAGAGAGAGAGGTGCACTCATAAAAGTTTAAACATTTAGAGAGCAGTAATCCCGTTAACATTCTCTGATGGGCATATATGGGAAGAGATAGATTTTCAGATCAGAACAGGAATTATGTATATGTTATATGTCGGCTTCTTGAGTTGTGTGTTGCCGATGCTACACATCGATTTGAATTTAATTTTTATATATCTTATTTGCTCTCACGATCACTTCCCACTACCGGGGTTGCAACTGAAATAATTGACTGCAGCAACGACGGTTAATGGAAAGCACAAGTGTAGTATGGTCAGGCCTTCTGACTGATGTGGATGTGATATTAATAAGCGTGGAGATTTACGCTTTAACAAGGTCGGCTATTTTTTGCCAGCTTTCCTCTTGTTTTAGGAAGCAGCGACCCTGTTTTTGTTAATTTTTAATTTCATTTTAATCTGTTTATTTATCCCCAATGGGGAAATTACAATTTATACTCTGTGTCCACACTTTGTTAGTAATCACACACAGTCCTGAACTACACACACACACATGCTCAGGACCTTTACATGCACTAATGGAGAGATGTCAGAGTGGGGGGGCAGCCAGCCGAGCCAGCGCCCTGAGCGGTTGGGGGGGGGGGTTCGGTGCCTTGCTCAACAGCACCTGGCAGTGCCCAGGAGGTGAAGTGGCATCTCTCCAGCCACCAATCCACACTCCCTACTTTTTGGTCTACACAGGGACTTGAACCAGTGACCCTCCAGTTCCCAACCCAAATCCCTATGGACTGAGCTACTGCCACCCCCAGTTCTTCATATTTATGTAGAATTAATGTAAATGAAGAATGTAAATGTTTGTGATTGGTCACGCTGTGCAAAGCCGTCTCTTTTTATGTGAACACACTAGGATTGGGAAACCCTGGGATGACTAAACCAGTTGTGCTGGACCACGGTAGTTAGGTTTAGTGGAGCCGGGTAACTGAAATAAATCTAGGGCATGGTGATCTTCTTCCGTAGTACAGGCCTCTGGATACTCCATTTAGGTGGGAGCCCTTTTTGTTCCTATTAGAGTTGTTAATTGGATCATCTTGAAGCCATCATGGAACCAAGAAAAACACCCAGATCGAAAAACCCAGATCGAAATACCCAGATTGAAAAACCCAGATCAAAATACCCAGATCTAAATACCCAGATCTAAATACCCAGATCTAAATGACCAGATCTAAAAACCCAGATCTAAATGACCAGATCTAATGACCCAGATCTAAATACCCAGATCTAAATGACCAGATCTAAAGACCCAGATTTAAAACCCAGATCTAAATACCCAGATCTTCCACTCTGCTTCAGCAGTGTGCGGCCCATAGAGTAAACCTACTAGAGACCTTCTCTGCCTTGCCGGCTACATCCGGTTTTAGTGTCTCCATTAACTTGAAAGGAGATTAAATGCTTTAAGTGCGTCTCTTCTAAACTTTCCAACTGTTACCCTACCAAATTCTTCAAATTTGCTGAGGTTGGGTTAGAGTTAGAAGGGTCCTGATGGGCCAGGAGTTGTAACGCCACAGTTTGGCTGCTGTGTTTATTTTGCTTCCGTGCCTGGCACACTTTCTGGGGTTCTGGGCAGAAGGGTCAGAGGGGCAGCCATTATTCTGGGTACCAACGCTACGGCAACGGAGGATTGCCGGTTCAAGTCCCCATACGGACCAAAGTAAGGTGGTGGACTGGTAGCTGGAGAGGTGCCAGTTTATCTCTTGGGCACTGCCAAGGTGCTCTTGAGCAAGGCACCAAACCCCCAACTGCTCAGGGTGCTTTTCCATGGCCCCCCCCCCCCCCCACACTCTGACATCTCTCCATTAGTAAATGCAAAGGTACTGAGCATGTTTGTGTAATTCAGGCCTGTGTGTAAGTGTATAATAACAGAGGGAAAACATTGTAATTTCCCTTGTGTGATTAATAAAGTATTAATCATATCAATTAAACTTGTATTATTATGAAACGAGTTGAGGAAAGTCGAGGAGGTGAAGCCAAACGAAAAGGCAGTGAAGTAATGAGGCATAGAGAGCCAGCTTCTAAATAAGTCAAATTTAACAACCTCGTAATCCTTCATTCACACAAAGCCACCGCCTGATGATTGGCGACCTGGTTTTGCTTGTTTTCTGTGACCGGTGTGGCTTGGGAAATAGCGGAGTTAGCTAGCTGGCTAGCTGGGTAGCTAGCTAGCTAGCCCATTAGCCCATTGTCCACTGGCTAGCTAGCTGGTTCCTCCCTGCTTTGATGCTGAATTGGTGACAGGAAATGAATCGAACAGTGGGCTGGGTCTAACAGACCGCTGACCCGCTGCCACTGAGTCTAAAGACCAGCGTCCCCACACCTCGCTGCGTCGGCCCAGCGAGCTGCATCACACTTCATGGCCCCACTTACGTGTGTTTTCACCATGAGGACTAACAACAATCACCATTTTGTTTTGTGGTAATCTAATGACCACGGCAAACAGCTCAATGACCTTTCTGTCCATTTCATTTTTATTGGAGAGACTAATCAAAAATTCTCCAAGTGGTTCTATCATTGCTCATAATTGAGTTAATAAACTGAGGATGATGATTCAAACATGGCTAAATGGGAAATTGGGGGAGAAAATGAGATTGAAAGAAAATGAAATCAAGGGGGGGGGGGGAGAATTTCAGGCATGGAGGCACAAGGGCAATGTGGGGTTGCTGTCAGTTTTCAAGGACATGTCAGCTCATTGTGGTATTAATGAAACGAGCAGTGGCCCAAGTCCTGGTAATGGAGCAGTTTTAGAGTCGGGGTGGGGGGCTGTGGATAATGTTACACTGCATCCATGTACACTACTATGCAACTGTAATCATAGTGACAGTAAACTTCCATGAAGTCTAAAGCTGCGGGGAACCCATGTCCACCTGCTACTCAGCTACAAGAAACTTAGCAGAAGTGGGCACTAAAAAGCCAAAATTCTTCTAAACTTAGGTCGTGATTGTCTCTGTCTGCTACTTTACGCCCTGTGGGAAAAAACTGGATATACTGATAATTGGGTCATGAGTTAGTATGTGTGACAATTCTAGTCATGATGAAATGATTGGATGGAAAAGTGTGCTTTACTGCTATTAAACCACTTTGGCAAGTAGAGAATGGATTTAAGAGAAAGTCTGACATGGATGTAATGTTAATTTGGTCACTTATCTATAATTTAGTCTTAGTCTTGTGCCATTGGTTATTACTTATTAGTTTTATTGATATTTATTCCTTTATGTAAATACAATCATACACAGACACATGTTAGATAAGAGCCAGGGCTCCTGGGCTCTACAGCACCTTGTTA